>NC_142810.1:27207967-27540079 GCF_049724085.1 Artemia sp. Qi Xiang Cuo | reverse complement strand
TAATGGCCATCTAAAAATTTTGATCGGGTGACTTTGGGAAAAAAATGAGCGTGGGAGGGGGCCTAGTTGCCCTCCATTTTTTTTGGTCAATTAAAAAGCGCACTAGAACTTTTAATTTCCGTTCCAATGAGCCCTCCCACGATATTCTAGGTCCACTGGGTCGATACAATCACCCCTGGAAAAAAAACAAAAACAAAAAAACAAATAAACACGCATCCGTGATCTTTCTTCTGGAAAAAAAGAGAAAATTCCACATTTTTGTAGATCGGTGCTTGAAACCTCTACAGTAGGGTTCTCTCATACGCTGAATATGATGGTGTGATTTTCATTAAGGTTCTATAATTTTTAGAGGGTCTTTCCCCCTTTTTTCTAAAATAAGCCAAATTTTCTCAGGCTCGTAACTTTTGATAGGTCTAATTAAACTTAATGAAACTTATATATTTGAAATCAAAATTAAAATCTGATTCTTTTGATGTAGCTATTGGTATCAAAATCCCGTTTTTTAGAGTTTCGGTTACCAGTGAGCCGGGTCGCTCCTTACTTACAGTTCGTTACCACGAACTGTTTGATTGTAACTCTGAAAATTGGAAATTGCTGAGATATCCAGGAATTAGTATCATTATATATTTAACAGTCCGCCCACTTTCATTAGTTATTTCCAGTCATCTTGATTATTATGGTGATTTTATTTATTTTGTTTGTGTCGATGTTAGGATAAATAAAAACACCACTGTTCAAGAGAAAATATAAAACGACAGTCACACTCTAGCCGTTTAAAGGGGTTGGGAAGGAGGGGAGTAGCTCTACTCATATTTGCAGGCACTGATTAGCCTTCATTTATTCATTCAGGCAATATCTGATCGCTTTAAGTTTCAATTATTATAGGTGTTTATTTTCACTCGTTCTAGATTTTAATATGGCTCTTCACTTTTCTTTGAAATCTTTTTAAACGTTTTTAAAATTAATTTTCGTTCATTTTTGATTGGCATAGTTTTATTTTTATGGTTAATGCTAAGGATATTTTTGATGGTTTTTAATTTTTTATGGTGAAGAAACAAAACATTGGATAATCCAATGTTTCAAGTTTTTGTTTCATGTTTTCCAATCCAATTCAAAATTTGAATATCCAGTTCAAATTTGTCCAACATTTTAATTACAATCCAATTTGGATTGTACGAGTAATTAAAATGTTGGACAAAATTTGAATATCCAGCCGAAGTTTAGATCGGCTGTAGTATTATGTACTAATTTTTGATAACAAAATTTTACTAATAGAGTTTGCTAATAATTTTGATATTCTACACGAGTGAAGCCATCCTGACCCCCCCCCCCATCATAAAGATACTCTTGAATGCTCACTTATCTTAATCAACTGTTTCATTAAAAAAAGCTTCGTATCTTATATTTTGTTGTAATATTTTATTTAAATTATTGCATGTCAAGGTCATCTAGTAAAAAGTGTTGGGAAAAAAATAAATAAAAAAATAATAGTAAACCTGTTACCAGTTTCCTTTAGAATACCCCGTAGACTGGAATATTAACCGATCTTTTAAGCTCTGTAAATAAGGAAAGAAAAAGCTTCTCATTTTTGGATTTCTGTTTTTTTTTTAATTGTCATAATTTTATTAACGGTTACTTGGACGAAAATTAAAAGTTCACAGAGCGTAAATCGTAAATAATTATGAATGTCAAAGTTACAAGTGCTAGAATGGTGAGGGGGGAGCAATTTCCTTTTCTCGATCGTGAATTTTAGTTAAAATATTGCTATGAACGAAAATACACACACACATATATATATATTTATATATATATATATATATATATATATATATATATATATATATATATATATATATATATATATATATATATATATATATATATATATATATATATATTTCTCGAAAACAGCTCCATATTTTTTCTGGAAAATGGGCATCCTGGGATATTCTGACCTAAAAAAATGATCTAGATTGGTCAGAAGTTTGAGAAAATTCGTTTAGAGCCTTAATTTTAGGCAGAAAAAAATAATGTGAGTGACGTCATTTTTATATATATCATTATTGCAATGACGTGACAGCAAAAATATTTGTATATATTTTAACAAGGGATTATCAGAATTCAAAAACATTAAAAAAGAAAACCAAAAGTTTGTAGCATAGTAGATATCGTTGTTAGAAATCAAACTTGCTTTAATAATCAAATATCAGAGGCAACGCTGTAGCGTTGCCTATAGTAAAGGCCATACGGCTCCAATGTTTTATTATTTATTATTATTTTTTTCCCAGAGGCACTTCATATGGAAGGAGTCGTCGTAGACGCTTCAAAGGGGGCTCATTCGATTGGAAATCGAGAGTTCTAGTGCCCTCTATAATAGTCGAAAATGATTGGAGGGCAACTAGCCCCCCCCCCACGCCCCTCATTCCCCCAAACACATCCAATCAAAATTTTGCGATGGTCATTTCGATCAGTGTAGTTGGTTTCCAGACAGAAAATATATTTTTGTGGAGGACACTACCTCACAGCACTCGGGTCACGTGTTGATTTTACTGACTTGAGGGCATATACAGTTTGTGTTGGTGGTGTAGCTTTAGAGACTTAACAACAGGATCAGTTAATGGGAACTAAATTAGACCGCTTCCTTTTTAATAGTCTTACTCGCTTATCGCTTAACTAGCCCCCTCCCCCCCCCCCCGCCCATCATTTCCCCCAACACAACCAAACAAAATTTTCAGATATCGATTTTGTTCAGCGTAGTTGATTTCCAGATAGAAAATATATTTTTGAGGGGGACACTCCCCCACAACCCTCAGGGCAAGGGTTTTGAGTTATGCCCTAGGGGCATATAAGGTTTTTATAGAAGGCGTTGTCATAAAAACTTCAAAACATGATCAATCGATTGGAAATGAAAGAGCTAGTGACCTTTTTAATAGTCAAAAATGATTGGAGGGCCCGTCGGCCCCCCCCCGCGCCCATCATTCCCCCAAACACGTCCAATCAAAATTTTGAGATAGCCATTTTGTTCAGCGTAGTTGATTTCCAGATAGAAAATATATTTTTGAGGGGGACACTCCCCCACAATCCTCAGGGCAAAGGTTTTAAGTTATGCCCTGGAGGCATATAAGGTTTTTATAGAAGACGTTGTCGTAGAAACTTCAAAACATGCTCATTCGATTGGAAATTAAAGGGCTAGTGCCCTTTTTAATAGTCAAAAGTGATTGGAGTGCAACTAGCCCCCCCCACGCCCATCATTTCCCCAACTCCCTCAGTGCCCTTTTTAATAGTCGAAAGTGACTGGACGGCAACTGCCCCCCCCCCCACGCCCATCATTCCCCCACACACATCCAATCAAAATTTTGAGATAGCCATTTTGTTCAGCGTAGTTGATTTTCAGATAGAAAACATGTTTTTGAGGAGGGCAAACCCCACAACCCTCAGGGCAAGGGTTTTAAGTTATGCCCTGGGGGCATATAAGGTTTTTGTAGAAGGCGTTGTCGTAGAAACTTCAAAACAGGCTCATTCGATTGGAAATTAAAGGGCTAGTGCCCTTTTTAATAGTCAAAAATGATTGGAGGGCAACTAGCCCCCCCACGCCCCTCATTCCCCCAAACACATCCAACCAAAATTTTGAGATAGCCATTTTGTTCAGCGTAGGTGATTTCCAGATAGAAAATATATTTTTGAGGAGGAGACTCCCCCACAACCCTCAGGGCAAGGTTTTTAAGTTATGCCCTGGGGGCATAAAAGGTTTTTATAGAAGGCGTTGTCGTAGAAACTTCAAAACATGCTCATTCGATTGGAAATTAAAAGGCTAGTGCCCTTTTTAATAGTCGAAAGTGATTAGTGTGCAACTAGCCCCCCCCCCCCACGCTCATCATTTCCCCAAACACATCCAGTCAAAATTTTCAGATAGCCATTTTGTTCAGCGTAGTTGATTTCCAGATAGAAAATGTGTTTTTGAGGTGGACACTCCCCCTGAACCTTCAGGGCAAGGGTTTTAAGATATGCCATGGGGGCATATAAGGTTTTTATAGAAGGCGTTGTCGTAGAAACTTCAAAAAAGGCTCATTCGATTGGAAATTCAAAGGGATAGTGCCCTTTTTAATAGTCGAAAGTGATTGGAGGGCAACTCGCCCCCCCCCCCACGCCCATCATTCCCCCAAACACATCCAATCAAAATTTTGAGATAGCCATTTTGTTCAGCGTAATTGATTTCCAGTTAGAAAATATATTTTTGAGGAGCATACTCCCCCATAACCCTCGGGGCAAGGGTTTTAAGTTATGCCCTGGGGGCATATAGGTTTTTATAGAAGGCTTTGTCGTAGAAACTTCCAAACAGGCTCATTCGATTGGAAATTAAAGGGCTAGTTCCCTTTTTAATATTCAAAAGTGATTAGAGTGCACCTAGCCCCCCCCACGCCCATCATTTCCCCAACTCCCTCAGTGCCCTTTTTAATAGTCGAAAGTGACTGGACGGCAACTGCCCCCCCCCCCCACGCCCATCATTCCCCCAAACACATCCAATCAAAATTTTGAGATAGCCATTTTGTTCAGCGTAGTTGATTTTCACATAGAAAACATGTTTTTGAGGAGGGCAAACCCCACAACCCTCAGGGCAAGTGTTTTAAGTTATGCCCTGGGGGCATATAAGGTTTTTGTAGAAGGCGTTGTCGTAGAAACTTCAAAACAGGCTCATTCGATTGGAAATTAAAGGGCTAGTGCCCTTTTTAATAGTCAAAATTTTTTGGACGGCAACACGCCCCCCCCCCCCCACGCCCATCAGTCCCCCAAACCCCTCCCATCCAAATTTTGAGATAACCATTCTGTTCAGCGTAGTTGATTTCTAGATAAAAAATATATTTTTGAGGAGGATACTCCCCCACTACCCTCAGGGCAAGGTTTTTAAGTTATGCCCTGGGGACATACAAGGTTTTTATAGAAGGCGTTGTCGTAGAAACTTCAAAACATGCTCATTCGATGGGAAATTAAAAGGCTAGTGCCCTTTTTAATAGTCGAAAGTGATTAGTGTGCAACTCGCCCCTCCCTCCCGCCCATCATTTCCCCACACACATCCAATCAAAATTTTGAGATAGCCATTTTGTTCAGCGTAGTTGATTTCCAGATAGAAAATATATTTTTGAGGAGGACACTCCCCCAGAACCTTTAGGGCAAGGGTTTTAAGATATGCCATGGGGGCATATAAGGTTTTTATAGAATGCGTTGTCGTAGAAACTTCAAAAAAGGCTCATTCGATTTGAAATTCAAAGGGATAGTGCCCTTTTTAATAGTCAAAACTGATTGGAGGGCAACTCGCCCCCCCCACGCCCATCATTCCCCCAAACACATCCAATCAAAATTTTGAGATAGCTATTTTGTTCAGCGTAGTTGATTTCCACATAGAAAATATGTTTTTGAGGAGCGCACTCCCCCACAACCCTAAGGGCAAGGGTTTTAAGTTATATCCTGGGGGCATATAAGGTTTTCATAGAAGGCGTTGTCGTAGAAACTTCAAAACATGCTCATTCGAGTGGAAATTAAAGGGCTAGTGCCCTTTTTAATAGTCGAAAGTGATTGGAGGGCAACTAGCCCCCCCCCCCCAACCCCCATCATTACCCCAAACACATCCAATCAAAAATTTGAGATAGCCATTTTGTTCAGCGTAGTTGATTTCCAGATAGAAAATATGTTTTTAGGAGGACACTCCCCCAGAACCTTCAGGGCAAGGGTTTTAAGATATGCCCTGGGGCATATAAGGCTTTTATAGAAGACGTTGTCGTAGAAACTTCAAAAAAGGCTCATTCGATTGGAAATACAAAGGGATAGTGCCCTTTTTAATAGTCAAAAGTGATTGGAGGGCAACTAGCCCCCCCCCCACGCCCCACCTTGCCCCAAACCCATCCAATCAAAATTTTGAGATAGCCATTTTGTTGAGCGTAGATGATTTTCAGATAGAAAACATGTTTTTGAGGAGTAACATTCCCCAAAACCCTCAGGGCAAGGGTTTTAAGTTAGGCCCTGGGGGCATAAAGGTTTTTATACAAGGCGTTGTCGTAGAAACTTCAAAAAAGGCTCATTCGATTGGAAATTCCGACGGCTAGAGCCCTTTGGAATAGTCGAAAGTGATTTGAGGGCAACTAACCCCCCTTTCACGCCCACCTTTTCCCCAAACACATCCAATCAAAATTTTAAGACACAGCCCTGCAGTGCTTCTGCAGTGAGACGATACCCAAACTCTTGTTTGTAGTTATTTTTATTCGATTCAAACTTGATTTGCATATTCAATTTAAGTTTCACTCGTTTTAAGATTTATTTATTCATTTATATTAATATATCTTGTTTGTTTGTTCCCATTGATTGTCTATTTAATTTCTGTTCGTTTTAAGTTTCATTTATACTTTAATAGCAAAATATTTGTTTTCGTTTTAAGCTTGATTTTCATATTCAATCTAAGCATTACTCGCTTTAAGATCAAATTATTCATTTATATTATTTCTTGTTGGATGTTTTTTGCTATTAATGTCTATTTAATTTCTGTCCGTTTTGGGTTTAATTTTTTCTTTAATAGTAATTTCTGGTCGTTTTTAGTTTTAATTTTAAAATGTATTTTTGTATACATAGCCTAAGTTTAAAAATTACTTTAAATTAATTTGAAAAACTTATTTTTCGGAATTTTTTTTAAAATTAATCTTTGAAAAGACCACAATATAAAAAGAAAGCAAATTGTCTCAAATTAAGAGAGGTCTTGAGAGAGGTAAGGGGTTCCCGGCGTCTAGGTACACGTGTCCGATTGGTAATATTGAAGAGGAAAATCTGGACCATTTTCCGTGCCAGTGCCAGAGGCTTACTGAGTTGAGGGAGGGTGTTTTGGCGAAAAGTAACTTTTTACTTCGGGGTATATTGTCTCAGACGGTACTTAGCCTCATGTGTAGATTATGTAGATTTGTTGATCAGGCACTAAAGATAAGAAAGGAACTATTGTGAAGAAGATTTGTTATGGTTTTGAATAAAAATGCTGAAGGGAGTTTTACTTTTGTTTTCCTGTTATATTTGATATATAGTGTATATGGCCCTGTAGAAAGGCTTTTGAATACACGATTATTATTATTATTATTATTATTATGTGTGTCCATTGTGTTTAATTATGTGAGTTAGTTTTATAGTATTATGTGTGCTTTTGTGTTGTAATTGTTATGTTATTTTATTTTTATTTGCTATGGGCTATGTTTAGTTATTGTTATATATGTTATTATCATGTGTTTTTACTTTATATGCAACTGTGTTTGTTTTTGCCATAGGCCCAAAGAGGCTTTTCTTTTGCAATAAATATCTATCTATCTATCAATTGGCTGGCGTTAGAAGGCAAGCGACAATGAGAATCCATATATAGAAGCCTGCCGCGTGCCGGACTCCCGGGAGCCTCATATATATATATATATATATATATATATATATATATATATATATATATATATATATATATATATATATATATATATATATAAATGTTCCACCAACCCTAAGTTTGAAGTCTCCGTGCCCCGGCTTTCTGCTATCTGTCCCTCTTTGAGCCCCGGCTTTCTGCTATCTATCCCCAACAGTACTGTTAAGTTTAAACTTAGTTCCCAAAGATGTTCTTAAGATTCTCTAGATTCGGTATTTGGATGACGTGCACGTTCAACTCCATCCCCTAGCAGTTCCCGATATTTTGAAGATCTTGTATTTTGACAACTTGGATGCACATTATGTCTCTTGATCTAGCTGTGTCCTGTACCTCCCGACATAGTTCAACGTCCAATTGCCCCCCCCCCTTAAATGCTCCATGAAAGTGTCAACTTAATGAATTTTATGAGAAAGAATTAGTAATAGTACTAAAAGATTTAAAAGTTAAAAAGGGCCGCCCAGGGGCTGGTATAGTTTGGCAAATGAATTTTGTAAATACGGTGGCTATGAACAGATATTTTACCGAAGACTATGAATAGGATTTTTTTTAACAAAAGGAAGAACCTAGCGCTGCGGGTAAGGTAGAAAAAGAGGTTAGTTATCAGGAGTTAAGCATGGTTGCGTTCTATCCCATTTATATGAGTCATTTTGATGGAATCTTGATTGTCATTTTGATTAAAAAGTAAGCTGCACGAAAAATGTGGTTCAATCTGCTTTCTTGGATTATAATGAGAGAAAGGTTGAGATGACTAGGATACGTTCTGCGGATGAAGGATGACAGATTACTAAAGATCGTCCGACGATCGAGGGCCAAACGAAAAGCTGGTTGTCCCCTAATGGAGTGGGAGGATGTTGCAAGGAAAAATTTAAGGAAATTAGAGCTTCTGGGGAGGGTGTAAAGAGGGAGGCTTTAAATAGATTAGGATGGAGGTGGAACGTACGTAGCTATTTTCGCCTCAGGTGGCTTGGTGCTGCAGTGAGTTGTTAGTAGTTGTAGTAATATAGGAGTCCCCCTAGTCTGAGGACATAAAAACACAAGTTTCGAGCCAATCAAGAAAACGTTTTTAGGTCTTTTATAGCCCATTAAAGGAGGGGAATATTTTTTGGTGCGTTCGGTTCGTATTGGCCCATAGGCTTACGCCTGTAAGTTTCAACCTGATCAGGGACAAAAAGTTTTCTGGCCGAAAATTCAATTTGCAATTTGGTTATTGAAGGCTCTTGCACCTGGGGCTATGGATGTTGTGTCGTCCCCGGACGCACATTTATTTGACCTTTATATTGATAGAAAGATTATCTTAAATGATCCCTCTCTCAAGTTTCGATGTTCGCCATTCCATGATTTTTTTTTTGGGGGGGGGAGGGCTTTTGACCCTTTTCTGGCGTTGTATGGAGCCTTTTTAGAGGAATCAGTTTTTTTTTGTCTTCTATTTTCCCTTCTGAATTGAGGCTTCTTTAGTCTTTACACTTAAAGATACAAGCATCCAGCAGATCAGGAGTATTTACCCGTTTTCGAATCTTTTTTTAGGAGGGGACTGCCCCTCGAAACTTTTATATCAGGCTCGTCTTGGCCAATGGATTCACAGCTCTTTACTATACACAACGTTTAAGCGGTTACTCTGATGATGAATTAGACCTTAGTTCTTCTAGGGCCAGGTGTGGCACAGAGGGCATCAACAAAACCTCGCCAGATCCCCCGGAGCGGAGCAGCAGCTGTGACGTCCTCTCAATGAGGCTGTAACGACTGCTCAGCACTCTGCAGGTCTCAGTCGTCGGAGGGTGTGTTTCGGTCGCCCTCTTTTTTGCTCACTCTCGGATTGTTACTTGTAGACAGCACTCGGGAAGATGGTCTCCTGATATTCGGAGGACATGACCAAGATAGGTCCATCTTCTCTGCTTCAGGAGAAGCAGAGACCCTGTTCGTGACCCTGTCCTGCCACGAAATGTTAAGGATTCTTCTGAGGCAGACATTTTCAAATGCTAGGATACATTTTTCCAGCTGGACATTCAGCTTCTAGCATTCACTTGGACAAAGGAGAATGGATATGACATAGCTATTCAACAGACGGAACTTACACGCAAAGAGTATTTTTTGCTTCACCATACTGGTTTCGGTTTGTTGAATTTCGATGTTGCTTGTCCAATTCTCCTTTTTATCTTGCCTACTATTCCGCCATCATATTCGATCCAACTTCAATTAAGATACATATATATTCAAAGGAGTCTATAGGATGGCTTCAATCCACAGGTATAAGGCTCCCCCTCCTCATCCGACCCAAATTCTGTAGCAAAAACACTGTTAAAAAACTACTGCGCAAATTGTATAGTAAAAATTTATTTAAAAATCATTGTATAAATCTACAGATAATCGATATATTTTGTTTTCAGTAAAGCGCAAGTGACGCTCCGGCTTTTCTGGATTTAGTGGGGCGTTATCCCTGCTCTAATTTTTAGTGATCTCTGTCTTAAGTTTGATAGGTTTTTTTTTTATTTTAGTTCATGTTGATTTTAGAACTCATCTACTCATCCATAGCAGAAGCGGTGGCGTCAATCACAAGACTTAAGGGAAGGGGGGAAATGCATTTTTCAAAATCTAAGTAGGGGATAATTTTTTTTTCAATTTTTATCAATGAAAATACCAACAAGAGTAGAGGGGGAGGTGCTACTCCCATGTGGCACCCCTGCTGCCACCTATAACTTTTTTGCACCCCAAATAAGGGCATAGAGTCATTAGGGAGAAAGATTGCGTAATGGGGTCAATGACCTCTTTTTCCAAGGTCAATTTATTTGATGTTTCTATGTGTAATAACTCCGGGACGAATGTTGCACATGCACAGTGAATTCTACCGGGAACAGTGTTATTGATCTGGGACTTGAAGGGGAAGTGAAATTCCGAGAACTTGATTGCGTAATCGAAGGGAAAGTGAATTTCCGAAAAATTGATCGAGTAATCGAGGGGAAAGTGGATTTCCGAGAAATTGATTGCGTAATCGAAGGGGAAATGAATTTCCGAGAACTTGATTGCGTAATCAAAGTGTGTCAACAACAACAACATCGACCTTGACATTCGCTGAGAGCGTGCACTTACAACAACATCGACCTTGGAACACCTGTGCAGTCGACCTCAATTCACCTATCGTGAATCAATAATTCCCCTTAGAAACAACAAATTAATTTCCCCTTCTTGACAGATCAATCAATCAATGACATCATCTGTCAGACTTTAAAAATTTCCGCCTAGAAACATTTCTCCAGGAATAGATCCATATCATTAATGTCTTTGCCTCGGGAACAACTCTTTTGGTCGAACTCCAAAGGATATTAATAACCACAGGCCATGGAAACAATTAGGCAAGAAACATCTTAGCGATGAATTGTTTTAGCGCGCGAGAAGGTTTCCTATTAATTTGAAATGCGTTAGCACAGAGATGCCAATAACAAAGGAACACGCTGAATTTACGTTTAGTGATTATTTGGGCGAAACCGTTTTAGACAGGTTATGGAACTATTTCGGCGAAACAGATAGAGACATTTTAAAAGAAGATTTTTGAAGAGATTTTGGAGGAGGTTTTGAGTGTGGTCGTTATAATACACAAGTTTCATTTGAACAGTGTTGTGAGGTCCTCTAACCCAACCCCAAAGGGTTCCGATCCTCCTACCCCAACCCCGAAGGAAGCCCCCGGTCCTCAAAGCCCCCCAAGCTCCCAAAGGGCCACCGGCGCCCCCAAAGGCCCACCCAGACCCCCAAAGGCCATCCCCAGGCCCCAAATGTCCCCCAGGCCCCCAACTGGCCCCCGGACCCCCAAAGGCCCTCCCTGTGCCCCAAAGGTCCTCCTCCGGTCCCCAAAGGCCCATCAAGCTCCCAAAAGACCAACGGGGTCCCAAAGGCCCTCCACCGGCCCCAACCTACCCCAAAAGCCCTTCCATGGGCCTCAAAGGTACCCCGGGGTCCCCAATGGCCCCCGGTGCCCCCAAGCTCCTCCAACCAACCCCCGGTGCCCCCCAGGCCCCCCCCGACCCCCAAATTCCCACACCCGCCCCCCACGCCCAACCCAGTAGTGTTTGGTTGTGGTTTACCTTGTCACAGTTACATTTTCTTAATTTTTCAAAGTTCATTCTGAATTTCTTTCGTTGAAATGCAAGAGTTAGAATATTTCAGTAGCGTTCGGTTGTGGTTTACCTTGTCACAGTTACAGTTTCTAAATTTTTCAAAGTTCATTTTGAATTTCATTCGTTGAAATGCAAGAGATGGAATATTTCAGTAGTGTTTTGTTGTGGTTTACCTTGTCACAGTTACATTTTCTAGATTTTTCAAAGTTTATTTTGAATTTCTTTCGTTGAAATGCAAGAGTTGGAATATTTCAGTAGTGTTTGGTCGTGGTTTACCTTGTCACAGTTACATTTCCTTGATTTTTCAAAGTTCATTTTGAATTTCTTTCGTTGAAATGCAAGAGTTGGAATATTTCACTAGCGTTCGGTTGTGGTTTACCTTGTCAAAGTTACATTTTCTTGATTTTTAAAAGCTCATTTTGAATTTACTTTGTTGAAATGAAAGAGTTGGAATATTTCAGTAGTGTTTGGTTGTGTTTTACCTTGTAACATTAAAATTTTAATTATTTTTAAATTTTAATTTTAATTTCTTTAGTTGAAATGCAAGAGTTGGACTATTTCAGTAGAGTTCGGTTGTGGTTTACCTTGTCAAAGTTACATTTTCTTGATTTTTCAAAGTTCATTTTGAATTTCTTTTGTTGAAATGCAAGAGTTGGAATATTTCAGTAGTGTTTGCTTGTGGTTTAACTTGTCACAGTTACATTTTCTTGATTTTTCAAAGTTCATTTGAATTTCTTTATTTGAAATTCAATAGTTGGAATATTTCAGAAGTGTTTGGTTGTGGTTTAACATGTCAAAGTTACATTTTAATGATTTTTCAAAGTTAATTTTGAATTTCTTTAGTTGAAATGCAAGAGTTGGAATTTTTCAGTAGTGTTTGGTCGTGGTTTACCTTGTCACAGTTACATTTTCTTGATTTTTCAAAGTTCATTTTGAATTTCTTTCGTTGAAATGCAAGAGTTGGACTATTTCATTAGTGTTTGCTTATGGTTTACCTTGTCAAAGTTACAATTTCAAGATTTTTCAAAGATCATTTAGAATTTCTTTCGTTGAAATGCAAGAGTTGGAATATTTCAGTTGTGTTTGCTTGTGGTTTACCTTGTCACAGTTACATTTTCCTGATTTTTCAAAGTTCATTTTGTGTTTCTTTCATTGAAATGCAAGAGTTGGACTATTTCAATAGCGTTTGGTTGTGGTTTACCTTGTCACAGTTACATTTTCATGATTTTTCAAAGTTCATTTAGAATTTCTTTCGTTGAAATGCCAGAGTTGGACTATTTCAGTAGTGTTTGGGTATGGTTTACCTTGTCACAGTTAAAATTTCTTGATTTTTCAAAGATCATTTCGAATTTCTTTCATTGAAATGAAAGAGTTGGAATATTTCAGTAGTGTTTGGTTATGGTTTACCTTGTCACAGTTACACTTTCCTGATTTTTCAAAGTTCATTTAGAATTTCTTTCGTTGAAATGCAAGAGTTGGAATATTTCAGTTGTGTTTGGTTATGATTTACATTGTCACAGTTACATTTTCATGATTTTTCAAAGTTCATTTTGAATTTCTTTCGTTGAAGTGCAAGAGTTGGAATATTTCAGTAGTGTTTGGTTGTGGTTTACCTTGTCACAGTTACATTTTCTTGATTTTTCAAATTTCATTCTGAATTTATTTCATTGAAATGCAAGAGTTGGAATATTTCATTAGTGTTTGGTTGTTGTTTACCTTGTCACAGTTACATTTTCTTGATTTTTCAAAGTTCATTTTGAATTTCTTTCGTTGAAATACAAGAGTTGAAATATTTCAGTAGTGTTTGGTTGTGGTTTACCTTGTCACAGTTACATTTTCCTGATTTTTCAAGGTTCATTTTGAATTTCTTTCGTTGAAATGCAAGAGTTGGAATATTTCAGCAGTGTTTGGTTGTGGTTTACCTTGTCACAGGTACATTTTCTTGATTTTTCAAAGTTCATTTTGTATTTCTTTCGTTGAAAAGCAAGAGTTGGAATATTTCAGTAGTGTTTGGTCGTGGTTTACCTTGTCACAGTTACATTTTCTTGATTGCTATAACACGATTGTCGATAAAGGTGTTTCACCAGAACAGATTGTTGATCAACACCGTAAACAGAAAAGGTTTTTTGTGAGTTCAGTTTTATTACATTTTGCCATGGTGACAAAATGAAAATTTTCTACATTCAGACGTTGTCATGAACACGGTTGGTGATGGCTGTTACTGTTTATGGCCTGGACGCACTCATACCAAAGTTTGTCAAGCTGATTTGTGGTAGTTTCACGCTTTGTAGATTATTTGATTTTATTTTTGCTCATTTTTTGTTTGATGGAGTTCTTTACTTTTCTTTGAAAAACCTATTTTGTGAAAATTTTTTTTTAATTAATTAGCATCAAAATCCAAACAGAAATCATTGACATATTGATCTTTTTTCTGCGTTACCAAAAGTATTGCATTCATAATTCTTTGCAGTCTCATGAAATATAATTAAACAAATAGGAAAGATTTTTCAACTAAAGTAAGAAGCAAGTTAAAACAAATTGAAATTACTTTGTATATAAGAGGGACTGCCCCCTTTTCAACACCCTGCTCATTAAACGAAAGCTGTTTAGTGCTTTGAAAAATCTTTTTTTTTCCAAGTGCAAATTTTCTTTAAAAAATTGAACAAAACCTAAACTTCACAGTAAAGAGTAAGGAGTTAAAGATGAGACGGACTTTTGATATTTTACATAACTGATGCCATCACAAGCTCTCCAATAGGATTTTCTTACCGATAAATACATTGCATTCATTTTGCTATGATTGTTATTTAATTTGTGTTCGTTTTGGGTTTCATTTATTCTTTAATAGTAATTTCTGGTCGTTTTAAGTTTGAATTTTAAAAGGTATTAGTATCTGCTGAGCTTAAGTTTAAAATGGACTTTACTTCTCCTAGAAAAAATTATTTTTCGGAAAGTTTTTTTTTTAAATTAATTTTTGTTCTTTTTTTATTGCACAAAGTTTCTAGTTTTTATGGAATGGGGGGGGGGGGGTGCTTACTGTTTTATTATTCTTGACTTTAAAAACGGATCTAGAACTTTCAATTGAAATCGAATGAGGCTTTTTTCAAAGTCTATACGATTACCTCTTTGATAAAAACCTTACATATGAACAATAGACAGCTTGCATATCTTATGGACAGCGATTGGCAAAAATGAATGGATTGAGAAAAATAGCTCCAATAAGGGGGTTTAGACCATTTCACTTGCTGACACAAAGGGATCACGACTGTTTGGAATAAACCTTAATAGGAATTTCTTTGCCAAAGCAATTTTGCATCTATCACAGAATTTGTATTTTAACCTTATAATTAGACAATTAAAACAGAATTCCTATGTGTTCTTTCCATACAAAACCCCTTCTCTTAAGTTATAAACCCCCCTTATAAAGTTATGCCCCAGGGCATAACTTACAACGCCTACCCCTGGGCCCTGGTGGGCTGTGTCGACACCGGAGTTTTTTGTTATCAGAACTTTGAACTATTTTAACAAAATATCTATCTCAAAATTTTATCTGATGCATTTAGGGCGTGGATGAGGGAGAGGGGCTAGTTGCCCTTCAATCTCTTTTGACTCTTAAAAAGTGAACAAGAACTTTCAATTTTCAATCAAATGAGCCCTCTCGAAAGTTTATACGGGCATCCCTTCCATAAGAAATAATATGAAGGATTTGGAGAATCCTTAAATTACAACCCTTCCCTGAGGGCTTTGAGGGAGTTGTAATCCTCAAAGACCTAATTTCCAGAAGTTAAAACTACGTTCAATAAAATGGCTGTCTTAAAATTTTGATTGGATGTGTTTGGGTTAAAGGTGGACGTGAGAGGGGGGTTAGTTGCCCTCAAATCACTTTCGACTATTACAAAGGGCAGTAGCCCTCAGAATTTCCAACCAAATGAGCCTTTTTTGAAGTTTTTACGACAACGTCATCTATAAAAACCTTATATGCCCCCAGGGCATAACTTAAAACCTTTGCCCTGAGGGTTGTGGGGGAATGTCCTCCTCAAAAGCATATTATCTACGTATCTGGAAATCAACTACGCTGAACAAAAGGGCTATCTCAAAATTTTGATTGGATGTGTTTGGGAGAATGATGGGCGTGGGGGGGGGGCTAGTTACACGCCACTCACTGTAGACTCTTAAAAATGGCACTAGCCACTCCAATGTCCAATCAAATAAACCCTTTTCGATTTTACTACGACAACACCTTCTATATAAACCTTATATGCCCCCAGGGCATAACTTAAAACCCTTGCCCTGAGGGTTGTGGGGGAGTATCCTCCTCAAAAACATATTTTCTATCTGGAAATCAACTACGCTGAACAATACAGCTAATGATGGCGCATCATGCCATCATGGCATGATGGCATGATGCGCCATCATTAGCTGTATTGTTCAGCGGAGTTGATTTCCAGATAGAAAATATGTTTTTGAGGAGGATACTCCCCCACAACCCTCAGGGCAAGGGTTTTAAGTTATGCCCTGGGGGCATATAAGGTTTATATAGAAGGTGTTGTCGTAGTAAAATCGAAAAGGGTTCATTGGATTAGAAATTGGAGTGGCTAATGCCCTTTTAAAGAGTCTACAGTGAGTGGCGGGCAACTAGCCCCCCCCCCACGCCCATCATTCCCCCAAACACCGCCAATCAAAATTTTGAGATAGTCATTTTGTTCAGCGTAGTTGATTTCCAGATACGTAGATAATATGTTTTGAGGAGGACATTCCCCCACAACCCTCAGGGCAAAGGTTTTAAGTTATGCCCTGGGGCATATAAGGTTTTTATAGAAGACGTTGTCGTAGAAACTTCAAAAAAGGCTCATTTGATTGGAAATTCTGAGGGCTACTGCCCTTTGTAATAGTCGAAAGTGATTTGAGGGCAACTAACCCCCCTCTCACGTCCACCTTTAACCCAAACACATCCAATCAAAATTTTAAGACAGCCATTTTATTGAACGTAGTTTTAACTCCTGGAAATTAGGTCTTTGAGGATTACAACTCCCTCAAAGCCCTCAGGGAAGGGTTGTAATTTAAGGATTCTCCAAATCCTTCATATTATTTCTTATGGAAAGGATGCTCGTACAAACTTTAGAGAGGGCTCATTTGATTGAAAATTGAAAGTTTTTGTTCACTTTTTAAGAGTCAAAAAAGATTTAAGGGCAACTAGCCCCTCTCCCTCCTCCACGCCCTAAATGCCTCAGGTAAAAATTTTAAGATAGACATTTTGTTAAAATAGTTCAAAGTTCTAATAACAAAAAGCTCCAGTGTCGACACAGCCCACCAGGGCCCAGGGGTCGGCGTTGTAAGTTATGCCCAGGGGCAAAACTTATTAAGGGGGGTTTATAACTTATGGGAAGGGATTTTGTATGGGAAGAACACATAGGAATTCTATTATAATTATCCAATTATAAGGTTAAAATACATACTCTGTGATGGATGCAAAATTGCTTTGGCAAAGAAATTCCTATTAAGGTTTATTCCAAACAGTCGTGATCCCTTTGTGTCAGCAAGTGAAATGGTCTAAACCCCCTTATTGGAGCTATTTTTCTCAATCCATTCATTTTTGCCAATCGCTGTCCATAAGATATACAAGCTCTCTATTGTTCATATGTAAGGTTTTTATCAAAGAGGTAATCGTATAGACTTTGAAAAAAGCCTCATTCGATTTAAATTGAAAGTTCTAGATCCGTTTTTAAAGTCAATAATAATCATACAGTAAGCACCCACCCTCCATGTAATAAAAACTTTAAAATTCTTGCAATAAAAAACAAAAGAAATGTCATTAAATAAAAACTTTACAAAAATAAGTTTTACAAATAAACTTTAATGCCATTTTAAACTAAATATCAGGAGATACAAATATCTGTTAAAATTCAAACTAAAAATGACCAGAAATTACTATTAAAGAATAAATGAAACCCAAAACGAACACAAATTAAATAACAATCATAGCAAAATGAATGCAATGTATTTATCGGTAAGAAAATCCTATTGGAGAGCTTGTGATGGCATCAGTTATGTAAAATATCAAAAGTCCGTCTCATCTTTAACTCCTTACTCTTTACTGTGAAGTTTAGGTTTTGTTCAATTTTTTAAAGAAAATTTGCACTTGGAAAAAAAAAGATTTTTCAAAGCACTAAACAGCTTTCGTTTAATGAGCAGGGTGTTGAAAAGGGGGCAGTCCCTCTTATATACAAAGTAATTTCAATTTGTTTTAACTTGCTTCTTACTTTAGTTGAAAAAACTTTCCTATTTGTTTAATTATATTTCATGAGACTGCAAAGAATTATGAATGCAATACTTTTGGTAACGCAGAAAAAAGATCAATATGTCAATGATTTCTGTTTGGATTTTGATGCTAATTAATTAAAAAAAAATTTTCACAAAATAGGTTTTTCAAAGAAAAGTAAAGAACTCCATCAAACAAAAAATGAGCAAAAATAAAATCAAATAATCTATAAAGCGTGAAACTACCACAAATCAGCTTGACAAACTTTGGTATGAGTGCGTCCGGGCCATAAACAGTAACAGCCATCACCAACCGTGTTCATGACAACGTCTGAATGAAGAAAATTTTCATTTTGTCACCATGGCAAAGTGTAATAAAACTGAACTCACAAAAAACCTTTTCTGTTTACGGTGTTGATCAACAATCTGTTCTGGTGAAACACCTTTATCGACAATCGTGTTATAGCAATCAAGAAAATGTAACTGTGACAAGGTAAACCACGACCAAACACTACTGAAATATTCCAACTCTTGATTTTAAACGAAAGAAATACAAAATGAACTATGAAAAATCAAGAAAATGTACCTGTGACAAGGTAAACCACAACCAAACACTGCTGAAATATTCCAACTCTTGCATTTCAACGAAAAAAATTCAAAATGAACCTTGAAAAATCACGAAAATGTAACTGTGACAAGGTAAATCATAGCCAAACACTACTGAAATATCTCAACTCTTGCATTTCAACGAGAGAAATTCGAAATGAACTTTGAAAAATCACGAAAATCTAACTGTGACACGGTAAACCACATCCAAACACTGCAGAAATATTTCAACTCATGTATTTCAACGAATGCAATTCAAAATTAACTTTGAAAAATCAAGAAAATGTAACTGTGACAAGGTAAACCACAACCAAACACTACTGAAATATTCCAACTCTTGCACTTCAATGAAAGAAATTCACAATGAACTTTGAAAAATCAGGAAAATGTAACTGTGACAAGTTAAACCATAACCAAACACCACTTAAATATTCCAACTATTGCATTTCAACGAAAGAAATTCTAAATGAACTTTGAAAAATCAGGAAAGTGTAACTGTGACAAGGTAAACCATAACCAAACACTACTGAAATATTCCAACTCTTGCATTTCAATGAAAAAAATTCTAAATGATCTTTGAAAAATCAAGAAAATGTAACTGTGACAAGGTAAACCATAACCAAACACTACTGAAATATTCCAACTCTTGCATTTCAACGAAAGAAATTCAAAATGAACTTTGAAAAATCATGAAAATGTAACTGTGACAAGGTAAACCAAAACCAAACACTACTGAAATAGTCAAACTCTTGCATTTCAACGAAAGAAATTCAAAATGAGCTTTGAAAAATCAGGAAAATGTAACTGTGACAAGGTAAACCATAACCAAACACTACTGAAATAGTCCAACTCTTGCATTTAAAAGAAAGAAATTCAAAATGAGCTTTGAAAAATCTTGAAAATGTAACTGTGACAAGGTAAACCATAAGCAAACACTAATGAAATAGTCCAACTCTTGCATTTCAACGAAAGAAATTCAAAATTAACTTTGAAAAATCAAGAAAATGTAACTGTGACAAGGTAAACCACGACCAAACACTACTGAAATATCCCAACTCTTGCATTTCAACTAAAGAAATTCAAAATGAACTTTGAAAAATCATGAAAATTTAACTGTGACAAGGTAAACCACAACCAAAAACTACTGAAATAGTCCAACTATTGCATTTCAATGAAATAAATAAAAATGAACTTTGAAAAATCAAGAAAATGTAACTGTGACAAGGTAAACCACAAACAAACACTACTGAAATAGTCCAACTCTTTAATTTCAACTAAAGAAATTCAAAATGAATTTTGAAAAATCAAGAAAATGTAACTGTGACAAGGTCATCCATAACCAAACACTACTGAAATTTTCCAACTATTGCACTTCTACTAAACAAATTCAAATGAACTTTGAAAAATCAAGAAAATGTAACTGTGACAAGGTAAACCACAACCGAACACTACTGAAATAGTCCAACTCTTGCATTTCAACAAAGTAAATTCAAAATGAACTTTGAAAAATCAAGAAAATGTAACTGTGACAAGGTAAACTACAACCGAACGCTACTGAAATAGTCCAACTATTGCTCTTCAACAAAAGAAATTCAAAAAGAGCGATGAAAAATCAAAGAAATTTAAATTTGACATGGTAAACCACAATCAAACACTACTGAAATATTCCAACTCGTGCATTTCAACGAAAGAAATTCAAAATAAACTTTGAAAAATCTAGAACATGTAACTGTGACAAGGTAAACCACAACCAAACACTACTGAAATATTCCAACTCTTGCATTTCAAAGAAAGAAATTCAAAATGAACTTTGAAAAATCAAGAAAATGTAACTGTGACAAGGTAAACCACAACCGAACGCTACTGAAATATTCCAACTCTTGCATTTCAACGAAAGAAATTCAGAATGAACTTTGAAAAATCAAGAAAATGTAACTGTGACACGGTAACCCACAACCAAACACTCCTGGGATGGGCTTTGGGGTCCGGCGTTGGCTTTTGGGGGTCTGGGGGGGTCTCGGGGGTGCCGGGGGACCGTTGGTTGACCGTTGGGGCACCGGTGGCCCTTTGGGAGCCCGGTGGACCTTTGAGGACCATGGGAGTGCATTTGGGGCAGGGGGGGGCCGGGGGAGGGCCTTTGGGACCCCGTTGGTCCTTGGGGAGCTCGTTGGGCCCTTGGGGACCGGTGGTGGACCTTTGGGGCACATGGTGGGCCTTTGGGGGTCGGGGGGGCCAGTTGGAGGCCTGGGGGACATTTGGGGCCTGGGGATGGCCTTTGGGGGTCTGGGCGGGCCTTTGGGGGCGCCGGTGGCCCTTTGGGAGCTTGGGGGGCTTTGAGGACCGGGGGCTACCTTCGGGGTTGGGGTAGGAGGATCGGAACCCTTTGGGGTTGGGTTAGAGGACCTCACAACACTGTTCAAATGAAACTTGTGTATTATAACGACCACACTCAAAACCTCCTCCAAAATCTCTTCAAAAATCTTCTTTTAAAATGTCTCTATCTGTTTCGCCGAAATAGTTCCATAACCTGTCTAAAACGGTTTCGCCCAAATAATCACTAAACGTAAATTCAGCGTGTTCCTTTGTTATTGGCATCTCTGTGCTAACGCATTTCAAATTAATAGGAAACCTTCTCGCGCGCTAAAACAATTCAACGCTAAGATGTTTCTTGCCTAATTGTTTCCATGGCCTTGGGTTATTAATATCCTTTGGAGTTCGACCAAAAGAGTTGTTCCAGAGGCAAAGACATTAATGATATGGATCTATTCCTGGAGAAATGTTTCTAGGCGGAAATTTTTAAAGTCTGACAGATGATGTCATTGATTGATTGATCTGTCAAGAAGGGGAAATTAATTTGTTGTTTCTAAGGGGAATTATTGATTCACGATAGGTGAATTGAGGTTGACTGCACAGGTGTTCCAAGGTCGATGTTGTTGTAAGTGCACGCTCTCAGCGAATGTCAAGGTCGATGTTGTTGTTGTTGACACACTTTGATTACGCAATCAAGTTCTCGGAAATCCACTTCCCCATCGATTACGCAATCATGTTCTCGGAAATTCACTTCCCCTTCGATTACGCAATCAAGTTCTCGGAAATTCACTTCCCCTTCGATTACGCAATCAATTTCTCGGAAATTCACTTCCCCCTCGAGTCCTAGATCAATAACATTGCTCCCGTTAGAATTCAATGCGCATGTGCAACCTTCGCCCCGGAGCTATTACACATAGAAACATCAAATAAATCGACCTTGGAAAAAGAGGTCATTGACCCCATTACGCAATCTTTCTCCCTAATGACTCTATGCCCTTATTTGGGGTGCAAAAAAGTTATAGGTGGCAGCAGGGGTGCCACATGGGAGTAGCACCTCCCCCTCTACTAACAAGTACAATTTCTTTAATAATGAATAAAAAGAAATTCACAAACTATCAAATTAATGACCCACAGTAAGGTTAACTCGTGTGTGGGCTATAAACTCAACAATAAAAAATTAGCACCATCCCAAATCCTGAAAAATACTAGAAACAAAAGGCGTTTTTCAATGAAAATGCCAGAAGAAGGGATATTTTTCTAAATCTATGAATGGGGGCAGAAAATCTAAGGAAGGGCACAGCTCCCTCCCCTATATTCGGTAATTTGAACTAATATGGCTCTTGGCTTTTCTCCGAAAAACATGTTATTTGTAAAAGTTTTTTGGCTTAATTACAGAAAAAGACGGACTTTTTGGTTATGCCGCATTAAAAATACCTAAAAAGTACCTTTTCCACATTTGATATTCCCCGTCCCCTCCAATGGTTTCATCCCCCAGAATAGGGATTCTTGTTCCGGCTCTATACATAACCCCTTTAAGGAGGTGCTACCATTTCGACTAACCGTCACAAGCATTAAACGTCATAACATCTAACCGTCAGAACCACTAACCGTCATAACATCTAAAAAAAATTTATAAGTTTATGTAATAGTAATAAGTATATAATAGTTTAGAAACAAATTTCGGCTATATATTTGCACATCAGGGGGTGTGGATAAAGCATAGCATATATTAAATACGTAACCTAACCAAACCTAGGTACCTTTTCCCCCCTAAACCCCAAATGATAAAGTTTTAGGATTTTAGATTTTATGACGGTTAGTGGTTCTGACGGATTTTATGTCGATGTTATGACGGATTTTGTGGATGTCCTGACGCTAGTGGTCCTGGCGGTTAGATGTCATGACGCCTTCCCCTTTTGAAGTATCGATGTCGTGCATTTCTGCTTAGGCTGCAATAAGTGGGTCATATTTAAATAATCAACTTGACCTACTTCCGAAACAAGGCTTAAAGACTTGCAGACGTTTGTTGTCAATCCTCTCGAAAATGCAAAATTCGGATATTTGGGATTCTCAAGAATTTCCGTAGGTCCCAATTGTATTGCTTTAATGGGATTCGCCCTAATTAAAATTTATTGCATTGTTCAGCAATTTATTAGATGTGCGAGATTTTAAATGAAGCTTTTGTTTCGCATTCTGTAGATGTTTAACAAAATTGTGACGAAAGATTTTTAGAACTGATCTATGGTTGGCTTGTTATTCCATCGATTTGAAAATATCAAAGGGCCATAATGGCTCTATAATATACCCATAATGGCTCGTATTTAGGCGCGTTGACTAGTGTCTGTTTCATGGGAGTTGTATATTCGTGACCTAAAATAAAAAAAAAAGAGAGGCAAAACAGGCGGATTCTATAATAACAGCATAAAAGCGAAGTTATGGGATAATTTTCGCAGGTGTTCAGATTCTGGTGACCTTAACTTTAAGGCTTCCACCCAGTGTATGTGTCTTATTTACATTTTTATTAAACATCATGTTTCTTTTATGAGAGTTGTAATATTTGAAGTTTTGAAAATCTCAATCACGGTAGGCTGTTGGTGGGGTACAAATTCCCGCCTACTTGTTGCTATAAATGCCAGTCTTTTGACCACGCAGCTAAGTCGTGTAAAAAATATGTCAAATACTCTAGATGCGCCGGTGATCACACTTGTTGCTATAAATGCCAGGCTTTTGACCATGCAGCTAAGTCGTGCAAAAATTATGTGAAATACTCTAGATGCGCCGGTGAGCACACGAGTAAGAAAGCTAATCTTTGCCAGAATACTATGAAATACGCCCTCTGTGGTTCTCCAAGTCACCTCTGCTGCAGTTTTAAATATTTTGAAGCTTGGAAGCTACTATCTAAATGAATTGCTCCCCTCTCGATATAATATTTTGGAACCTTAATGGTGATGCCGTTGAAAATCTCCTATTGGAATGTCTCATGTGTTGTAAGGATGTCGTTTTCCTCCAAGTACAGTTTCGGTCGTCAGAACAGAATCATTTAGGCTGCTTAAAATTCAGGGAAGTAAAATTTTGTGTCTCCGAATCCACTCTGTCAGGGGACGTCCTTTTTGTGGCTTGCTAGTTCTGGCTAGCAACATGCTAAATCAAGCTCTATACATGATAGTGAATTATTTTTTTCGCAATGAAAATAGACACTATACATTTTATTTCAGTTTAAATGCCGACTGATTACAGAGATAGCTGTTGTGAAGAGAAGTTTGTTGCAACTTACAACTGTTGTGAAACTTTCTGACGCTGTCACTGGTTGTGTTTCGAGAGGTTTTGGCTATGCTCCAATGGATGACTACAACTGTGATCTCTTTAACCTTGACTTTCCTAGGACTCAGTCTTTTAGCCATTTGCAATATTATAATAGATACATACACAGATACAATAATACCATAATATATACACCAAAGGAATTGTCTTTTACTGTGGATTCCAAATATATAAAATCCATAAAGTTTTATCCACGATCCTGAAAAAATTCCTCTTATTTCTCAAAAAAGGAGAAGATCCTTCAAAAAGTCATGCAATATTAATGAAAATCACATCATCAGATTCAACGCATCAGAGAACCGTACTCTACAGGTTTCAAGCTCCTAGAAGATCGGGAGAGGGTTAGTTTGAACGGAAGTCAGAAGTTCTGGTGCCCTTTTTAAGTGACCAAAAAGATTGGAGGGCAACTACCTCTTCCCCCCAAGGTCTCCGGTCAAAATTGATACCCATAGTCCCTGGACAAAAGGCTGTAAGTTACACAATATGTCCATTATTCGCATAGAGTATTTGTTATTGGGAATTATTTGGATTTCTTTGGGGCGGGAGAGGTTTCCATGGGGTGAATTCTTAGTTCCTCGGAGTTCCCAGGTGGAGTTTCACACAGGAGGGAGGGGGGAGGAAATTTCCTGGCATGATTTGAAAAACGTCATAAATTAAATAAAAAAAACAAGTTTTTTTTAAACTGAAAGTAAGGAGCAACGTTAAAATTTTAAGCGAACAGAAATTATTCTATGTATGACAGGGGCAGTCCCTTCCTCAATTCTTGCTGTTTACGTTAAAGTTTGACTTTTGTCACAATCCTTTAAGAAAGACTGCTCAGACACAATGGTTGTTGAATTTGAATGAAAAATGTTTTTAAGAACTTTAAGACCTTAGCATTAAGAGCGAGGGTTAGGCGTAGGATAAAAGGCATCAGAACTCTTAGCTACAAATTGACTGGGCCCCCTACGAAGTTTCTACGACCACTCCTTCCATACGAAGTGTCCTGGGGGGAAAACAAATTAAACAACTCATTAAAGCCACGTCGCTCTTTACTTAGCCAGGCCTACTGCGCTGCCTATGATAGTTTCTGTTCGTTTTAAATCTTGAAGTTACTCTTTACTTTCATTTGAATACCTCATTTTTTCATCTATCAATGCAAAAAAACAAAGTTTCTTAATTATCTTTTGCCATCGACATTTCGTAACTCTTTTTCATTTTTCAATTTATTCTAACTTAGTAGTTTTTGTTTGATCACGACAATTACTTCCTGATAAAATGGCCCAGATGTAGATTGTTCGTAATTGTTTGCAGACTAGGTAATGAGTGCTCATGCTACAGTCTTTTCAGGTGCAAAGAATCCGTCTCTATGCGGTTAATCATAGGGCCTAGAAGGCCCTAGACGGTCAATCATTTTGATCAAAAGCTTCCATCAATCGATTGACTCAAGCGTTACTGGTTAACACAGAGCCTGCGGGGCGTTTTAGTCGACTGTTAATTTACAGAGTGCTCGAGTGATTTAATAGTTTTTACGTAAATCAGTGTGTTAGATTAGCTTGCGTCGAGATTAGCACAAGTCAATGGATTTACGGAAACTTTTGATCAAAATGATTGACCCTTTAGGACCTCCTTAGGAGGCCTTAGGATTAGTTGCCTTTAAGTTAAGATAAACAGCAGGAACTTACAGTTAAATCTATCTTGGGGAGAGGGGCAATTTTGTCAAAATAGAAAAACGAGTTGGTAAATCGTTTGGACTCATGGGAAATCAACAGACAAAACGGCAAAAAATGAAGAGTTCTAGTCATGGCTCATATTAAGTAGATACTCTTCTGCATATTTGACGAGTAAAAAGGGGGTATGGGGTTTGACCCCCCCCCCCGAAGTGTTTATCCGTCTCGTAAAAACATACAAAAATGGAGATAAAAAAACTTGTAATGGGTTTTTTAAAGTTTTGTTTTGTACCCCCCCCCTCACAAAAAATCTTGGATATGACCTGATATGAGTCACTGACAAAAGAGGGAACTGAACTCTGTCTCGGAGAAAAACAACTACGCTATCTAGCGTTACCAAGCAAAATCATAAAATGAATTAAAATTTAATAGATATATTTGTTGGTTGCATTTTTGTATCTTCTTTTTATTTTATTTTATACTGGAACGAGGAAAAAGAACTATTTTTACTAAACGGGAACAATAAATATAGTCGTGAATATTTAGTGGGAACTAGTTGACGTTTATCGGAATGAAAGTAGACCACTTTAAATCAAAATGTTGATAATCAGAAATAAGCTTGTTTTGAATTGTGCTCGGCGATGCTGCACTGTCAGTGGTACTAATAGTTTTAATTCCTATTAACCCCATATAGAGGGGGTATGTTCCACAATTTTTGGACCTTATTTAAATACTTCCTCGAGGAAAACGTCTCATTTCCCAAAAAAAAAAAAATGTGAGATACGCCCTTTGATTTTGAGTGTGGAATAGTAATGATCCATGTTTACATCCCAAGGATAAATTTTTGCCTGACTCTGTTATACTTTGCTATGCTTTATGCGAAAAAGAAACTGATTCTTTCGTTCTGGTATTGTTGTGGACCACTATTGGTCAGGACCGTACTACCCTCGTTGTCTGTAAAGCCCAGGAATTTATATTAAAGAGGTGGGTTTGTGAATTTTAAAAACGCATAAAAGACAGACGAATTTAAAAAAGGCGTTCATTATCACTACTGTTTGATTAGGGTTTATCTTAAAATAATTTACCCAAGTAAAGCCTCAGTAAAGAGCGATGTGGGCACAATGTATTATTTATTTATTTTTTGTTTCGTATCGAAGGATTTGTCGTATAAACTTCGAAAAGTGCTCATTCGATTGGAAATTGAAAGGGCTAGTGCTCTTTTTAATAGCCCAAAGAGATTCGAGGGCTAACTAACCCCCCTCCCACGCCCACCATTTCCCACAACACATTCAATCAAAATTTGATAGCCATTTTGTTCAACATAGTTGAAAGATCAAAAAAATTATGTCTTTGAGGGTGACAACCCCTCCCACATCCCTCAGGGCAAGGATTGTAAGTAATGCCCTGGGATATTTAAGGTTTATATAGAAAGGGTAATCGTATAAACTTCTGAGGGGGCTCATTGGATTGGTAATTAAAAGTTTCAGTGCCCTCTTTAAGATTCAGATTGATCGGAGGGTGGATACCTCCCCAAACCTCGTATTTTTCCGAAATGCATTTGTTACAAATTTAGAGATGACCATTTGTTGTAAAACTTCTAAAAGGGCTTACTAGATTGGAAATTGAAGTGTTTAATGCCCCTTTTAATAGTCAAAAGTGAATAGAGGGCAACTAACCCCCCTCTTACGCCCACTATTCCCCCAAACACATCCAATCAAAGATTTGAGATAGCCATTTTGTTCAGCGTATTTAAAAGGTCCGGAAATTATTTCTTTGAGGGTGACAGTCCTCCACAGCCCTCAGGGCAAGGGTTGTAAGTTATGCCCTGGGGGGTATATAAGGTATATATAGAAAGGGTGATCGTATAAACTTCGGAGGAGGATCATTGGATTGTCAATCAAAAGTTCTAGTGCCCTTTTTAAGCTTCAGAGTGATCGGAGGGTGGATGCCCCCCCCACCCCACACACATATTTTCTCATATTTTCCCGAAATACATCTGATATAAATTTTGAGATGGCCATTCGTTGTCTTAGAAACCTCAAAAAGAGCTCATTCGATTGGAAATTGAAAGGACTAGAGCCCTTTTTAATAGTCAAAAGTGATTGGAGGGCAACTAACCCCTTCTCCCACGCCCATTATTTCCCCAAGTACATCCAATAAAAAATTTGAGATAGCCATTTTGTTCAACGTAATTGAAAGGGTCTGGAAATTATGTCTTTGAGGATGATACCCCCCCACAGCCCTCAGAGCAAAGGTTGTAAATTATGCCCTTGCGGCATATAAGGTATATATAGAAAGGGTGATCGTATAACTTTTGGAGGGGGCGCAATGGATTGATAATCAGAAGTTCTAGTGCTCTATTTAAGACTCAGTAATCGGAGGGTGGATACCCCTCCCCCCTCCCACACACCTCGTATTTTCCCGAAATTTATCTGATTTTAATTTTGAGATGGACATTTGTTTTCCTAGAAACTTCGAAAACAGCTCATTCTATTGGAAATTGAAAGGGTCAGTTCCCTTTTCAATTGTCGAAAGTGATTGGAGGGCAACTAACCCTCCTGCCTCGCCCACCATTTCCCCAAACACATCCAATCAAAATTCTGAGATAGCCATTTTGTTTAACGTAATTGAAGGGACCGAACATTGTGTCTTTGAAGACGACAACCCCCCCCCCCACACACACACACACAGCCCTTAGGGCAATGTAAGTTATGCCCTGGGGCATATAAGGTATATATATAGATAGAGTGATCGCATAAACTTCGGAGGGGGCTCCTTGGATTGGTAATAAGAAGTTCTAGTGCCCTTTTTAAGATTCAGAGTGATCGGAGGGTGGATACCCCCCACCACATCTCGTTATTTTCCCGAAATGCATCTGATAGAAATTTTGAGATGGCCATTTACTGTTGTGGAAACTTCGAAAACAGCTCATTCGATTGGAAATTGAAAGGGTTAGTGCCCTATTTAATAGTCGAAAGTGACGGGAGGGCAACTAACCCCCCTCCCTCGCCCACCATTTCCCCAAACACATCCAATGAAGATTTTGAGTTAGTCATTCTATTCAACGTAATTGAAAGGACCGGATATTATGTCTCTGAGGGTGATAACCCCCCCCCAGCCCTCAGGGCTAGGTAAGTTATGCCCTGGGGGTATATAAGGTATATATAGAAAGGATGGTCGTATTAAATTTCAGAGGGGGCTATATGGATTTGTAATCAGAAGATATAGTGCCCATTTTAAGATTCAGAGTGATCAAAGGGTGGATAACCCCCACCCCTCCAAACCTCGTATTTTCCCGTACTTTGAAAAAGGCTCATTAACTTCATAAACTTCAAAAAAGGTTCATTCGATTGGAAATTGAAAGGGCTAGTGCCCTTTTTATTAGTCATAAGCTATTGAAGGGCAACGAGCCTTCATTTGGGATGATATTCACTTCAGAAGCTATACAATTCAACTAAAAAATACTGTTTGTGTCAGGATTAAAAATTTTTAAAGAAGTTTCTCTAACATGCAAATAGCAACCCATAGTATGTCTTCTTATAGAAGAAAACTGAAGAGATACAATATTTTGTTTTCTCATGAAAAAGACTATGTCAATAAAAAACGAACAGAAATTAATTTAAAAGCTTTTTCCACAAGATAAGTTTTTCGAAGAAAAGTAAAGAGCACCATTAAGCCAAGTATGAGCTAAAATAAAGTCATATAATCTTCCAAGCGCAAAACTACCATAAATCACCATCAATGAATAAACAAAACTCAAAACGAACAGAAATTACAATAGATAGCCGAGTCAAACTCAAAACGAGCAAAAATTAAGATGAGTAAAGCTGATAACCCCTTTGCCTTCTCAAGACCAGAACATAATTTGCACTTTACTGAAAACAAATTACACTTGAAATGTTTTCACCTTTCTTACTTTCATGAATGAAAAATTATCAACACCTTACCGAAGAAATGTCAGTATATGTCAATTTAACAGGCAATCCACGGTCATTTGTTTTGTTCTGGTCTTGAGAAGGCATCGGGGTTATCAGCCCTATTCATCTTAATTTTTGCTCGTTTTGGGTTTGACTCCGCTAATTATTTTAATTAATTAAAAAAAAAAATTTCCGAAAAATATGTTTTTCAAAGAAATTTAAAGGCCTTTTTAAATTTAAGCTCATCAGATACAATTACTTGTTAAAATTCAAACTCAAAACGACCAGAAATTACTATTAAAGAATAAATGAAACCCAAAACGAACAGAAATTAAATAAACAATCATAGCAAAGAACATACAACAAGTAGTAACATTAATAAATAAATAGATCTTAAAGCGAGTAATGCTTAGATTGAATATGAAAATCCAGCTTAAAGCAAAAATATGTTGCTATTGAAGTATAAATGAAACTTAAAACGAACAGAAACTAAATAAACAATCAATGCAAACAAACATACAATAGATATTAATGTAAATAAACAAATCTTAAAACGAGTCAAACTTAAATTGAATATGCAAATCAACCTTGAAAAGAACAAAAATCACTACAAACAAGAGATTGGGTATCGCCTCCTTTTCTCGCGGTAAAAGTCTATAACCTACTGCGTCACTGGCGCTTTACTGAAAACCAATTCTATGACAAACATTTTCTTTGGTACTTAATATTGAAAATAAACATTAAAATTACAGAAAAATTTTGAACTAATGAGCTTTCAGCAATTAATATCATTATACATCAAATATTCAGTTTTATTTATTAGCTCTTTCTAAAGTTGTAAAAACGAATATAGTTCGCTTAACTGAACATGTTTTCAGTTAAGCGTCATCAGCGCTTAATTGAAAATAACAATAAAATTACAGTGAAATAAATTCTTCAACTGATGGATCTTTCAACAATTAATATCATAATACATCAAATATTTAATTTGATGTTGTTTATACTTTCCAAGACTGTTCAAGGCGCATATAGTTTTTAGTAAGTGCCAGTGACCCAGTAGGTTTTAGTCTTTTACAGTGAGAGAAGGAGGTGATACCCAAACCTCTTATTTGTAGTGATTTTTGCTCGTTTCATGCTTGATTTGCATATTCAATTTAAGTTTGGCTCGTTTTCAGATTTACTTTCTCATTTACATTAATATCTATTGTATGTTTGTTTGCATTGATCGCTTATTTAGTTTCTGTTCGTTTTAGTTTCATTTATACTTCCATAGTAAAAATATTTCTTTTCGTTTTAAGCTTGATTTTCATATTTAATCTAAGTAGGCTATTACTCGCTTTAAGATCTATTTATTCATTTATATTATTACTTGTTGTATGTTTTTTGCTATGATTGTTTATTTAATTTCTGTTCGTTTTCGGTTTCATTTATTCTTTAATAGTAATTTATGGTCGTTTTGAGTTTGAATTTTAACAGGTATTCGTATCTGCTGAGCTTAACTTTAAAATGGCCTTTACTTTTCTTTGAAAAACTTATTTTTCGGAATTTTTTTTTATTAATTTTTGTTCGTTTTTGATTGCAAAATATTTCAAGTTTTTAAAAAGTCTTATTTCAAAATCAAACTTAAAAAAAAAAAAAAATAAAATGTTCATCAAAGTATCAAAACTGGTATAAAAGTAACAATATCAAAGTGAAAAAATGGGTTTGTGTCAACCTCGGAGTTTTTATTATGTAATGTTTGAACTACTTTTAACTAAATGACTATCTCAAAATTTTTATCGGATGGGTTTGGGGGAAAAGGGTGTAGGGGGGTTGCTTATTGCCCATCGGTCTCTTTTGACTCTTTATAAGTGAACTAGAACTTTCTATTTTCAATCAAATGAACCCTCTCTGAAGTTTATACGAGCATCTTTTCTATAAGAACCATATATATTCCCAGAGGGTACAAGTATATTAAACGTACTCTTTTATATACTGTATATGGAATGTCAAACTATAGATGCTACAGATACCGGAACGAAACCCTCCATACTAGTTATTTCAAGACACCGCTATTAAGAATTGGAATGCAAAGAGTAGTTTTTATTACGTTTACGATATTTAAACTGTTTTTTTTTCGGGGGTCAGGGGGGGGAGGTATATAGGTTAGGTTAGGTTACGTATTTAATATATGATATGCTATAGCTTCCCCCCCCCCCCCTAATGTGCAAATATATAGCCCAAACTTGTTTCTGAACTATTATATATTCATCCTATTTTATTTTATTTCATTAGTATTAACCAAACTTGACTTCTTTAGCAGTATATAAAAGAGTACGTTTAATGCACCAGTACCCTCCAGAGTATAATGCCTGTCCCTGGGCCCTGGGGGGTTGTGTCGATCCCAGAGTTTTAATATCTGATGTCTGAACTATTTTTGACAAAATGGTCACCTCTAATTTTTATCGGATGTGTTTATCCATCCGATAAACCCAAAGGCGTGGAGGGCTAGTTGCCCTCCGATCTTTTAATTTCCTTTCAAATGAGCCCTCTCTGAAGTTTATAAGACCCCTTCATAAGAACCATATACGGCAGTAGAGATGACCCTAAAGCTCGTGACATTACCACGTGGTTTATGGTTTTCTCAGTGAGAATGAAAAAACAGGAATTTTCTCACTTGAAAAACCATGAATTTTGTCACATTTATGTTTGTTTTCATGGATGGATATTTGTGGTGATTGATTTATTTGATGTTTTTCTCGGCTGTCAACATCCAATTATGGATGTTTTATGGTTTTTGTCAGTGAGAATTTGAAAAACAGGAAATTTCTCACATTTATGTCTGTTTTTATGGTTGGTTATGTGTGTTGTTCGATTTGGTTGATGTTTTTGATGTCTGTTTTATGGATGATCCAGAAATAGTATTTGTTTTTTTTTCTCGAGTCATATGTTATGACATTCCCGGAAGCAGTTAGATCACGTGTTTCCTTCTCAGCCAATCAGCGAGTCGGTTACATCCCCCTTCTCAGCCAATCAGAGGGCTGGTTACATATGGTTTCCCCAGTTACATAACAATTCGCCATTGAGATTTCGTATATAACGGGCATGCAATGTGATTCAATTATCAGAAACTATTGTGACACAATGGATAGAACATATGAAATTATTGATGAACTTGAAGCCTTGGCAGCCACAATTATCAATGTAAGTTCTGTTTTAATTTTTTATTTTCAAAATAAAATTGTTTTCCGTGTTCACCCTCTACTATATTCGGGTAACCCCCCCCCCTCTACACACGTCCCGATATGTTGTGTATACTCGATAAAAAGCGTAAAATACGCTCTTTTTCGGTACGTAAACCCCATCCTTCCTTCCATCTCTGTTTACGACCTTAATTCTAGCAAAAAGAAATAATTTTCTTTCGTTAAATTTATGCAATTTTAAGTGTCTATATCCTAGCTAAAAGTAACCATTCACTTCCGTCACTGTTGTTATTAACCAAACCTGGTTTTGACATACTGCTCTACGCTAGGGTAAAATTAGATGTCACCCTTTTAAAGCACTTCCTGTAAAAGGTTTCTCAGATCAAAATCGGATGTTTTTCTCCTGTCAAATTAAAACACTTTCATGCAGACAATTGCAATTTATTAAGCGCATGCATATACAATCTCTTTTTGGAAAACCGGTGAAATCTCCTTATTTTCAAATTAAGATCTAACAATATATTTAGGACATTGGCGAAAGGGGGAGGGGGCCATGCCTCAATTCTATCGCCATCATTTTAAGGTGAAAACAAACTGTTCCTTCGCGTGAAAAGTAAGGGGGGTGAGTTTAAGAAAAAGATACTTTGCTTTATTATGCGTAAATTGAATAGCATTTTTACCATATCTTTCGGTGGAGGGAGGGGGTATTTTCCCATGTCTGTTCTCAGGGATATTTTCCGTGGGGGTTATTTTCCGTGGGGGTTATTTTCCGTGGGCTGTTTTTTCTGGGTGTGTGATAAATACCAGCTATCGTAAAAGAATATGGAAAGATAAAAAATACCGTTAATACTTTAAATGCATCAAACAAGGCGTGCACAATGCAGATTAAAACCAGAAAAGAACAGAAACGCCTAAAAATAAGAAATTAGGCCGATTTATATAGGCCGGCTTTTGAAGGGCTCAGTGAGCCGTAATTTTCAGATTCAAAAAAGGATGCAATTAGTATATTTCATGAAATTTTTTACGTTGTGCTTTCTTAGTTATAAATTCCTTTTCTAGACAAAATTATATGGATGATGATACTAACATTCTTTCTGTAAAAAAAGGGGAACCTGTTTAGATACTAATTTTTTCTCTTCTTTTTAAGGCAAATTGTGAAGAATGCGTACCCCCTCCTTCCAAGAAAGTGAGGGTTAATAATGCGGGCCCTGCGAAGGCTAGTGTCCGGCAATATGGTAGCTGGCCGAAGCCTCCGAAACATGTGCAATCATCTGTACAAGAATGTAATGCCACCGGTCCGTCCATCTTCCATCATACGGTGCCTGGGCCTTCAAGAGCTGCCCCACTTATGCAAGGTCATGAAGTGACCCTCCAGCATAAACTACCTGGTCCTTCGGATGCCCAAGTGCAGCCGGAATATAAAAATGTAAGCGTTTTTCCTACTTGTCTATTTATTCATTTTTAGTCCTTTTCAATCCCAATATAAACTTATCTCTGTGAGATATTAACCCAGCACCCCCAACCATAGTTTTAAATTTATCTCCCTCGGAGATATCTAAATGTAATTTTTTACAATGAAACCACTCTTTTCTCTGCACCCCCCTCCCTCGGAGATATCTAAATGTAATTTTTTGCATAGAAACCACTCTTTTCTAATCTTTGCTATTGCTTCGATATCTCATAAGCGAATATTTTTAGGTAATTTCTATTAATAATCAATGCCTTTGAACTCAAAATACTGTTTTTTAATCTTTGCTAATTTCTTTGCATTCACCCCTATCTCTTCGCCGCTATCACATAAGCGAATATTTTTCATGGGTAATTTCAATTAATGCTCACCATTTGAAACTCGAAATCCCCCATTTTTCACAATTGATAATCACAAAATTTCGAGGGAAGGAACTAAGTGAGATTCTTCACATTTATCTATTTTTCACATAAGGACCCCGTAATTTGCGCAAGGATATTTTAAAATAGCTTTCAATCTTACAACCCTTGCCAATATTATAGTGATGTGGAAACATTGTTGACGATATATTGAGTTAACGGTTTACAGCATTTAAGTGTACTGTTTCCTTGTTTCAAGTTCATGCTTTTCATTTCAACCACTCACACGGTGGCCTACAATAATTGTGATCTAATGAGGAGTTCACCGAACCTGTATGGACTTAGAAATATTTCAACTTTTTTGGGACATTATGTAAATAACCGGAGCCCGGAATGCGCCGATGGGTCCGGGGAGTGCTGTGGGGGCACTGTTAGGGAAGTGCCGGGGGGGAAGCGCCGCGGGTCAGGGATGCGCCACAGGGATGCGCCACGGGCCCGAGAAGCATCGCGGGAAGCGATGCGGGGGCCCGAGAAGCGCCACAGGGATGCGCTGTGGCTCCGAAAAGCCCCACGGATGGTCCGGGAAGCGCTGTGGGGCAAGGTTAGGGGGGGCGCTGGGGGGAGCGCCGCAAAAAAAAAATTTTTTTAACACTTTGAAAATAAACGATCAAATTGTTGCCTTCTTTGTCATATCTTAGATTATCTTAAGTTGTATTAAACAAATGATATTAAGAAGTAGTAATTCAAATTTTAAAAACAGTAGGGCTGATTTGAACACTTTGAAAATAAGCTATTTTTTCATTTATAGATTGGGCGAGCATTGGTCTCATATTCGCCGTCCAGTGAAGAAGGGGAAGGAGAGGCACACGTGGAGTCCCCCAACAATTCACTACGGGATGATTTACATCAAATTCCGGATAATATAGAGGAATGTTTAGGTCATTTTTTAAATGTTGATAATAGCGCAGTTGAGCAGGGTCAGGTAGATAATTCAGATTCAGACTTAACAATGCCAAGTTAAATTACTCTGCAGCTGTCTTATGATTTTGTCGATAAAGTGGGTGGAAACCCTTCCCCCTCAGATAACATGAACATTTCCCCACTTCAATCGAATGAAGCGCCTTCCCATAGCCCTATTATTGAACAACTTGGGGGAGGGGGTAATATACAAGAGGGAGAGGAGAGTACAACTCTCCCAGACTTTCAGCTGTCCAATAGAATTTTAAATAATAGAGTTGTGTTCACTGCAACGATTGGTGATCCCTTTAAGTCACTAATGGGGGGGGAAATTTGTTTATGATCCTATAGAAATTGTACACAAATATGTAGACAAAATTCGTGCACTTCTGGAGAACCAGATTCAGTTGTGGGGGAGGGAGTCAATTAAGGTTTCCATTGTTCTAAAGGTGTTTTATTTAAATGAGGGGAAAAGCGAGGTTTATTATCATTTTATACATTCCGAGATGCGTTTGGTTTATTCAAATTTGGCAAATTTTGAGGGTGCTTTCTTAGATTGGGTCGATCAAATTATAACGCATCTTGAGAACTTTAATGAAAACAGTAGTGGGTCTCTAGTTATTTTTGTTGAAAATTTAAGTGTAAATATATTTAAAATAAAGAAAGATTTTATTTTAAGCGGTGGAAGGTTGGAAAGGGCAGTAGTTTTAAATAATAATCCAGATCTAGAGGGTTGTCAAGGTGTCCAGAGGATTTATTTTGAAAAAGATCATATATGTTTCCGACATGCTTTCATAATATCAGCAAACTAGACTTAACCTCGGGACGATACCAAGAAGAATTTGGACATTTTGGCTATGCATGGGTAGGAAGGCTCTGATTTTCCCGTTGGAGATTTTTTATGCTTAGAAGGAAAACACCCAGTGACGCTTCGTGCTATTGACATGTTTGAAAGGGCTAATGCCCATTTAAATATTGGCGTTACTGTGGTACAATATGAAACAGAATTTGAAGATGGGGTTCGCTCTAAAAAGAAGGGGGTGGTCTTCCCCATAAGGGGTCCCTCAGTTGATTTGGTTAAACACTGGGTTTGGTTGCTTTACACGCCACCAAATCAACCGAACACAATCGGTCATTTTAACCCTATCACTGACATTAGTAGAGTTCTGGGGGAGGGTAAGAATAGGGGGACCCGTTTCTACTGTCCAACATGCCTCTCTAGATTTTGGACTGAACTAAAGTTACAAAATCATATGAGGCATTGTAGCCGTCATGGCTATCAGACAGTGGAAACGGTTTCAGGGGATAGGGCTATTTTACGCTTCAAAAATTTCCAAAATACCCTTCTCCAGTGCAAAAAAATATCTTTTGATTGTGAGGCTAAGCTGGTGGAGGTGAACGACCCCCAATTTCCAAACCGAGTCAAAGAACATCAGGCTATTGCAGTGTCCTACGTCCACGCGCAAAGAGACAATTCTAACACCATGCGGTTGTTAGAAATAGTAGAAACATTGGATGAGCGGGAGTGCATGGACAAGGCACTGACTAAACTGATTGGCACGGCTAATGGTGCTATTTCTCGTTTGAGAAATACCCATTATCCACTGGTGTTGTCTGAGGAGCAGCGTCTCGCGATTAAAAAACAAAAAATATGGTGGGGTTTTAAGGGAGTGTTTGCAGAGATAGGGGCGAAAGGGAAACGAGGAGGGAGGGGGAAAGTTAAAGATCATAACCATTTGTGGCAGGAAATATCCTCGGGGGGTAGTAATTTTAGGGGGGTTGCGCATCAATCGTGTAATTTAAATGTTAGCCAGCAGTTTTTTATCCCTGTTTTTATACATAACTCCAATTATGATTTAAAATTTATTTGACCAGCACTGGCACGTATGCACCGGGAGGGAGGGGGAGTAGATTGTCCATGGGTAAATAGTTAATTTACCTATAACATAATTCCCAAATCAGCTGAGAAGTTGTTGCTTCTCGAACTGAAATGGCAGGCAGTGGATAATGGGCATATGTGCTGGAATAAAATCAGGTTTTTAGTTTCCTTTAGTTTTTTTCCCAAGGCATTGAGTCAATTGATTCAAGTGCAAAAAAGCGACAATTTTGATAGCTTTCCCTTGCTTAAACAGCACTTTCCAGACGGTGAAATGTATGACCTGTTGACCTGCAAAGGTATATATGCGTGCGACTATTACTGTTCTGGCGCACGATTAAGTGAGGAGAAACTACCTCCAATTGCAGATTTTTAAAAGTCACTGACCAACAGTGAATGCACAGCCGAAGAGTATGAGTTTGCCAAGAAGGTGTGGTCTAAGGGGGATTGTAAAAATGGGTGGGATTATTGTAGACTGTACTTGGCCAGTGACGTTCTAACTCTGCTGGATATAGTCTGTAAGAACACAGACCAGATCTATTCAGAGTTCGGGTTAGATATAGGCTATTATTTTTCTACACCCCATTTAGTAATGGATTTAATTTTAAAAATTAGCAGGGAGGAAATAGGCCTAATCACCGACGTAGATCTGCACCTTTTTGTAGAGCGTTCACTGTGGGGGGGGTATGTTTTTCATGGGGACCGCGTCTTATCAACCAATCCGAGCGGACAAAGCACCGGTGCAAAGTCAAATACAGTGTTCTTGGACATGAACTCATTGTACCCCTCGGCAATGTCCCACTACTCTTTGCCGTGTGGGAACTATCAATGGCTTGAGAATCCTTGTGAGTTCCCCGACATTACCACCGTCGAGGACAATGGGCCACAAGGATGGTTCTTTGAAGTTGACGGTCACATTCCGCTCGCGCTTCACGACTCAGTCAAAAATTTTGTCTTTCCCTGTATCAATCGGCCGGTGAGCAGGGACTCTCTGAGCCCCTACAATCGTTCATTGGTTGAGGATATGGGGATGCACTGGACCCCATCTAAACAAAAACTGATTGCTGATTAGGACCCTAAGTAGAATATAGTTGTTCACCATGTGCTTTTGCACTGGATGGTGAGCAACGGCTTCAAGATCACCAAAATACACCTGGTCCTTCAGTTCAATCAGCAACCCTACTTGAAAACATTTATCGACACATTTGTCAATAAACGCTCTAGAGCACATTCAATGGTGGAGAAGGAACTGTATAAGCTCATCCTAAATTCAGCGTTTGGCAAAATGTGTGAAAGCGTTCGTAATAGATCTAGCTGTGATGTCGTGACTGACCCTCTAGAGTGTGCACGAATTATTGCCGATCCTAATTTTACATCGTTCACGAGCATAGAGGCCGGCATGGTTCTTCTACACAGGCGAAAGCGAAATGTGGTACTGAACAAGAATATTGGAGGTGGTAGTTCAGTACTAGAAATTTCCAAAAAGCTCATATTGTTGTTTTTTTACAATGTGTGCAAGGTGCAATGGCCACAGGAGAGGGAGGCTCAAGCTTACTATGGTGATACAGATTCTCTGCTGTTAAAGGTAAATGGGACTGAATTGGATTTTTTGGGTGATTTAGAAAAGGGGGTGTACATCAGCTCGCGGATGGATTTCACCAACTGGAATTCATCACTCTACCCCGGGTTGGTGAAACGTCAAGCCCCCAACCAACTATTAATGTTAAAATCAGAGACGGGGAGTGATTTGATATCCCGGGGGGTGTTCCCGGGCCCCAAAGTCTATTGCGTGGGAACAAATAGTGGGGATGAAAAGAATGCGTGTAAAGGGGTGCCTACACACTTTGTAAAGAGCAACTTTAACATGAGTGTGTACAGAGACTGTGTAGAAAGTAGCCTAGTGCCAAGAGCATAAGTGCTTGCAATTTGCTCTCTACAATATTGAAATTATGCTGTGAGAGTGGAAAAGAATGCAATGTCGTGTATATCCGACAAGGGTCTATGTGCTCGAGGATGGTGTGAGTGTTCTACCGCATAGACACTACCGTATTTCAGACCGAGTTGAATGCATTGACTATCGCAATCAACTTGGTCTGGATAAATTAACCTAATCTGACAATCTAACCACCTTAACTCAACCTCATCTAGCCCAAGCACTAACCACCACCACTGACCCAACCTAGCCCAACCTAACCTGCCGCAGCAGTGACGGCAACTATTGTTTTTCCATCGCCGCTCCCGGGGGGAGGGGGGGGTCCCTTCCCGCGGCCGCCCAGAGGGGGGCGGGTCCCGCCCGCGGCCGGCCGGCCTTCGGACCCGCGGCCCCCAGGGGGAGGGGGGATCCCACCTTTAAATTCATAATCAAGTTCAACTGTGCTACTAGCAATTTCCAAGTGTGTCTGTATTTTCTGTTGTACAAAAAGTGTTGTACAGAAAAGTGTTTTTAAAGACAAAAAGTGTTTTTTATTGTGCATAAAGTATTGTGCAGAAAAGTGCTGCTTATGGACAAAAAGTGTTTTATTATAAAGTGTTATAGTTGCAGTTCATGTTGAAAAAATAAAGTTTTCATTTTGATCAATGAGATTTTGTTCTTGTTGAATAAGTGTTATTATTTTTATCGTTGTTCATGTTGACTGCAAATATTTGTTTTCATGCAGTGTCGAAATAAATGCTGCCATGAAATATTGTTTTTTGTTGTTCTTGAATAGATAGATCTATGGGGGAAATTACTACTTATTCATTGAGCACATATGATTTACAGTTAGTTGTAGTCCGACCGTTGTCAGCAGCAAGTATCAATTTGAATCACCTGTCAGGTTGCTTTTATTTGGTCCCTAATTTTTGGGAAAAACAACGCTCTTAACTAGAATAATTCAAAATTACGAAAAAATGTTTTTGAAAAATCCGAAAAAAATCTACTTTTGCTATAGTATTTGTCAGGAGTCCTATGATAAAATAAAAGCTATTGCCACATCAATATCAATACAATTCATACGGGGACTTGATGTTTTCAATAGTATTGAATCAAACTCGTGGCTAATTATTGATGATTTGGCTGAATCCATTGAACAGTTCTCACAGGAAATGCTAGAATTGTTCACTGTCCGCTCCCACCATGAACACATTTCCGTTACTCTGGTTCTACACAATCTGTTTCATCAGAGCAAATGTATGCAAACCCTTGCTTTGAATTGCACCATCTATATTATCTATCGAGTCGTTAGTGATTATAGCTCGCTCATAACACACAATAATCAGATATACCCCGGCGCTCCGAAAATTCTGTTTTCAGCGTACACTCAGGCGACTAGCAAGCCCTACGGTTACATTTTTCTGGATCTTAATCAGAACACGCCCGAGGATCTACGTGTAGTCACCGACATTTTCGACAATCAAATTACAGTATATCTTCCAGTGAACAGTAGAAAAGGCTATTAGTTACTATCATGACACTGAAGAAACTACATGAACAACGGCATCTGTTTTCCGTTTTAAGCTCTTCAAAACCCTTGCTTAGTAAGGCTATACTAAGACATGGTGTTGACAATGATTTCATTAATCTAATATCTGAAATTTGTTTAAATTTAACTGAGGGCAATGTTCAACTGTCAGAAGGTGTTAGACAACAGACAAAGAAACAGCGTTCCAGTTTACGCGCCTTGGCTTTTAAAAAAACGTTGAAAAATATTAAAAGAACACTGCTCCTTCAAGCAGGCGGTAGCTTTTTCACACTTTTACTACTGATAATTGCAGGACTTGTAAGCAGTTTTCTCTAGATGGCAAAACCCTATAAATTTACACCATTTGAACTTGTCCTCTCGCCCTTCGAAAATTTTGAAGACAATCTAAGCAAATTCATTAATGATGAGAATATTGCCGATGACAAAAAAATGCTTTTACTTCAAGATGCATTGCGACGTGTGGACAAACATAAACCATATCGTGAGAGACCCACCATCGCCGATCCCTCTAAACCGGAAACATCTCCTCAAGATTCTGCACAATCAAAGGAGAAGGAATTGAATTCAATTGTATTGAAAATTGGAAACCTATTGCCATTGACCTATCGAGAACAGAGTAAAAGAGTATTATCTTATCTCATGTTGGAAACTGGCGATCAAGTTCAAGTCGAGAGCACTGGGAAACGAATTATAATTCAAGGAAAAGGTTATAATCTAGTTGATTTAATTTGTGATATGGTGACGAATCGTAAAGGACTCTTATCCTTTGACGATAATCTATACACCTTTCTGTGTGCAACAAACTTTCCCAAAAGTCTTATTGGCAATAAGCAAATTCTAAAGAAACTAAGAGAATATAGTCCACCTACAACAACACCATTTAAAAAAGAAGAAGATTCAATATTTGAAGATACTAGCAGCACCGCTGATTTTACAACACCTGTGGCTGCTAGTCAAAAGCGAAGACGAATTGATTCGTCCACCAGTGTGCAAAAGGGGAGTGGACATTACACTACGTGTTTACACTCAAAATGGATGAAGTTCTGAAAGGTGTCTATGAAAATATTGGCGAAGCGGGGAGTTTAAGTTCCCCCAAAACGCTTTCCAAAGCTGTCTCCGGCACCACCACATTGAAAAATGCAAAACAGTATCTAGAAAATGAACCGAGTTACACACTACATCGAAATCACAGGCGTCGCAGTAACCAATATCGACAAACTAACGCCTTTTCCCCTCTGCATATACTGCAAATGGATCTTTTATCTCTAGAGGCGCTTCAACAACGTCACAATGCGCCCTACAAATATATTCTGGTGGCAATCAGTATCTTCCGTCGCTATGCCTATGCCATTCCACTACGATCAAAGAGAGGTGTTGAAGTTGCTCGGGCCATTGAAAGTATTCTAGAACAGGATTCGTATAAAAAAATTCAAACGGATCGCGGTAGTGAATTTGTTAATCCTCATGTTGCAAAAGTACTTTTGAAATATAATACAACACTTTATCATAGTCACAGTCCGATAAAGGCTGCATTGGCTGAACGATTAATAAGAACGATTCGTCTATTAATTTCAAGATATTGCACATTGAAAAATACATCGGCTTTTATTTGTGATTTAGATAAAATCATACAGATATACAACCAACGATCCCATCGATCTCTGTCCAACTCTACACCAAGGGATGTTCATTATAGTGAGAAAACATTTGATGCTTTTCTAAAGCAATACTCCAAGGGTGAAAAAGAGAAAAAGAAGAAGAAATTCAACGTTGGTGATACTGTTCGAATTAATAGAACCACCAGTATTTTTGAAAAGGGGAATTATTTATGGAGCACCGAACTTTTTAAAGTGTCCAAAATTCTAGACACCATACCCATAACTTATCGACTCCGAGACACCAAAGATGATGAGATTCTCGGCGGTTTTTATGAATATGAACTGCAAAAAGTTAGAAATACTAGTGAAATTTATCAAATTAAAAAGATATTAAAGAGTCCTACACGCCATGGTAAGAAACAGTTGCTTGTTCGCTGGCTAGGATACAACTCAGATTTTGATTCTTGGGTCAGTGCTGAAGATATTAACAATGCCCAATGATTTCTATTTGACTTTCATGTCCAATGTTTCTGATCCTCTCTGCAATGATCTGAATAGAACAAGTGATTTTTGGACGAAACTCTCCCCCACCATCAAATTCGACGGAAAGTATGAAGTGGCTCTTGTCGATTGTATTCTCAAAAATACTTAGGACATCCCGAGAAAGGATAGTAAATATGAAATAAAAATCAGACCATAGTATTGGCCGCCGCCACCAGGTGATCAAGAACAAATTCAAAAAATCAATTGGTTGGATTATCCATACATTGAATTACCCTACGAGGAACTCACCTGTATGAACGATTTATGTCGTACTATCAATAAAAGAAAGTCTGCCCGTAAAAAGGGAGCTTTTCACTTCAATTAGTAAAAGGAGGAATAAAAGATTTGCATTAGTTTGCGTATTGCCAGCGAGAACGTTATTCTCAATAATAGCCAAAGGGACGTTTTTCGTTTTGAACTGAAAATAATCAACAGCAAACGGTCTGGAAACTCAAATTTCATTTTTGCCGACTACCCGTCTGCCTTCACCACAGACACTTGTATATTTCTCTACGCCTCATTTGTGGAAACATCTCGTGTTGGCAATTCAACTGTTCCCCTCCTACGAGTTCTCGAACGAAAAACCAATCAAGAACATATTCATCACTACAATATAAAGCATCTTCAGTATATTCCCGTAAACACTTCCTATTTGGAACTCTGTCAGTTAACACTAAGAACCGATTTGGGTGATCCAATATCAATTTCAAAAGGTTTTGCTGTGATTACATGTCATTTTCGACCCATCGTTCAACTGCAAGATGTCTAATAGAAAAGTGGTATTCACTTGTCCTGATATTGACTGCTATGTTAATACTCTTGGCCCAAGACAACAGGGCAATGGAATGGACTATCACAAGGGTCGCTCGTCAATGTCTGGCTACAGTCTTGGCAGTTGGTTTGCTAAGCTGTTTCGCTCTTCACTACCACTGGATAGAAAATATCTTGTACCGGCTTCTATAGATTTTGAATCCTCTACACTATACGATTGGGGCTCTGGTAAGGATTTAAAAAAAAGTGCTTCGGAAAGTCTTAGGTCTAGCGTATGAACCCTTGGCGAGAAACTAAAACAGAATGGTAAAGGTTTAAAAAGGTCAAGAAACAGCGCATCACTCATCAGTCTCTGCTCAGGACGGAAACGTAAGACGTCCCTCTTGTCAAAGAAAAGAAGGAAAAAGCCGACACGTAGTGTAACCAGAAGCCCCAAGAAGAAAATTGCTCGATCAAAACTAGATTTCTTCTCCTAAACTGACCTACCTACCAAATAAGGATTTTCAGCCTTCCATCATCGCTTCATTGAATCTATTCAATGCCGGCATTTTTGATGTGAGTGTCAAGCATGGCTACTATGAACAATTTTATCCACAACAACCCCTCTCCGACAATATCCACTTTCAAATTTATTCCAATGAAGACTACTTTAAGGACATGTCTTCAACATTTATAGATTTGCAAATGAAAGTCCGGAAATCCGATAATACAATGCCAATTCGGGCCGATGGAATATCCTATGAAAATTGTATACTACATAATTTATTTCGTCAAATTAGTGTCTACATCAATGGCACGCTGGTGAGCACTAGCAATAATCTCTCCAACTATGCAAGCTATATGCAATTCAAGCTGATGACACCCAAGTCATACAAGAAATTTAGAGGCACCTCCAATGGATATGAATATATTACTAATACTGATAGTACAGATGCACTTAAAAATGCTACAACTAGTGAATTACATCTAGTTGTAAAATTATATCATTAAATATTGAATAGATCCAACGGGCTACCACAAAATGTTAAAGTTGATATAAAACTAACGCTTGAACCATCAAATTTCATATTTAGAAAGGAACATGTTGCCACTCCTGATGTAAGTCTCTCCCTCACCTCAGCACAACTTCATGTACGTAAACAACAGGTTCTGAGTTCTGTTGCTTTGGCCGTGGAAAAACTGAGAGCCAGTGGTAACAATGTTAAACTACTTGTTCCTCATACAATCACCAATCACCGTCATATTGCAATGGGCTCACGCACCTTCACCAATTCATCCTTTATCAATGGCGAAATCCCTTCGACATTGGCGTTGACCTTTGTAAAAAGCGCCAGTGCACTAGGATCATGGACTGAATGTCCACATAAACTCAAGATGTTTGGACTTTCATCTCTTGTATGCAAAGTAAATGGCATACCACTCTACAATCTGTCTTTTAATAGATCCTATAGAACATTGTATGAGTTGACCATGCAAACCCTAGATCATGACTCTCAACTATTTGAAAATGGTATAACCGAAGATATGTTTGCTAAAACACATGGTATCATTGTACTGGATTTGTCTGGTACACAGGATATGAGTATAGTACGTACGGGGAGTATGCGTTTAGAGTGTACATTTGCCGATTCATTGGCTGAGAGTATTGCACTAATCTCACTAAAGCAATATGAAACCTATTGTGATATCACTCCCGAAGGCAGTATTCTATTAGACTTGGCATCATAAACACCAGCCAAATACTAAATGTATTTAATATTGATCTATATATGTCTCAATAAAAATACTATTGTGTAACCTCAAACTATCTTAGGAAAAGTCACTGCGTTAACAACATCTTGATAAGTATTAATAGTAGTCCATCAACTGTGATGACAAGTCATTGGCTGTGCATCTTTCAAATAATGAAGACGATTGAATTTTTTGACCCTCTTGGGCTACCCTATACATTCTACACACCTCACATGAGCAACTTTATTGATAGCAGTGAGAAAACTATTATTCAAAATCGAAAAAGGGTTCAGGATTTAACTACCAAAAGCTGTGGCTTTCATGCACTACTATATTTTGTATTCCAAGGTCGTGGCTATACTTACAAGCAGTTTCTCCACATTTATAGTGACAATCCACGTCTGAACGACTTTCTAGTGGAAAATATCCTCTCAGACCTATATAGTATTGATTTTAGTGCCCTAAGAGTAAAGTGCTTAAAAAATGTTTGTGAATTTGTTTATTAATAAAATGTATATATATACAAAAATTTCTTTAAATCTTCACTTTAGATTTCTTCATCTTCGATGTATAGGCAACTATCGTGAACCACTAATGCTGGTAAATCATTTGGATTCACTGTATATTGATCATGATTGACTGCAAAGTCAGGGTCACATTTTCTACAGTACAATGTAACTTCAATCTTGTCATATCTCTTTGTATAGTCAATGATACTATTTGCATTCATAATATGAAATTCAAGAGTTTCAATCTGTCTATTTGAAGCAATATCACATACAGTGTTTTCAAGTGGTGGATCACATTCGTTACCTGCAAAATAAAAATCACTTGGCTTATAATCATTGCAGGCAGTGCCGCCGCAGCGGTGACATAGAAATAAAATTTTCTTTTTACTTCAACAGTTGAATCTTAGACCAGTTTGTTCATTCAGGACAAATTTAAATTCGTGACGATACCAATATCGTAGAAATAAACTAAAATTACGCTTGGGATTCTTTCCAATCATAGCGGGGTAAGTATTCTCCCACTGACCACATTTATCATAGTGACAATTGGAGCACAGGTGCCCTCTAGGATGAGAGTCATACACCTCCTCAAGACATGAATTACATCCTTTAATTTGTACTGCATAGCCTCTATGTAATTTACAAGGATTACATAATTTACACTTTTCACTATAGTCATCAATAATTGTACAAGTCTCACATTGATTCCAACTGCCAAGAGTGTATATGCACAATGGACATATATAGAACATTTTTCGGTTTCCGATGTCAACTCACTCACAGCTAAAACGAAACTGATCCTCTTCGTTCGATAAATTCAACGAGAGGGAAATGGGGGAGAGAGGAGTAGCTCTGTGACGTTACCTCTTTCGAATGATGGGGGAACCATCTACATTGAATCCATTGGCAATGTTTTCAAAAGTATATCCACAAAATGATTCTGTCTTGTTCCAATTAATATATAAATAACTTGAGTATATGCATTTGAATCACATTTTAAAAGTTTCATGCAAGAGTCCAATTGAGGAGAATCGCTCTTCATTATATTGTCAAGTGCTCTTTGACAATAGACTATCCTGTGTTGAAAAGATAACTTGAGAAAAATGTTATCCAAAATCAAATTTTTTTCCATAAACACTAGATTTGATCTAATTCTCTCTGTCTCAAATTTATTCATTTTTCAATCCTTTCACACTGACTGCTGACTCTAGACTAACCCTGATTCTTTACCCCTAACCAGAAAAGAAAGGGAATATTTTCGATTTCGAAACAATTTTAATGAATAATTAGAACAACAACCTCAATAATACAGAGCATATACAATTAGCGATACTGTTTATTGTCTTCGATTTGTTTCACCAATTCACTTAAAGCACATTGAAGTCTATTCACATGCGCTATATCAACTTTAGCGGTGAAACATAATTGATCTTCCATTTTAAATTTGCTCAAGGATATCACATATCTTGCATATACTACATCCCATTCCAGACAAAGCCGCGATCCTTTCGTAATTTCCACAGCAATGTTTGGTGCTCTTGTACTATTATTATCAATTCCACTATCACCTTCTAATAGTGTAAACATTCCAATCATCGCCAATCAACACACACAAATATATATCCAATTGAGTAAAGTCAAAACAGTTCTTCTCACTCCTTTGAATTCTAATTACACACTAATAAACTATAGCAAAAATCCCGTTCCTTATATTTCGTCCGCCGCTCATATGTAACCAGCCCTCTGATTGGCTGAGAAGGGGGATGTAACCGACTCGCTGATTGGCTGAGAAGGAAACACGTGATCTAACTGTTTCCGGGAATGTCATAACATTTGGCTCGAGAAACAACAACAAATACTATTTCTGGATCATCCATAAAACAGACATGAAAAACATCAAATAAATCGAACAACACACATAACCAACCATGAAAACAGACATAAATGTGAGAAAGTTCATGTTTTTCAAATTCTCACTGACGAAAAACATAAAAAATCAATAATTTTATGTTTACATCCGAGAAAAACATCAAATAAATTGAACAACACACATAACCATCCATGAAAACAACCATAAATGTGACAAAATTCCTGGTTTTTCAAGTGAGAAAATTCCTGTTTTTTCATTCTCACTGAGACAACCATAAACCACGTGGTAATGTCACGAGCTTTAGGGTCATCTCTACTTACGGCCCCATGACATAACTCACAATGCCTGCCCCCCGGGCCCTGGGGGGTTGTGTCGCCACCGGAGTTTTTGTTATCTGACCTTTGAACTTTTAAAAAAATGGCTATCTCAAAATTTGTATCGGATAGGTTAGGGAAAAAGGGGTGGGGGGGGCTAGGGGCCCTCTGATCACTTTTGACTCTTAAAAATTGAACCAGAACTTTCAATTTCCATCCTAACAGCCCTCTATGAAGTTTATACGAACATCCCTTCCATAAGAACCATATATGCCCCCAGGGCATAACTTGCAACACCTGCCCCCGGGCCCTGGGTGGGGCCTGGGCCCGGGAACTATTTTTAACAAAATGGGTATCTCAAAAAAAAAATTATGCATTTGGGAGAAAAGGGGCGTTGGGGGGGGGGGGGGTAGTTGCCCTCTGATCTCTTTTGACTCTTAAAAACTGAACTAGAACTTTCAATTTCCAATCAAATTGGCCCTCTCTGAAGTTTGTACGAGCATCCCTTTTATAAGAAGCATATACGCCCCCAGGACAACACTTACAATGCTTACCCCCCGGGCCCTGGGGGATTGTGTTGACACCGGAGTTTTGTTACCTAATTTTTGAACATTTCTTTAAAAACCTGGCTATCTCAAAGTTTGTAGCGAATGGGTTCGGGGGGAAAAGGCGTGGGGGGGGGGGCTAGTTGCCCTTAAATCTCTTGACTCTTTAAAAGTGAACTCTAAATTTCAATTTCCGATCGAATGAGCCCTCTCTGAAGTTTATACGAGCATCCCTTTCATAAGAACCATATATGCCCCAGGGCATAACTTACAACGCCTGCCCCGGGCCCTGGTGGGCTATGTCGACACCCGAGTTTTTGTTATCTGACTTTTGAAAACTTTTGACCTTAATGACTATCTCAAAATTTTTATCGCATGCATCTGGGAAAAAAGAGCGGGGGGGGGCTTGTTGCCGTCCAATCTCTTTTGACTCTCAGAAACTGAACTAGAACTTTCAATTTCCAATCAAATGAGCGCTCTTTGAAGTTTTTACGAGCCTCCCTTCCATAAGAACTATATATTCCCCCAGGGCATAACTTACAACTACTGCCCTCGGGCCCTGAGGGGCTGTGTTGACCCCTGAGTTTTTGTTATATAGTCTTTGAACTATTTTTAAAAAATGACTATCTTAAAGTTCTTATCAGATGGGTTTGAAAAAAAAAGGGCGTGGGGGGGATAGGTGCCCTCCAATATCTTTTGACTCTTAAAAAGTGAAATAGAACTTTCAATTTCCAATCAAATGAGCCCTCTTTGAAGTTTTACGAGAATTCCTTCCATAAGAACTATATATTCCCCCAGGGCGTAACACAACGCCTGCCTCCGGGCCCTGGGGGTTGGGTCGACACGGGAGTTTTTGTTATATGATCTTTCAACTATTTTTAACAAAATAGCTATCTCAAAGTTTTTATCGGATGCATTTGGGAAAAAAGGGTGGGGGGGGGGGGGGCTGGTTACCCTCCGATATCTTGTGACGCTTAAAAAGTGAACTAGAACTTCCAGTTTATAATCAAATGAGCCCTCTCTTAAGTTTATACGAGCATTCCTTCAATAAGAATTATATATGCCCCCAGGGAATAACTTATAACCCTTGTTCTGAAGCCTGTGGGGGGAATGTCCTGCTTAAAGATATAATTTTCAGAATATTTAACTACGTTGAACAAAATGGTTATCTCAAATTTTTGATTAGATGTGTTTAGGGAAATGGTGGGCGTGGAAGAGATGTTAGCTGCCTTCCGATCACTTTCGACTATTAAAAAGGACACATGCCGTTTAAATTTCCAATTGAATGAGCCTTTTTTGATGTTTCTACGACAACGATTTCTATAAAAACCTTATATGCCCTCAGGGCATAATTTACAACCCTTGCCCTGAGGCCTGTGGGGGGGGGATTGTCATCCTCAAAGACGTAATTTCCAGAATTTTCAACTACGTTGAACAAAATGGCTATCTCAAAATTTTGATTGAATGAGCTTGAGGAAAAGGTGGGCGTGAGAGGGGAGTTAGTTGCCCTCCAATCCCTTTTGACTATTAAAAAGGGTACCAGCCCTTTGAATTTCCAATCGAATGAGCCTTCCTGAAGTTTCTACGACAAAGCTCTCTACAAAAAGCTTATATGCCCCCAGGGCGTAACTTACAACCCTTGCCCTGGGGGTTTTGGGGGGAGTGTCCTCCTCAAAAACATAATTTTATCTGGCGATCAACTACGTAGAACAAAAAAGCTATCTCAAAATTTTTATTGGATGTGTTTGGGGAAATGGTGGGCGTTGAAGGGGTGTTAATTGCCTTCCAATCAATTTTGACCCTTAAAAGGGGCACTAGAACTCTCTATTTCCAATCGAATGAGCCCCCTTTGAAGTTTATGTGACGACCCCTTCCATTTGAAGTTTCTCTGGGAAAAAAACAATAATAAATAAGTAAATAATAAAACATTTGAGACGTATGGCCTTTACTATAGGCAACGCTATGGCATTGCCTCTGATTTCTGATCGCTTGGAGTGTTCGCTTTGCTGTAGCTCAAACTCTTTTGCAATAACTCTTGATGGATAAATGTGAAATTCGTAAATTTTGTATATTTAGAATCAGCATAAAAAACAAAACCTTTTAATGTATTTTATTATTATCAAAATCCCACTTTAGAGTTTTGAATTTAACTGGCAAGGGTTGCTCATTACTTATTGTTCGTCGCCATACATATTTGATTAGTCAGTTGGATCACCAAGAGTTTCCTAAAATCAACACCAACATTGAGGTTAAAATTTGGTAATATCCAGGTGGTATATTTTTTTGGTAAATATCCGTCATTTTCATCCTTCGAGTAGCGGAAATAAGTTCTTTTCAATGCAATTAGTTGAGTTTTAATATCACTATGTTGCCTTCTTTATTTAATGGCTAAATCACGCCAATTTCTCATAAATCTGAAAAAAGGGGAGATATTCATCGTGTAGTGTTTAAATCGTATTTTTTGTGGTCTTGTTCAATGTGTTTAGTTCTTCAAGATATCTTAATTGTTTTTTTTTTTTTTTGGTCTGGTTTTTCACTGACGGTGTTGTTTACACAAATTGTTGCCACTTGATTCTATGGCTATTCGCTTTTTCTTCTTTTTTCGCCCTAGCGTCAGGGCACTGACACAATTCTCTATTTTTTATGTAAGGATTTCTGAAACTTAGGATAGATGTTACATATAAAAATAACAGGTCTAGTTAAGAATAAAATTGATTTTTTTTTTTTTTTTTTTCCTATTTAAACACAACAAAAGAGAAACGTAAACACATGATCAAGTGATAAGTAAATTATCCTCCACCTGTAAACAATTCCGCCCCAGCAAAAAAAAAAAAAAAATAACTTGCTTATTGTCGGATGTAGGCCTTATGAATAAATTACAAGGGGCTTCAATGAAAAGTAAAGAACGACTTTCAAATTTAAAACGAGAAGAAACTAGTTTATATAAGATATTAAATAAAAAAAAAGTTTTTTTTTAACTGAGTAAGGAGCGACATTGAAACTTAAAACTAACAGAAATTATTCCGTATATGAAAGGGGCTGCCCCCTCCTCAACGCCTCACTCTTTACGCTAAAGTTTTTTTTTCTTTTAAAAGTAGAGTTGTAATAAAGAGTCAAACTTTAGTTCCAAGAGCGAGGCGTTGAGGAGGGGACAGCCCCTTTCATGTACGGAATAATTTCTGATCGTTTGAAGTTTTAATGTCGCTCCTTATTTCAGTTAAAAAAAAAACTTGTTTTTCTTTATTTAATTTCTGAACGGTTTTGAATTAATGCAGGTTTTTTTTTGGTTCGCCGTACATGAGTAATTAAAACGAAATTTTCATATTAATTTTACATTTTTTTCGCTAAATGGCTTTCTCGAAAGTTGTTTAATTTTATTTACTAACGTTTTTATTAGTAATAAATATACGTAATAAATAAACTTACGAATTAACTTACGTAACGAACTTCTATATTCGTATGTTTTTATTACGTATATTAGGGCGTTCGCCCCCTAGTCAATACCTCGCCCTTTACGCTAAAGTTTGAATTTCTTTCCAATTCTTTAAGAATGACCACTTAATCATATTGGCCCTTACAACGGTCTTTTACAGTTCTTAGTTTAATTGAGTTGCTAGTGTTTGTTGAGTTCTTTTTTGTTTTTGTTTTTTATTATTATGTTTATATTCCACTTGTACTACTTGTAGTCTAGTAGTTGTGGGTAATAAATAATAGATTGATTGATTGAAAGGTCGTTAATTAGAGTAAATAGCTCTTATGAAAGTACTCAAAAAAACTTTACCGTAAAGAGCGAGGTATTTACTAGGAGTCGAATCCAATCAATAGTTTCTGTTTGTTTTAAGTTTTGATGTTGAAAAGTTTTCAGTTGAAAACTTGTTTTTTTTTTTAATTCGTGATCGTTTTTTTTAAATAATGCTGGGAAATTCGGTACTTCCTTCATAGAAATGTTCCTTCCCCCATGAAAACTTCCTCCATGGAAAGATCCTCCCACATAACCCCCGACCCCCCCCCCCACTACCAGAAAAAATCCCCCCTGAAAACGTCTGTATACTTCCCAATAACCAATACTACATGTAAACATTGGACGAAGTTCATAACTTGCAGCCCTTCCGCCGGGGACTGTGGGGGATTAAGTCATTCTCAAAGGACCATGCTGAACAAAATGGCTATCTCAAAATTTTGATCGGGTGACTTTGGAGAAATAATGAGCGCGGCGGCCTAGTTGCCCTCCATTTTTTTGGAGTCTATGTCTAAAAGTCTATGACTTTTAGGAGGTGTTTCCCTCTTTTTCCGAAAATAAGGCAATTTTTTTCAGGCACGTAACTTTTGATGGGTAAGACTAAACTTGATGAAACTTACATATTTGAAATTAGCATAAAAATTTGATTATTTTGATATATCTATTGGTATCAAAATTCTGTTTTTTAGAGTTTCGGTTACTATTGAGCCGGGTCGCTCTTTACTTACAGTTCGTTACCACGAACTATTTGATTAAACGAAATGTAAACAGAACTTACGGTGAATAAATTCTATAACGAACAAAGGTGACAATGAGAAATGAATCCAAACTTAAAGCAAATAGAAATTACCACAGATAGGGGTGGTATTGCCGTTCCTGTATTCCCCCGAAATACTAGACTGAAAATAAATTAATATTTTTATGAAGTTTTTAGTTTTTCATTGTAGTGTTAAAAATTTAAATGTAGCTCCAACTCGAAGAAGCTCTTTTTTTATAATTTTTTTTTTCAATACTCTTTCATTAGTCCAATATGTAATAATTTTACTTTCGTCTATGGTTTGTTCCTTTCAAAACCAATCCTTCCAAATGTATACATAGTTCAATGCCTAAATTGAACTTTCAATGTAAGATATTCAGGGCCGTATCCAGGATGTTTTTCGTTTTTTCTTTTACTCAATTAATTTTTTCGGGGGGGGGGGGGCTACACAAAAAACCTCAAAATGCGCTAAAAAAATTTGTTCAAATTCATTTTTGTTACGTTTTTACGAGTCAGACAAACACTTTGGGGGGGGGGGGGGGTTAAGCCCCCTAACACCCCCCTGGAGACGGCCTTGAAGATACTTATTCAGTTTATTGTAAAAGTCAAATGACACTCTAGCCTTTCACAGGGTTTGAGGGATGCCAAAACCTCACTTATTTGGGATTAAAAGTTTCAAGATGTAAAACATTTGTAATGATTATCTTAATTCTACGTTTTAAAAGGATCTTATTTTGCATCCAACATAAAAAAAACTATTTTTTTACAAATAAAAATAAAGAGTGACGGTAAAACTTGAACGGATTGAAATTGTCCCCCTTTGAGGATAGCTGTCGTTCTTCTTTATTCTACACTCTGCGCTAAAGTGTCACCATATTATAGATATATTGTACTCTCAACAAACCTAGTTAATACTGTCGCAAGTTAAGAAACAGGAATTTGCTGAGTATATTTAGCTTTCAGTAAAGTGGAAATAATTCTAACCTTCTGGTTGCTTAAGGGAGCGGAAATATTACACATGTCTGTGATAGTATATAGTAGTTCTAGCTTTGGCTTCATTTTTCAAAGTAATCCCCGTCGGTTTTAGATTTCATTTCTGCATTCCTGGTAATTTTTGCTTGTTGTATTTAACGTCTTCTGTATAAGCAAATTGTTGCTCGTTTTAAGTTTTAAATGTGCTTTTTGCTTTTCATGGAAGTTTTTTCTTAATTTAATCAGTGAAATTAAAAGAAGAAAAGTCGGAATCAGTTGATTTTTCAACGAAGCGAGGGGTGACTCACTTCTCGCCATCCGATATACATCTTCGACACCTACGTGTGTGATATAGCTACGTCATGCATGGCAACCCCGCTACTCTCGGCAGAGTTCCGCCACACTTAGCCCATGCAAATCTGCCACGCTTGGCACGTGCCAAATGGTGCAAATGATTTTTGAGAGTGAGTGACCCCTCGCACTGATGGTTAAAACGGAAACATTGTCCTTTTTCTTTGTTGCAGACGGAGGGGACAATTATTCGATCTGCCATGTCCTTTGCGCATGCATTTTTTTCCTCGAATTGGTTTTTTTTTGCGTTGCTATTCTTTTTGAAAATTATATGAAAAATATTACTTTATTTCTAATCAGATATTTTTTGCATGCCAATGTAGCGTATATATTTATCATAAATTGTATAAAATTTAATGCTCCAAGAGTCTGTTTTAATACGAAATATCGCTTAAATACCTTTCTTTGCAAAACCGCCACAAAATGACCACCCCAATAGTGACCACCAACATATTAAACCGTCTAATTTACTAATATTATCACCACTATATTCCAGTCTGCACGATTAAGACAATCTCACAAAACACCAGGTAATGACAGTATCACAGGAGGGGGGTATACGGCCTTTTTTGCTGCGATGAACCCCACCATAATTTCGAATCGGCGGGGTTTACCTGAAGTGTTTTCGAAACAGAATTGAAGGGGTTGTGATAAACGCTTTTAAAATTCCTTTCATTAGTGCGAATGGTAATAGAGATAGAAGGAAGCTTGAGGGGGAGATGGATAGGGAACGTGATGGGAGGAGGAATATGGATATAGAAAAATAAATACTAAATTTTAGCATGAAATAAATCTTACTGCAATAACCATGTTTTAGTTAAACAGAAAATAACCAAACCTAATCGCTTAACCGAACTCTCAAACCAAGCATGGCAGAACTGCGATAAGTGTTGCGGGGACTCTGCCTCCTTAACGTACGCCCTAAAAATATACCAAGCGGCGGAGAGTAGACGACTCTTTGGCTCAAATTTTGCAAAGAAAGGAACATTTATTCTTCGTAGGTTGTATTCTGTCTAATTTCTCAAAAAACAAATCAGCCTACATGAAAAGCTGGAAAAATATGAAAAAATATAGAAATTTTGGAAGGGATTTAAGGCCTAAACTCCCCTCCTCTGGGTAAGTACATAATAGGTGATTTACCGGGTTTGTTTCTGATACATTAGAAAAACGCTGTGATAGCACAGCATATTGATACTCTGCTTGGCAATAAGGAGCCCGAGTTTCGATTCCCTCTACCGCGAAGTTGGGCGACAAGTTTCCTAGGTGTCCATATAAAGAAAAGACTCGGCAACTGAAATGTCGATTCGATGTACAATGCGCCATCACTAGCTCTGGAGGATCTTATTCCGTGTAAATCGGGATTTTATATGTCCCCCCCCCTTCACAGTTTATGTAGGTCGGACGTCCAGTCGCATAGTCGAACCAGTCGTGATGTTTACTTCGATATTAAAAACTGACTTTTTTATTCTTTGAATTGCCACCTTCCTCCCTTGCCTTTCTCATTTTACATAAAAAAAAAAATGGGAAAACAAAACAATGGGAAAATTTAATATAAAACAACCAGAAATTACAAAAATGAAGAAAATGCTAGTTAGAAAATGCAAATTAAAAAATGCTAAGAAAAATGAAGGCAGGCTTAAAAAAATTGCTAAAATCGACTATTGCCGCCTCCTGCAACGGCTCATGTTTTATTTATACTTCACTGAAAACTTAACAGGCATCTTGGATTAAAAATTAGCGTCAATTCGCGAATGTCCGAGGGAGGATCGTATTTTAAACCTAGTGGGCATTTTTTTATTTTCCAATGAAAATACCAAAAAGGTATTATTCAATGAAAATACCCGACAGTCAGGATTACGCAAAATCTAGGGGAGGGGGGACAAATGCCTCCCTCCAATTGACGCGATTGGTAGTAAAACTAAGTTGTTTCTTGCAAATATCCTGAACACTGACATCGAAAAAAAGTCTCCTGGAAGTTTGAGCAGTATTTAATGGTTGTTTTTTTTTATTGTAAAAAATGTCAGGAAATGCATTTTTCTCCTAGAAAACACTGCATACAATTTTAGAAAATTACATATAGTTTGGAGAGCCCTCTTATTTTATTGTTACCATGTTATGTGACTTAATGAAGTTCACCTTTATTTGAATTTTAAGATTCTTTGACAAGCAATTTGAATCAAAATCTATTGTTTTCCGGGCTGAATGGTAAGTATAAATTTCTACTTTTGTTCCAAGCATTTCTAAGAGGAAACGAAACCCCTTGTTCGCGGTATTGCATATTCATAGAGAGAAATTCCGCTGTTTGCCACCCAGAAAGTTTTTCTCTTGTTAAATTTCTTTGGTATATGGCTTATAGTAAATTCAAACGCGCCAGGGAAACTCGTCTTTCACGCTGTAGCTTTACCCAAGAAACAAATTCTCTTCGCCGTTTTTTGTTGCGTTTTTTTTTCCAATTAGAAATAGTTCTAGCTGAATGTTTTGCAGTATTAGTTTTACGTTCATCCCTTTTCTGCTCTAATATTTCTCCTTTCTGTATGTTTGAGCGAAAACCTGATATTCTGAGCACCCTTGAAGACAGCTCTAGATTTTGCACCAACATTGTGTTTATTTAAGTTTTTATTATCCCCTTTTTACGTTTCTCATAACTGAACAAAACTGTGCCCTCTTTCAGTATAATAGACAAACCGATTTGTAGTATTTTCATCCCAATTTTTAATCCTCATATTGCTTATAAACCTTTTTTTAACCGCATTTTATAAACTGCATTTCGCGTTTAAAAAAAATCTTCTGTCAATCCCTTACATGGTGTGTGGGGGATGGGGTATTGTCTCTTGAGATATGCCGGAAAAATTCCGGCTCGGTGAAACAGCGGCCTGAAAAATGAACCTACACTGCTTACGACACTTAGAGGCATATCACTTTTTTTCAGTTGAGTGGCAACGCTATATACTCTACGTACTGGGTGGCCCAGTAATAAACAAACGTTGTAAAAGCTAGTTTCATAAAAAAAAAGTTTGGTACTTGTCTATACATACTCGAGAAGTGAAGTTTGGTTAACGCTAATGAAAAAAAATATGATGAAAATAGAATACTTTATTGGCAAAATTGTCAACGCAGAAATGTCCTCAAGAATTGCGTTAAAATGAACACTTCATGGAGGTAGTTATTCCAATCGACAACTGTTTGTTTACAAATGCCTAGCTCTTGTTGACATCAGGCCACAGCAGTGGCGGTCCAGAGGTGGGAGGGGGGCGCGCGACCCCTAACGTCGTCTAAAGTAGAGTAATTTACTTAATTAACGCAAGTTTGCGTTAATTAAACTTGCTCCTAACGCAAGTTTATCGGATCAGCCTGTTTTGCGCCCCCCTCCTAAAAAAAATCCTGGATCCGCCCCTTGGCCACAGACGACAATTCGTTAACCCAGAAATAAATGAAACGAACTACATTAACAAATGATATTTTACTTTTAGAAAACCACGTACTGACACGCAAATTGACGGTTTTCAAACATGGCCTAGAGTTACAATTCCAAAAATGTTGCTTCTCGTAAGAGTACAAAGTCATGGTGTGTCCATTGACGCAATGTTTTGTTTTGGGCAACAATCCCTTATCCTGGAAAAATATAAATGCCTGTTCTTCAGTCCTTGGCAAACCCCAAATATTAATTTGAATATCTATGGCGATAGACTATATTATATCACGGTACTCTTTTACTAAACGGACTCTTTTGTATACGGCAATGCAAACAGTCACGAAATAGACCGAGACGCGTTATGAACAGCAGGTTTACGCTGCCTTCTGGATATAACAAGGCAAGAACTGTATTTAAATTATTGGTTTGGGGGGGGGGGGGGCGGGACCGAGGTTAGGTTACTTATATAATATATGCTATGCTTTGCCCCCCACCCCCCAAAAAAAAGTGCAAACATATAGCCCAAATTTGTTTCTAAACTATTATATATTCATCCTATTTTATTTTACTTCATTAGCAATAACCAAACTAGCACTATATAAAAGAGTCCGTTTAGTAAAAGAGTACCTTTATCACTGGTCAAAGCAAACTAACCGGTGTCCTGACGAATCGTGTTAATAATGAACTAAAATGAACTAGGTCAAGTATCGCGTAAAAATGAACTTTTCTTTCTCTTTGAGACGGTCAGCCGACGCCGAAGCTCCCAATTGAATAATTCCCAAATGACTTTCGCAGTTTTGTTAATAAAGTGTTCTATTTTCCTCATAGTTTAATGTCACCAAACTTCACTTCTCGAGTGTGTTTTATATAATATACAAGTACCAAAGGTTTTCGTTTTCGTGCTGCGTTCTCCTTCCGTATAAATTTTAACCTGTTATTAGTTTGTTGTCCTTTTTATGGCCATTTACGATTCTTTGGTATATCCTGGTTTGTTCATTTACGATTTTTTTCGTGTGTCCTTTTTACTCTAATCTCATTTTTTTTTTTTTTTTTTCAACAGGCTGTAAAGAAAAGGTAACAAACAACTTCCTAACTCGCTTAACTACTCTGTTACTCCTTTCCCTTATTTTTGTACTCTCTTTTTTGTCACTTTGAAATCTTATTATTTACTCCTGCTTCTTCTTTATCTTTACTAAATAATCTCACTACCTGTTTTGAGTGAAAGACATTGAGACATAAAAATACTCGGGATATGGGTTGACATTTTACAATCCTATAAATCAAGGTTACTTTATGAAATAAGTGAGTTTACCACAATAAAATTCAAGGGCTGGAGGAGGGGTAGTAAATCCTTAAAAGCTCTTTTCGGTTATGTAGATTGTTTAAATCCTAATTGATCTTGGGATAATGGTTTACTTTAACGGAATTCCGCTGGGGAATGCCTTGCAATCGTAAGCAAAGGACAGAATATTTACTGTATTCTAGAATATTCAAATGTAGCGTTGACTCTCGACAAATTTGACACTCGATAATTTCAATCTTGCAATAATTAGAACGTTTTTGCGGTCCCTTGCAAAACACTTGATAAATTTAAAAAGAAACACCTCTATGATTTGAATCTGTAACGTGGACATCTTGGTTGGCAATATTCAATAAAAATATATAAATTCTGCTGGATAGCATTGATAAAAGTGAGAATGTGAAAATAACAGTTTTGACCTCTATTATTATGATTGATACGGCCTGAAAAAGGTCAGTTCGGTACTCTCCCATTATGTGGACACCTCTAAAAAGTCAAGTTTGGTTAATGCTAATAAAATGAACCAGAATAGGATGAATATATAATAGTTTAGAAACAAATTTGGGCTATATATTTGCACATTAGGGGGGGGGGGGGGTAAAACATTGCATATATTAAATACGTAACAAAACCTAGGTACCTTTCCCCCTCTAAACCACAGAAAAACAACAGTTTAAATATAGTTACCAGAGTGAAAAACCCCTGAATAATTGTTTATACAACATCAGGTAGCGTCAAATCTTTGGGCACTTTCGTATTATATGGGCCTTTCTAAAAAGTCAAGTTTGGCTAATGCTAATGCTAATGAAATAAAATAGGATGACTATATAATAGTTTAGAAACAAATTTGGGCTATATATTTGCACATTAGGGGGAGTGGGGGGTAACGCATAGCATTTAATAAATACGTAACCTAACCTAAACTAGGTACCTTCCCCCCCCCCCTCAAAACACAAAAGAACAACACTTTAAATATCTTAAAACCCCGCTATACAATGTATTTCTCTACTGCGGTGCATTGAATCATTTTGTAAAAACAGGTTTTTCATTGTGTCTTTCCCGTTTGACTGTAGCATCTCTTGTTGGACTTCTTTAGAGGGGCCCATATAATGCGAAAGTACCAATCTTTGATTTTGTCGAGGTGATGCCTCAGGTTTTCGTGACTGTTTTTTGGAGGTGTCCACATAATGGGAAAGTACCGCCAATTCTATCACCCTACATAACTGGGGGGGGGGGGGTTGTTTTTTTTCAGTTATATCGTAACGATTCCCGAATCTGATGTACGAGCTCTATAAATGGGACGTTATGGGCTTGTATAGTATTAATCGGGATGGATTTGAATCGCTGGTAATGAATCTTAGAAATGGTTTAATCTAGAGAATAGTAGCATATGGCATTAACTTAGGATGCAGTTCATGGTGCTGCCCTTCCTCTATTTGAAGAGAAGCAAAAGCAGCTACGGTGTTACAGCTGACGTCTCATGCTTGGCGGCCAAGGCATCTGATACTATTGTGTCCAAAAAGGCCTTTTATTATAAACACTTTTATTATAGCCTACTTCGTCTGTCAAGGTAAATAATCTCAGACATTTAGCAATGCTTCGGTAATGTTTGGTCTAAAATTTGTTTTGTTTCATTACATTTTTCTTAATAGTATTTTTTAGTCCTTGTATATATCTGTATATATATATATATATATATATATATATATATATATATATATATATATATATATATATATATATATATATATATATATATCCGCGACCCTTGTTCGTAAGTAATACTAATAAAAAAAAACTATTTAAATGGCAGTGAATTCCTTTTTAATAATCTGTATGACTGTATTCGCTTTTGTAAAATACAGTCAATATCTTCGTTAAGAAACTGTCAAGCTTGTTGTTTTTGCTAAATTTTTCTAAACTTTTACTCAGATTTCCCAGACGCACAAAATCTCTAACAAGTTTAATTTTAGAGAATAGAAATTAGAATTATTTTAGAAATTGTATAGACAGACAGAGATAAGAAGTTCAGCCAAAACTAATCCTGTCATTCTAGTGGGGAATAGTCCCTGTGGAATTTATCATGGCGGATCTTATGGACGCATTTTTCTGGGTTCAGGAAAGCACGCGATGTAATAATTACTTTAAAATTATCCCTGTTTTTTTCAAGTGAGCATTCGACTATTAAAGAGTGAAATGAAACTGATGAATCCCATAAAAAAAAACAAAGAGCGGACAGAGATGAGTAGATTTATTGCTTATTTGAATTTAATGCAGCAATGATTCATTCGACAGATTTTTAAAAATCATTTTGTTTGCTTCTGAACTTGAGCACAGCTCAGTTCAAAACCGGTGCATTCAAAATTTTGTGGATTCTGGAGGTTTGTGAATAAGATAGGCTTTGTGCTGTTTTCTTATAGGTTACTCATATTCCAATTTACCCTCGAAGCTCGTAAATTTTTTGAGCTTGATGCAACTTCGAAATAATTTACATTTTTGCCGTATATAGGCCTATGGTGGGGAGGGGGGGGGGCAAAAAGTCACGATGCGGGATTTCCATGGGTGGAGAGTTGCGCGGGTCTTATGAATCCCTAGGGACCAATGTCTTCTGATGACTATAGCCAATTGGTGCTCACAAGGAGAAGGCCATACCGGTCACTCTCCTTCCTCCTCTTTCCTGGGCGAGACCAAAATGCGTGTAAGGTGCAAAATGCAGTATTATTTGGAGGAAGTGTAATACTTTTCCCGTATTTTTTATTTCCAATATTAGGCTAGTCTTTTTTGGTACTTATGCGCTATATATAACACTTCGCTATAGACTGTACAAGGAAAAATCAATGGAAACCCGTCAAACGAGTATTTGCAAGAGATAAATGGATTGCAAAGCGTGGTTTCTTATTGCGTTTACAATATTTAAACTTTTTTTTTTGGGGGGGGGGCGTTAGGGGGGAAAAGGTACCTAGGTTAGGTTACGTATTTAATATATGATATGCTTTACCCTTCACTCCCCTAATGTTAATGTGCAAATATATAGCCCAAATTTGTTTCTAAACTATCATATTTTCATCCTGTTTTATTAACTTCATATTAGTTCCATCACTTATCATTCCACACTAACAATTGTTTTAGTACCGGGTATCTGTCTCTCCCGTTTGACTAGTTTCCTTGATACAGTCTATAATGGTGTGTTGTATATAATACATAAGTAACTCTTTTTCTTCTTTGATGAGTTAAAGCAGAAATGAAGTAATCATGAATTAATTATGGTAATGAATAATTATAATTAATCAAACTAAATGAGACTGACTTGAAATTATATTAACGAAGTAGACAGAAGTGAAATAATTAAGAGAGTCAAACATGCAAGAAGATTGCGCAGGTGAATAAAGGCAGGTGGTACTGATAGCACGTGTCCAAATACCCAATTAACACTCCGGCTACCAACTGACATTAGCTGATAAAACAGCTGGTCATCGGAATTTTACCCCCCTTAACTTATGCTCCGGTTGAGGTGGCTACCCCGTCTACCAACAGATGATAAGCGGTGATTGGGCATAACCGTGTAATTATCCAACATGTTTTTTGTCATAAATACTTGTATTTTCAATAGAGTATGATGAAATGAAATAAACAAGAAGCAAAAGAAAAAATGTTTAAGGGTCCTACCGTGTGTTGAATAATGAAGATGATATATTTTACAAGTGGTTTTAGGCGTGGAACATCACTTACGTTAAGTCATCGAACACGATATTTAAGTTTCCATTCATTTGTTGTTGTTTTTTTTTTTTTTCAACTAACTTGTTTGTTAAAATATCATACAGCTCTCTTATTTTTTGTGGAGCTGGAACTATTTTATTTTGTACTGCTTTTATACACAGGTTGTTCAAGTCCTAAGATTGAAATGAGATCAGGCAAGAGCTCTTGGAAGGCATAGGGTTTGTTAGTTAGGAAGGTAGGCTTGTATGCAGGATTTATTGGGGTGTGTTTCGAAAGAGTACTTAAATTGGTCAAAATAGTAGAAAAAACTCTTTATGTATAAAATACGATGAAAACTGTAGAATCAAGATACCGCTAGGCACGGCCCAATACACCCTTTGTGTAATTTTCAAGGGTCTGGCTTAGGATTATTTTAGTCAAAGTACGCATATCTAATACAATACTCCTGGCTCTGATTTGTAAGCCTTCTGTAACAACGCGATCTTCTTTTTATTCTTGTTGCTTAAAACACAGTTTTCGAAATGTAGACGCAGATGGGAGAGGGGAGGCTCCGTTTTCTTGGGAATAGGGAATACAATAAGAAAATTCACTTTTGAAGCTGGACCACTGTGTACCCCCCCCCTTCGTCCTTGGATGCATTTAAAATTAAGTTATTTTCATTTATATTGTTATGTGCTATTAGCACATTTATTGTCATTTGATTTATTACTCTCACAACCAAGACCGTATCAGGAGCGGGGCTACCAGGTTTGACCCCCCGCCACGAAAATTTGTCTGATATTTAAAAAATTAAAAATGCATATAAACACATTTTTGACGTGTTTTATAAATTTTTGTACCCTCCCCCCCAAAAAAACACCCCGCGCCTGAACATATATCCTGGATATAGTGTTGCTCACACCTATTCGTTGCAATACAAACCGCATTGATGTGGTAGCTATTATTCGTTATTTGCTACAACGTAAAATTTTGAATAGCTTAGTTTTAATTGATTTTACTGTAACAAACTTTGGGGTTTTTGAATCTATTAGAAAAAGCCCGTTCCACCCACCGAAACAAGTTGAAAAGTCTCCAAAATGAAATTATATTTTGCCCTTGATACTCGTACCTCTGCGTCAACTGATATCGTTTTATTTGCCCCCTCCCCTTATATTTTTACAAATATTTTTTGATGGTATTTTCATTGAAAATGCCTTTTTTTGGTATTTTCTTTGAAGAATTGAATAAAACGATAAATTTGCCCCGCTCCTATATTCTGAAAGATACCCTCCCTTCCCTAAATCTTCGAGAATTGACGCCATTGGCAGACTTTTGAAAATGTGAGAAGGTTTTTCAATCGTTCGACTTATGCTAATGAATTCATCCGTTTTACTGCGCGTCAGCAAAAACTTAGGTTTTTTCACTAGTGCAGTAGTTGTAAACTGTGAAGTGTTATAATCGTGTTATTAATAAGTAAAAAAGTAAAATTCATCGGCAAATGAAATGAGAAGCATTGATGGCATTTGAAACGCAAAACGACGGGCAGTATTTTTAGGGCCAAACAACATAGCTGCAAACAGAGCAAGAGAAGAAATTCTGCCTTCGTAGACTCCTTTTCCGACTGAGATTCTTCTATTTTGATGCGTCTGGTCCCTAGGTATTGGCAGAGGGATCCCCAGATGGATTTGAAGGCAAGAATACATGGCACAGAAAGCTTTAATAATGTAACGATTTATACCATTTTTAGCAGAAGGAAGAAACGTTGCCGCATGATTTAGGGCGTCAAACGCCTGTCTGACATCAACTCCTCAAAAAAATAAGATAAAACCAGAAGCGTCTGGTTTAAGGAGCAAATTGGGAAGAGCACAAAGTGCCTTGGGACAACCAGATCCGCTATGGCCGAACTTATAGGTACATATAGCACTTGCTCTCAAACTCATCTGTGATAACAACTAAGGTCTATACATCTTACACACAGAGTTGCCACCCCTAGTGATTTATCACTATTTTTAGTGATTTTCTTATATTGCCCAAACAAAAAATAACTAATTCAGCACATGAATCACTAGATTGATGCAAATCACTAAATAAACCAAAAATCACTAAAACCTAGTGATTTTTTCCCACCGAGTGGCAACCCTGCTTACACACAGCAGTTGAAACGGTAACAGGCTTGAACGAAGTGAACTTACAGCACTCTTTCCATCTTGAGAACTGGTGTGACACCTCAGAATACAATGGCGAAAGAACATTCCGTGCTTGGGAAGGGTCCCCATGTTTGATACATGCAGACCGTTAATCCTATTAATACCGGGAAGTTGTTTTGACTTTAATCCCCCCCCCCTTCCCTCTCTCTTTGTCTTAGTCTGTATTGTACTATTTATTTTGTTTCTGTTCATTTTTTCTTCCGTATCAGCGAATCATGAATAGCATACATTGAATTACAAATTATACTCGAAAGAGATAAAATATTTTACAAAAATAAACCCGTGATAGTTAGCCTTGTTCGAATTTTGGTTCTTCCTCAGAAATATTTTGGAAAAGTATCGCAGGTAATGAATATAATTACGTAAAAGATAATGCTACAAGGTTCCCAACCTTTCCATAATTGTGACCCCTTTTAGATTTTTGAAAGGCGTTCGTGACCCCCCTCCTTTGTTTCTTATTCGCAATGCTTGGTAAATACAACACAACATAAAGGGTTTGACAATATATTGTGGGACTAAACAAAAGTAATGATATTTCCTTTGAAAACTTTTGGGAGATATTTTTGAATTAATCCATAAAAAAAAGCTTAAATCAAACAAAAATCAAACTAACTACACTGCAGGCAGTGTCCAAATCAATAGCAAAACTAGAGCTATTCAGAAATCAAGGAGAATCCCATTTTCTGTTTTTGCTTCAACTGCAATGTCAGGTTATTAAACTTCTCGAGATTTTCACTATTGTTTTGCTGTCAACATTGCATGTTGTTAATGAATTCCATAAAAATAATAATTGATTCACTAAAAAAGACCAATTATTTGGCCTTTGCCTTTTATTAGTAATTGTAAAGGATAAGCTGAATAGAACCCCCCCCCCCCACTACCCAAGAGATAGCCATTAGTTTAAATATGGGTTGGGTACATGTGCAAATATAGACCACCTCTTGGAGAAAGGTAGTTTCACTAAAAAAGTGAAACAGACTAAAAAAAAAAAAAAAATCGATGTGTCACATAAAAATATTGCCAACATCATGGGCAACGCTTTAGCATTGCCTATAGTAAAGAGTCATAAGGCTTCAATGTATTATTTATTATTCATCATTTTCTCCCCAGAGCCACCACATATGGAAGGGATGGTCGTAGAAACTTCAGGGGGGAGTCATTCGATTGGAAATTGAAAGTTCTAGAGTCCTATGGAAGAGTCAAACGTGATTGGGAAGCAACCATCCTCTTTCCAAGCCTTGTTTATCCTCCTCCTCCTCCTCCCCCCCCCGGACCGCCAACCTTCTAAAGCCTATTTGTCATTTGTGCTTTATCGAAAACAGAACTTATTTTATAAATATTTTATATATTTCAACATTGAAAAGTAAAAAATTACTGTTAAATAAAATCTTTCGTCTTGAATTGCTGGGATTTCTTGGAATTAATATCATTGTATATTAAAAAATTCAGTTTATTTTCATTATTTCTTTCCAGACATTTTGATTATTGTAATGATTTTTTTTTTAGATGTTTTTGAAAAATTAAAGCATACTGTTAAAACTCTGTAATTTTCACTAAAATACAAATGAAGCAGGCTTTAGAAGGTTTACGGATAGGAAGGGGGAGAGGGAGTAGCCAAACTCCTGTTTGTAGTAGTTTTTGTTCTTATAAGTTTGATTCGAATATTCAATTTCATTTTTGCACATTTAATAGTTATAAATTCATCTATGTCAGTTTACGTTATCTTTATGTTGATTATTTAATTTTAATTTCTATTCTTTTTGGGATTCATAATTAGGAGCCCTTTTCAATTAGAATTTTTACACAATTTCTGCTTATTTTAAGTTTTAGTAGGACTACTTTTCTTCGAACAACTTGTTTTCTTAATTTTTTTTTAAATAGTTATTTCATAAATCCTGATGTGTTGTAGCCACTCAATGCGTTTGTGTCTTGTCTTCATTATATTAAAACCAGAAATTTATCATATTTATTAGATTTTTTTCCAATGAGTGAAGAGCTTTGACGAAGGAGTCACTCATGTTATAACTGTCCGAATCAGTTTGTCCATCTTCCTACCAAAAATGTCTTTTATTGAGTTGCGTCACTTTCGAAAGAATATAACCTGTGTTATATTTGTTTCGTATATTTGTTTGCTTATGTATATCTTATGTCAAATATGAAATGTATATTAATTGCTTTAATTATTTGGCACGTGATGAGATCAATTGATGTCAAACTGTTCCCTCTTAGCTAAAATTTCAACCAATCAAAATTTGGCATTAAATTGGGATTAGCCAATCAGAATCAAGCATTTCGCTGAATCGGATCTCAATATTTTGCTACCAATTCAAGGTAGTAGTAATCCGGCTTTGAATGAGGAGATATATGTATCATTTAAGGATTTAATATGAAAACGAATTTGAGTTGAGAAAGATGATTGGTATTTACTTGCTATTTTCTTTACGTTTGACTTCACTGTTTGAATAGTTTCGTTGTATTCAGGGCTTCTTTATAAAAATCATAGCTAGTTTTTGGCAATTAATTTGCTAGTTTATTCATCTGTTATTTGGGTAATCAGTGCGATTGTGGTGAGATTTTAGATGATGGGCTTTTTTTTATCTTAAAAGAGTAGTTGAGGGAGGCTACCTCAGGAATAAACCTATAGCCTCAATGATCCCCCAAACAGGTATTTTGCGGTACCTATATCCATCCTTCCTCCTTCAAAACGCACTGACCCAGGGGCAGATCCAGGATTTATTTTAGGGGGGGGGGGGGGCCAAAATAGGTTGATCTGATAAACTTGCGTTAGGAGCAAGCTTATTTAACGCAAATTTGCGTTAATTAAGTAAATTAGACTACGTTAGGGGGTGCCCCCTCGCCCTCCCCGTGATCTGCCACTGCACTGACCTTTGGTAAACTTTCATGTTTTCCTTGAAATAGAATTGATACCTTGAGGAATAGATGCACTGTTCAAATGAGGCACCACGAAATTATCATGATCCTCATACCTTTGCTCAGTGCTTGTTTATAAGGTTTTAAAGATTTGTAAATTTATTTCTTAAATTTAGAAAAAAAAAACCTTGAAGTCCTGCTGCAACAAAAGCAATTGCAGTTTCAAGAACTAGAGGCAATGAAAAAGAGACTGAAAACCGAACATTAAGGCTAAATGTTTTTCGTGAAAAATTAGAGAGGTATAGACTCGTCATCTATGCGGAGCCGCTCTTAGGGGTTAGTGGTGCCCGGGGAAAAATTAATTAGATTGCCCCCCTCCCCACTCGACTCAAATATAAGGAAAAAACGAATAAAAAATATGATCAAAGTGGGCAATTCCCCAGCCCCCCCCCCAGCCGCATTGCCCTGGGTAACTGCTCCGGTTAATTTTAATTTCCCAAGGAATTTCTCCTGTGAGCTGTGTTAGTAGTGGTATCAACTGTAGAAAATGTGGCAGTTGGGCCAAATATATTTTTCAAATCAAAGGGGGCAAATGCGTTGTTTTTTTTTTTTTTTTTTCAATGAAAATCCACCGAAAAATATATTTTAATGAAAAATACTTTAAAAAATGGTATAGTTTAAAATATTTTGAGGAGGGTAGGACATTTTTGTGAATAACTTTCATAGAAGTTACGACTGAGTGGAGGTCTCGGCCGAAATGTTTCTCTTTTTCATTATCCTGTGTTTTCTCAAATTGTCGTCCGTAGTCAGTGTGGTCCTAAAACTTATTTATTAACCAATTGACGTTTTGCAATAAAAATGATTATGAACTTAGGTGTTTCTTGACACCTTGATTACCAACACTTTTTTGGGTTAATCACAATGTGAATCCTAAGAAGGCGTGTTGAATTTATTTTTATTGTGTATTTTTAGTAATTTACGACCTGTTTCTGAGTCACTCTTGCGTCAGTTGTCGTATTTGGTCATACCCCGTCGGGTTTTCTTAAAATACATTATTCGCCAAACGTAGTCTGTCTGTTACATATTTGTAAGAATAAATTTGTTAATATCCAAGAAATATTGTAATTTTCGTCTTGGATTGATGCCGATAAATTCACTGTTTCGCTATATTATCTTAATATAAAGCAGCTTTACGTAATTTGCATTAAAACTGGTTTGTCTAGAAATAGGCACATACACAAAAAAAATATTTTGAAGGGACACGGCATTGGGTTTGTTAAAACCGAGAATAAACCAGCAAAAACAGATGAATTATGTTTATGAAAAATATTGAGCAACATCATGAAAATCTTCAGATTTGCGGGAGAGGGCATGTGGCCGAATACCCTCTCCCCTCCTCTATGCGTGTCTGCCAGCAATGTTTAACGTATTTTGCTAGGTTGATGCCAGATAACCTATTTAAAAGCATAAAAAAATTGGGAATATGAATTGATTTTACTGGAAATAGCATTTGTTTGTAGCATTATCGTTACTTACGTGTTATAGCAACCACGCCAAAGAAGTGAAGTTAGGTTAATCCTAATGAAATATACTAAAATATGATGAAAATATAATGCTTTATTAACAAAATCATGGAAACTACGACAGAGAATTATGAAAGCAGGTCACCCAGAACGCATTATATTAACTACCTAACCGACTCTATTTATAAAATATTTAACTGTATATTAGTATTAGTTTATCTCACTGAGACGAAGCTAATTATCTCCGAATGCAAACAGAGAAACCGGTTTTACTCAGATCAATAGCTTGAGTGTGGTCGCTATAACACATAAGTACCGCATTATCTAGTAGGCTATGTTAAATTTTTTATACCTTTTATTAAAGAATTTATACTCTTCCCTGCGTGCTGGCCAAAAGCACTTTCCATTGGGATATGACCAACACAACATGTAATGACAAGCAATCATCTTGTATTTGGTTTGTTTAGACGTGATTTGGCAGCGGCTCGATCATGTCTCATCCAGAATTTGAACAAAACTGCTGAAAAAAAGGTTTTAAACCTGGATGTTTTTGTATTATGCACCTGAGACATTCTTCTAGGTAAATTTTAAAGTAATGATTGGTTATCCGTTGGACTGACCGTATCTCAAACAGTACGCTGTACGAAAAATGTGGTTCTGTCCGTCTTTCTAGGGCTATAATGAAAGAAAGGTTGGGATGGCTAGGATACCTTCTGCGGATGAAGCATGACAGATTGCCAAAGTCCTTGTCGGCCAACCGTCTAGGACCAAACGAAAAGCAGGTCGTCCCCGAATCGGGGGGGGGGGGGGCTATGAGATAACAGGGAAGGATTTAAGGGAAATGGGAATTTATTGCGATGGTGTAAAGAGGGGGGCTTTTAATAGATTGTGATGAAGGAGGAGCGTGCGTAACTGTGCTGGCCTGAGGTGGTTGGTGCTGCAGTGAGTTGTTAGTAGTAGTACTAACAGTAATGATAAATCCACGTAGAAGATTTCCCTCTTTGGATTAGTTCTAAAAGATCCGGTACTTGTCTAGTATATAAAATACTCGAGAACCTGCATCGCGAAGATGATACAATACCCGGTTTTGACGTTGTCTATACCAGACAATAACCTTCGGCTCGTTGGGAAACTAAATTATAACTATATTTTAATTAAATATTTAGTTGGCATTTGGTTAGGCTAGAATAGGTTTGTTTAGGGTACGTATTTCATATATGCTCTGCTTTACCCTCACCCCTCCCCCTAATGTGCAAATATATAGCCCAAATTCGTTTCTAAACTATTGCATTTCCATCATAATTTTGCTTTATTTAATTAGCATTCACCAAACTTCACTTCTCGAGTGTGTTTTATGTACTAGACAAGTACCAAAGATCCTCCTTTACGTGCGATTAAAAAAGTCGGCAACCTAATAGGGTTTCTGATGTTACTCTTAGTACTACTAAATTTTTGCTTAACCCCCCCCCCCCACCACCACCACCACCACCAACCCACCTTTAAAATAATTTAGAGTTCTAATCAAGTTTCAAGTTCATCGTAATTCATAGTCAGAATTCAAATGGCTGCTGATCAAGTATTTATGCGGGAAGGGGGAGGGTGGGCTTCGGACCTATAAGGTAGGATCAGTCACCACTTCGTTTTTCATAAATAATCTTAGATAAACTAGAAATAATCTAGATAAAATAGGCTCCTGAACGAAATAAAAAAAAGTTATTACCAGAAAAGAAATAAGCTAAACTAAAAATGGAAAAAAATAAATATATATTCATAATAAATTAAATACATGAACCTTATTACTTTGCTATTTCAATTTCTGTCATGTATGGTAACCATTTTTATTCATAATTGTCAGTTTTCTGTTTGGATAAAAAGGTTACCGGGTCTCCAAGGATTTTGTGTTTTCGTTGGCTTCTTAAATAGAAGTTCTGTCGCAAGAAATTCATCGATCTAACACATCTAAAAATGGAAGCAATAAAATGAGGATTGAATTGTTAAAAAAAGAATGAATGAACAGAGATACGAGTAGTAAGAAAGTCAGTTAAGGGGCTAGACCAGTGGTTCCCAACTGATTTTGGGCCATGCCCCATCTAGACATTTCTAAAATCCTGGTGCCCCCACCTTTTATCCTTTTATACAATTTATAACGTCATTGCAATAATATCATTTATCTTTTTGCTCTTTAAATACATGTGAATTTGACATCAGTCACATTAAAAATATTTTTTCAAAATTGAAGTTCTAAAATACAGTTAACCGAAGGGTCTCGTCCTGCCCATGGCCCACCAAAATATTGCCATGCCCCACTGGCTGGGCCTGCCCCCCCCCCCCCCCCGATGGGAATCACGGGGTTAGACAGACATAACATTTTCTCTGGTTAATTTAGCTTTTGGTACTCCCGTACAATCCAGAACGCACTCGAAAATTTTGCTTAGTTGAATTAGCGAAAACCTGGTTTATAGCTATCTGTATACGGAGACAATTAGCTTAGGTTCACTGAAATAAACTACGTTGTAGTTATTTCTTTAATTAAATATTTAATATATAGAGAATATGTTATTCTATTATATTTTCATCATGTTTTGGTATATTTCCTTATGATTAACCTAACTTCGCTTCTCGAGAGTGTTCTGGATTGTACCTAGCATTCTTTCCCTGAAAAGCCCGCGTGTTCTTAGAAAACATTTTAATTGTGCTAAAGCATAGATGCTCTGCAAGGGAAATGTGTGAAGTCAAGTCAGCTGTCCTCTGCTAAAACCAAATGGAAGACCTATTGACGAAGTTTTGTATCCTCATATATTTCTCCCGTTCCAAAAATTGAGGAAAAGAAATCCTTATTCTGTGGTTTTCTCCAAAATTTGGAAATACAGTTACTAGATTTTGGCAAAAAACGCTTGAATCATGCTTAAGCAGCATTAAGTAAGATTGAATGTGTTAAATAGAGAGCCGACCAAGAAGATTCCTATATTTAAAGTTACATATGATGTTTCCTGAATCAGTTCTCAATGCGACACGACTATTTATGTCCCATTGTATGATTCTAAAGTTCCATTTAAATCGGATTTTGAATGAAATAAAAATATATATATGAAAATCAATTCGTCGGCAAATGTGTGTGCTTTTACATTCTGGATAACCTTCTGCTAAAAATCCCAGAATTCAGCCCCCTCCCATTGCCGACCTAAAAAATATGCGTTTTTGCTGACTTGAACGTTGGCGTTCCATCCTTGTAGCAAAATCTCTGATTATCTTTTATTTTGGATAACAATTGCCATATTTACAGATGAGTGGTAAGCGTAGTCGAAGTTTTAAGTGTGCCGTTCATCATCGAGACAGAGAGATCAGCAGTGAGAAGGATTACCATTTGCTCGCTAAAAATCCTACTTTATTCCAAAAAATGGTGAAGCTCGTCGCTGATGAGTACCTTATTGAAGAAAGGGACAAAAAATATTATGCTGATAATTACCAGTGTTGTCCTCCCCCTTGGTTCATCATATTTATCACCATAGTAGAGGTTAGTAAATACAGTTTTTTTTGCTATTTCTTTTGTAATTTTGGAGGAATTATTGTTTTCGAGAACGGAAATGACATTTTCAAGTTTCGTCAGGGGGGGGGGGGGTTAAACTGCCAATTTGTTGGTGAGGATTAATGATAGTTCCGGAAGTATCAACGCTCGATTCCGATTTGTAGCAATGATTATACATTTTCAGTATGTGTTCTACGAAATTGATGTCATTGGGCTTGGAAGAAATGATACAAATCGTTTATATCCATGAAAGAAACTGCGGAGAAGGGTGAAAATGAATTTGCAGTGTTGGTTCTGTTTATAATGTATCGGTCATTCGATGGAAAAGAATTATTCTGTATTTTCCTTGTTTATAGTAACTGCATTTTAAGTCTTGTTCGAAGTTTTTTAAATTGATTTCTAACTTCTAAATAAATCCTCTTTATTTAGAGAATGTCCTTGTGAACGTTCAAAGTAAATAGTCAATCAACTGCATCGGTGCCAGAATCAAATTCTGTAAAAGCGAAATTAATATTTTTGACTTTTAAACTGCACAATGGCTCAACATTTTGTACAGTTTTGTTTCTTTCGAACAAAAAGTTTCAATTGGATCGCTGTACTGACAATCGAAGGTTTGCCCACTTTAAAAAATCGGGTGGCGGAATTGTGCGATGCTCGATGCGAGAAATTACTGCGTGGTAGAGGTGTACTATGCGTAGTTGAGCATATCACACTCCAAGATGTGCAATAGTTGGTAGCGAGTGGGCAATCCTTCTCTACCCACGCCCTGTACAATTTCCCATATCTTTGAGTTTCGAGCATGTGTACTCGTAAGTATAGACTAGGATATATGTACATAATGTCTTTAAAAAAGGGTTGAGATATTTAGGGGTTTCCAAAATCATTATCGCAAGCATCGACTGTGATCAGATTTCTTTTTTCTTCTTCCGATAAACGGGGGTGAAAAATAAGCCGACTAGACGCCCTTCCTTGTCGGATGGATGACATAAAATAACAAAGATGAAATGATGAACCATATCATCCAGAAATTGATACACATGCCCGATAATGACGTTTGGAAGGAGACACCACCTTGAAGTAAAATAATTTAAAATAGAAAGTGATGAAATGAAAGTCGTTAAGAGCTAAACATTTTAAGAAATCCCATAATTTGATTGAATCAGTTGAATAGTTAGAGGGAGGGAGGTGTTCTGAGGCTCTAGGTTTTCTGCCTGAATTGAATATAATGATTACCTTTGACACATTGGCTATATTTCCTATACATAATTACACAAAGATATGGATACGCACTTTCCTCAAAGACCAGAGTCGCACCAGACAACTAGGTTTGTGGGCTTCCTTGCCCATCCCCGCATCTCCAGGTGTTTATTGGTGCTTGCGTGGAGATCCCTATATCCTAGGATTTTTTGTAATTTTTAACTGCTGTCATATCCATTCGTCTATATCCAGTGCTTAAAAGGTGGTAAAAAAATTATGGCCTATGAAGAATTTTCATGAAATGATATCGGACTATGCTGTATAAACTTGATTTAAAAGGGTTTTACGAGATGCGTATAATGAAAATAAAAACATTGTTTATAATAAAGATATTTGGTTGTCTTATAAATTATCATTTACAGCGCGCAATTCATCTGTGATTTTTCGTCATCACCAAGAATTGATACGTGAGGTGCATATTAGTAGCTGGATTAATTTTTGTTATAATTTTTTTTTCTTTTTCGCTTATGAAAAGAAAAATTACAACATATGTTGCTTTTGCTGTGAATGTAGAATTTTCTGATCTTTCATAGCATTTACACCGAATTCCTCATGTCTTTGTCTCTGTTCAATAAGCTTTCTCTAATTTTTTTTTCAAGTCACTGAATAGCTGTTGAGGTGTAACTACTGTGGATGCCTCCGACACTGACTCTTTGTCTGTATCCAGTTTCATTAGTGCCCAAAGGGGATATAAAGGAGGGAACTTTCCCCCCTAGGAAGACAAAGAACTAAAAAAAAGTGTAAATGAAACTATTTAGTGGCATAATATGCCATCCGTTTAGATTTACTATTTCTAAAACTTGATTGATTGCTTGAGCTTAAATGACTAAAGAAGTCTTATTTATAATAATTATAATGTAAAATGTGTCTTATTTATAATGTAAAAATCTCGATATGCGGGTTATTTTTAAGGTTTATGTAAATTTCAGTGCTTTCATATAGTTTTCCTAGGGGGGGGGCGGGGTGCTCTTTGGGAGCTTATTTTTGCTTTGTGTAAGTTTATTTGTATTAGAAGTACCAATGTCAATTCTTGATTTTTTTTTTTTTTTGCAAACATTTTTGTTTTGTATGGTGATATTTTGTCCTGTGATATTTTGTGGTTTTTCTGGGGGTGGGTGTCTAGCAGGAAATACCCCCCCCCCACCCACTGAGGTAGCAGGCACTTTTATGACACAATATCGATGTTCATTATTGATAGCATAATATTCATCAAAGCTAAAAATGAATTAATCTCAAACAGGAAGTTTAAAATTTCAAATGGGTCTAGAAACGTGATAAAGTAGTTATAAACTAGCGCGTGCCCCTTCCCTACAAAGTGAAATTCTATCCGGACAAAGCCTTCCGGCTATTTTCTATTGTTCGTGGTCCACTTATATACCTGGACTTTCGGCTACAAGTAATTAACTTAAAGAGACTTTAAATTATTTCCGCATTTGAGAGCTGACGGAGATCTGGGAGGTCTAATTAATTAAGAAGAGAAAGATGATTAATAAATATTTATTTAATTTGTTAATTTACTTCTTAGGAGCAATGATATAGCTACCATCTTGGGGAATCAAGGAAAGAGAAGCTTGTTTAAACACTAAAACTGATGTTTAGCATAGACAAGGGCAAAAACGGATTTTTTTAGACAGTTTTTTGGTGTGTTTGTAACAAGGATGCACACACACACACACACATATATATATATATATATATATATATATATATATATATATATATATATATATATATATATATATATATATATATATATAACCAAATTGTTTCATGACAGGTGGTTTTTTTTGCGTTGTGTTCACTCACGTTTATGGAGATTTATTGGGCAAAGAAAATAAAAACACTTACTTAAATTTTCACTTTATAGCATTTCATTAGTCAGCAATAAAAACACAAAATTACAGTTTGTAAAATACGAAGTCTTTCTATAAAGTTAGGGGAAGTTTTCTAAGACATAAGTCTTCCAGGGGGGGGGGGCTGGTTACGCCTCTGGTTGCTAATAGGCTACTTAATATGATAGGTGGGTAAATGATGGGGCTTCATTGCTTTTCCAGTCAATAATCTAAAACAGGTCTAGAGACAAGATGTTAGGCCTAGATCAAATAGAAAACTTTGTGGACGTTGACAGGTGGGCTGCCCAATCCTTGATTTTTACAATCAATAATATTGTGATCTCTACAGCTTCCCCCATATCTTCTTGGAATTTCCCCACATGGCATCCACTTTGCCCTGATCTTTCTGTTTTGGCTAATTTGACCCCATTCCCTTTAGATAAGTTCCTGCTTACTTGCCTAATTTAGTTTTTAAAAATTGAAATAACAACTTGAAACATTTTGTTGGGCCTCTCGTAGCTATTGACTAAATTAGAGTTATAAAGTTTATGTAGAAAACGTAATTTTACAGTTAAAGTTTTGTAGTCCCAGGTAACAGATGGAGTCATATACCTTAAAACCGCAATTTTGATTATTTTTTTTTCGCTGCCTCCTCAAATAGAACAAACTGTCAATATAATTATAAATGATGACCTTATGATGAAATTCCACTTACAATCAGGGAATGACTTTCACTATTTTGTATATGTAGATGTAGGCGGCTGCGAACTCACAATAGTGTCTTTTGCAGAAAACAAAGTTTCTTTTCTGATCCATTGAACAAAAACCTTATTTTTATAACCTTTCAGGGATTTTATAGGATTGGTGGGCCCATTGTCCACTCCTCTGTCCCTATGACAGCTTTAGAGAGTCTTGTTTTGGATTAATTTTTTTTTGTGTTGATGGTGTATGTAATGATGATGGGTTTTCAAAAATTCTCAAAAATCAAAGGATATAGGGGGAAGGGGTGGCTGTACCCCTTGTCCTCTCTTTTAATTCACTACTTACAAGTGTTCTATCAAAAAAGTTACTGAAAGTTACTAGTTACTGAAAATACCTTTATTTGCCTACATTAGAAAAAATATATGACATGACTGACTGTTATAAAACTTTAAAAACAAAATGGTACTTAACGTTCTATCGCATTATCAAAGCGGAAACAGAAATTTTCCTTGAATATTTTCTTCCTCCCCAACCCAAATGATCTTTTAAGTGTCTGATAAAAACTTTTACCAATTTAATCTTTTATGTAAATTTCCTATGTAGATAAACACTATAGTAACTATATGTGTTGTATTTTATAAAATATATGCATCATATAGCCAATGGTAGATATACGTAATGCCACAATCAAGGACGTACACAGGAATTTGTTATGATTTTTTTTTTGTCAAGACAAATCGCGAAATAGGCAAATTGTATCAAAAATATAAGCTACTAATACCCACCCTTAGTACATATCTATGTAAGATATAGTTTTCGGGGGTGAGGTCTCACTTTTTTGGTTTATCTGTCTTATTTGTTCATAACGTAAATTTTTAATCCCTAGGCTTCGGGATTAAAATTGCCTTGCACCTTCTTAGGTTAAGTGTTAGAAGAATCTTGACCATCTTGAAGAATGAATAGATTTGAAGAGGCATCTGCAAAGCTGGTGCTTTTATGGCTGGTGCCTACCTCATCGTCCAATGCCTATTAAACGAAAATCTTGCTGATGATTTTTTTCGTGCCCAAATTAATCATTTCAGTTTTTCCACACTTTTAATTTTAGTGTTAGATACGACTAAGGTCAGATTTTTATTATTTTAAACAGGTTCTAAGGAGAATTTGATGGTATAATTAAATAAATATCAGTAATAAGTTAAATTGAATAGGTTAACGCATAGATACCATTTTATTTTAAAGTCCAGAAAAGTATAGGAACCTTTGTTTTCTGTCTTTTTTATGATGGCAATCCTGTTCACAATGTCATAGTTTTATTGTGCTATCATAAATTCTTTAAGTTAACTGTGTATAAAACAAACACCCAATGCATTTTTGGGTTGATTAATATCTCGTGGATTCCCAGAATAGTTGTGTTTACGTATTCTTTTAGAAAATGGTAGCGGAAGCGTTGGAACGTTTTTAATCCCTGACTACTTTGAGATTTCCGCTAAAAGAAGCATTACTGGTTTTAGCTACGAAAACTTTGTTTAATTCAAAAGGGGATATTGTTACTACGGCAACTGGAAAGCATTTCCATGGGATTTGTTCCTCTCCATCGATTTTCTTTTTATTAATTTGGAATACGAAAATATTTCATGTTTAGATTTTATTTCCGAACAGATTGAGTTATTTATATAAAATTTAATCATTGCGCGATTGTTGTGATTTATTTGTTGTGATTTTGTAGGGGATGACTCAACCTCTAAGGACCACACCAGGTCCCGCAGACGCGCATTGGACACATTTTGGCGTCAAAGAACAAGCATTTGGGGGGGGGGGCAAACTACAGTTGTCAATGGAAAAATTTGTCGTTTTTTTTAATGATAGTATCCAAAAATCATTTTTCATTGAAAATACCACTAAAAGGTTATTTTTCATAGCTAGAAGAGGGGGGGGGGCAAAAATCTTGAGGAAACAGACCCCATAAAATTTTGATAATCAATTATAAAATATAATGTTTATATTTACCACCAGTCATTTTTACAGTCCTTCATAGTTTTTTACTCCACGTTTATTACACCCAACCGGCCTCTTTGTTTACCCATGTATTTACGCTGAACCGAAAGTTAATATAAAGCTATGTGTAGAAATTTATGTTTATTACTGACAACATATTTCAGAGTAGTTTTATCTTCATAAGTTTGAAAATAATGGGTATAATTAGTGGTTTCATACCATGCTAGGCAACACCGACAGTGAATTTCTCTCTTCATGGAATTTGTCAAGAAAGCAGCGTACCTTGTAGAACTAGCGTTTTCAAGAATCTGAAAAGTTTTTTTTTATGATTGTGAATATCAAGTGTATATATATATATATATATATATATATATATATATATATATATATATATATATATATATATATATATATATATATATAAAACATATAGGTTGTATATGGGATTAAATAACAAGAAAAAACCACACCTGGTTGTGAAAGGATTTTGTTTTATTTTGTTCATGGTACGTGGGATAGACCGTCATATTTATGCCAGAACAAGGAGGAAAGTGGGGGTAGGTTAGGTTAGGGTCAGCTCATCTAACCCTAAGGACTGTGGTCATCTTTTGAGGAAATAACTCTAATATTTGATATTGACCAAAAAAGGAAAGTTTGGGGTGGCTAAAATTTTGAGCGCTTATTAGGGAGTTTGGTTGACTATTATTCAATTAGCTTCGTTTGTTTGGCTCTCATTTTTGCCACATTTGAATCTAATTTTTCTATTATCAAAAACTATGCATAAGTTTAATTATTTTGCCTTTTCCCTAAATATTTTCTTTTATTTGGGAGCTTCTATCTCTTCACTCAGTGAGAAAGAATGCAACTTTTGAGTCATTTTATCTGTTTTATCCAAATCCATTGTCTAAGGGGGCTTTCGTATGTTTATCACTGAAACCTTTTTCCGAAGTCGTAAATTTTCGGGAAACGCGGAAGTACAACACCCGGAAAAGTAATCCCGGCGGATTGAATTTCCTTATCTAAACCCTCTTGTTTCAACCCTGTCAAAGATCACGAACTCTGGGACCATATGTCCAACTTGTATCTTTGTTTTAGAAAATTTCCAAGATAGCGTGATGGATTTTCATTCACCCCCCGATTTCATCTGGGATAAACTCCTAAATTCCTCGTTCCAAAATAGTTTTGTTGACGTCTAATCTGTTTCAAAGGTATTTGTTTTTAGTTAAAAGTAATTGATAAATAAAACATTTACATGAAAGCACAAAAGCCGCCATTTAATGGAAGGCCATGGGGCTCGTAACTAAAATTAAATCAAGCGTTCCAGGAAGAAAAATGTCCCTGAAATATGATAAATATTGATATCCTTTATTCTTGCCCCTCCCCAGGAATATTTCTGACTCCTACTAAAGAAGCCACAGGACTAAAATTTCTAATTATTATTATATACTATCAGTATTATTATTACTAATATTAAATTAGTGCTATTGTAGTAACAGTTCACTTTTAGTGTTGTCTATCTTTTCTTGTTCTCTTTACTTTGTGCTATATCTCTCTAAATTACATTTGCATGTCTAATTTAAAGTAAATTAAAATAAAAAAAGTAGATTTCCAATTGTTATTTAAGGTTGCTTATTGACTAAACGCCTCTTTTTTCTTTAACGAATAAAGAAAGTTTTACATGGGTGCTCTTACATCGTCTGGCACGCGAATTCGTCGACGAGACCATTGTAACAATGATTTTTTTTTTCCTGAAAATATATATATATTTTTTTTCTGAAGATGAAGAAAAATGTAGAAAAGACGAAACAAATTCAAAGAATTTAAATTGTTCCAGTGAGTGGGTTTAAGATTAGTTCTGCTTTTCTGTTTTTTCCTTTTTATGCATTGAAGTAGAAATTGCTGTGCAATTAGTTAAGGATTCCGAGTTTGAGCTTGTGTCGGTTCTACCTCGAGACTTTATGAAGCAGGTGCAGTTTTCGGTCCACGGCTTCTTCATTTACTTTGTGGTTACTATCAAACTGGTTTTTGGACATTCACTTTGAGTTATATTAAAGCTCAGTGTCCATGACATAAAATTAGGACTGTAAACTATAAAATACCGTATATAATGTTCACCAACACTTAAATATGACCCTAGTCCTAGGTCCAGAATCTGCTTCGGGACCGGGAATGCAAGGGCTTGACGTGAGCCCCCTAGAGGCTCCATGAGAAAGACTGAGATAAGGGGGAACCATATGAACTACAGAAACCACAATGTTCCCTGAAATATATAATTTATTTAAGAGTTCTTTAAAGACGAAAAAATGAACCACTGGTCTTGAATTCAGGCAAAAAAAGATTTGCTGATATGGAAGGCTTTCAACCTAAAACACAGAGATTTGGTGTAACATAACGTCTTGGCTTTTAATAGTAAGCCTACATCTGTAGGTTTTTGCTTGGAGCTCTGGGATACATGAAAATTTAAAATTTTAAGTGGAAAACAAGAAACTATATATATATATATATATATATATATATATATATATATATATATATATATATATATATATATATATATATATATATATATATATATATATATATATATATATATATAATATATATATATCCTTGTTACAAATACACCAATAAACTGTCAACCTGTTTTTGCCCTTGTCCTGTTTTATTGCTGACTAATGAAATGCTATAAAGTGAAAATTTAAGTAAGTGGTTTTGTTTTCTTTGCCCAATAAATCTCCATAAACGTGAGTGAACACAGCGCAAAAAAAAACCTGTCATGAAAAAATTATATATATATATATATATATATATATATATATATATATATATATATATATATATATATATATATATATATATATATATATATATATATATATATATATATATATATATATATATATATATATATATATATATATATATATATATATTATATATATACTATAAGTAGATGATTCGTGTTGACTATGGCACGACACGTTCAAAAGTGCCTTGGACTTTTAAAATACGTTATTTGCTTTTATCTTTGTTGTAGATCTCATTTTGGATACCATTTGATGTAACTTGAAAAACTGCTAACGTAAAAACCTTTTAGTATTTTTTTAAACCGGTTCATGCTAGGTGGGCTCCTGACAACCCTCTTAAAATGTTTTAGATCTCACCACCGTATAAGCTATCCTTGGACTTACAAATTTGTTAAATAATAAACGTTTCTTCGCTCACTTTTGTCTTTGCCGTTTTTTTTATGGTATAACATTTTTTCAAAAAAAAGGACATTAATAACCGAGAAAATTAACTCTTTTTGCGATCGTATAACTTCTTGACGGGTCGTGGACTTCAGGAATGGTATCAGCTGTAGGAAACGACTTAGCACCTGTTTCAGTGTGAATACTAAAACTTCGATATTCTCAGCCCTAGCAATAAATATTTTCTCTAACTGTTATTGCTGTGACAATTGTTAATTAGGCCCTTGCAGGGCAAAGCACTTGAAGTTTGACCCTTTCCCTACTTTTCGCTAAATGTATAATAAATTAAATACAAGTACGCACTCCTTAACATTCAATAGCTGAAATACCTTTTCAATTAAGAAATTCACTCTCCATCTGAAACGGAATTGTGGATACGGGTCCTTACCTTTAACTGCAAATTTTTATTTATTCTTGTGTTCAGCTACATAGTAATTTGGGAGGACTTGAGCTAAGGAATTGAAATAAATATTGCCCCATCGACGTGATCAAGAAAAATGCGTATATATATATATATATATATATATATATATATATATATATATATATATATATATATATATATATATATATATATATATATATATATATATATATATATATATATATATATATATATATATATATATATATATATATATATATATATTGCGAGTTGCCACGGGACCGGATTCTGCCGCAATTGGTTATGCTATTGACTGAAACTTATCCTTTGCGAGCAATCCATCTTAGCATATTTAGTAATAGATATTTTGAGCTTGAAGTTTTGAATGCACAAACAACAAATATTATGCATATGTGATTTAACTGTTCTAAAAGTGAAAGTGCTGAGGCTTATTACCCTAACATAAATGGAAAAATGTTGTCTTCGCCGCCTTTTACTTATACACGAAGAGAGATGGATGTATTTCTATGTTCAAAGGAAATTTGCGCGCAAGATTTTTGCAATACTCTGTTGCAATTCAGCTGCGGTAACTGATTTCAGGGAGACACACAAATACATACCAACTAACGGAAGTTTGGAAACAGGGGAGGAAGGGTCACTTACACCAGGTAGCCAACGGGACACATTCCCATGTGCTGGGAAACAAAAGGCCAAAGTGACTCATCTTAAAAACGTAGGACGCAAAAAAGGGCACATTTTGTATCCAGGTTTTGCCAGAGATATCGGCAAGACCCAAAAGATTTTCTCCAAAGTAAGCGATTTACATGTTTATACGAGTTTCGTTCTTTGAAACTAAGTTGATTTGTATGAACTTTTGGTATGGATTTTGGTACTTTTGTAGAAAGCGGCAAGTCTAATGCGAAAACAGATACGGATTACCCGGTACTTATATGAGACGCTGTATAAATATAGGCATTGCAAAAGGTTTCTCACTCTGGAACTATATTTAGAATTTAGTTTTTTGGGGGTTTAGAGGGACTAAAAGGTAACTAGGTTGGGTTATGTTAGGTTAGGTTACGTATTTAATATATGCTCTGCGATACCCCCCCCCCTAATGCGCAAATGTATTGCCCAAATTTGTTTACGAGCAATTTTATTTTTAACCTATTTAGTCTTCTTTCATTAGCATTAACGAAACTTCAATTTTCACGCACTTACCGCTTTCTGCAAAAGAACTTGGATTTTTTTTTTTTGCTTTTATTGTACTTGGTGGTAACTAGCCGCTATTAAAGAGGTTTACAAAGCGTCTTTTGGTCAATAATACAAATGGTAAAAAAAACAACCTCTAGTTTGTAAGATTTTAAGATGATCACGTTTTAGCTAAAAATGGCACATTTTTGGCTGCTCAGGGGACACATTCATGGACCAAAAAGGTGGCAACCCTGTAGGTGCATCATCAGAGGCACCAAGTTGTGTACACTTACAAGAGGTAGTGAGCAGCCCCTTCGCTTTAACACAATGTATGTTTCTCAAAATTAACAGTTCACTGGTTAGCATTTGGCTCTCTCAAAAATCTTGGCAAATGCTAGCTTCTTTTTTCCTTTTTTTTTTGACGGAAAAGATTTCGAGACAGGTGAAATGATAAAAATTCGGACTCCTAGACAGAGTTATGTCTAGTAGTATTTTCCTGTCTGTGATTCACGTTTTCTTCAAAGTCATTAACGGAAATGAAACGGAAACTATAATAGATTGAGGTATCTAGAAAAAACATCACTAAATCTATTTAAAACAAAGTAATGATGAAATAAATTCAGAATTAATAAGGATAAGGGGCTGAGAAACATTTCCACTTAATTTGCATTAGGTATCAACATCGATAATGTAAAAATATTTTTTCAAATGTTGATTCAAACAAATATTCCCAATAAAAGCAAATGGAATGTTGCCACAAAGAGATTTCTTTCCTAAATCTCTAAATACATTTTTACGGAGAATGAATTGTATATGGATTTTTTCGAAAAGAATAAAGCCCAATCTCATTCTCTATCTCCATCTCCCCCCGCCTCTATCTCTCTCTCTCTCTTTCTTTTTATATCTCTTTCCCCACACTAGACAAGGTCTTCTGTGTGGAAATTTGATTATCCAGCCCCTCTGATTTGCCTGGGCCTAGAGTTAGAGCCAAAGTTCCTTTGCCTTCTTATTAAGCATGACTGTTTACCTCATTGTCAGCAGTGTCATGCAAATAATTCGTTTAAACCCTGATAGAACGAACCATTTGCATCTTTTTTCAATGCTATCTTTTGCAATTTCACCGTAATCGAAAATAGCTTAGGTGCAGTTAGAGCAGATTCAACAAAAGACAATACCCTATTACTAAATCAATTCTTGGTTTTAATAATGGATTATTATTAAACTGACCTCGCTCTGACTGAAATATGATACTGATTTCATCAGTATCAATACTATTCATTGCGACTTGGACAGACAGATGGTTTAAATCTAGTATTGTAGTGTTTTCATGAATAGGTTGAGACTAGCCCTCTTGTTAGGAACTGAATTTTCTTAGCAAATATGGAAATTATTTCTTTGTCAGAATAGAAAAGATTTCTTCTGTACCGTGAAATTATTGCCCATTCTTGACAGATTTTACGGAAAAGAGATTGAATTAGGTTGAGTAGAACGAAAGTTGGCCACTGTAGCCGGGAATATTTCGTAGGAAGCCAGTAGAGATTAATTGTCAAAATGTATCGAACAAACTGTAAATTAAAAGAGATCATTGGAAGTTCTTACTGACTATAAGAAGCGGGAATTCCTCTCTTCCCCCTAACAAAAATAATCTTGAGTTTTCAGACAGGTAGCATAACGTGAGTCTTCCCGCCTCCCAGTCCTTCTTTTCATGAATGGTGTTTGCAAATTATAACCACTATGGAAGCAAAATTGAACATAGCTCAGTTCTTTTTCTATTAATAGGAATTGGTCCCAATAACTCTCCCACTTATTCTTGCATTAGCGCGTACAAACAGCTCCTCTCATTTGATATGCCATCAGCGGTCCAATTACCATGGAACACGTATTTTGGCAGAAACTTTCTCAAAATGCCTTTGAAACCAACTCGAGACTTCAAAACCTACTTGTAATTCCTAAAAACATCAAATAATAACATTTCACTTCTAATTACCGATTTTCATATATGTATTGAAATACATTAATTTAAAATTAGTTTCTTTAAAATTTAGTGTTTCAACGTTGAAGCCAAGTTTCGCGTTCAAGAGAAATCTGACTTGTCTACCCGTGAAAAGATCCAATGTCGCTTATGTTTTTACGTTCTCCGGAGCACTCGCACATCGGTCCGGGTTTTTATTATGGGTGAGATAGGGAACGATCATACTGTCTATTATTTATATACTGTGATGTAAACCTTGAGCACTTATTAAGGACATGACCCCGGGGTGCAAATAAATAATCTTGTGCGTTCTAAACCAAAATATATTCTGTATAATTTTCAGAATTTTGAGCTAAATAATATCTTCAGGCCTGCTTTATCGATTATTGACGCCTAAGGGACTTCTATATCAACCCTTTCCATCTTCCCTGGCTCTAATATATATTATGTGCCAGTATTTTCACATAATGTATCAACTTCACAATACTGTTGGTTGAATCTTTGCACTTGATATGTCTTTGGTCACTTACCTTACCACCAAAAAGGAGTTACTTACCAGCAGATTACTTGAAATTTTTAGCTGAGCGAAATCAAAGTAGCTAGACGAATTCAAAGGCATAAATCTATAAAATGATAGCCTTCATTCCGAGAGAAAGATGGTGTTTCAGACACTAGCCGGAAAAGTAGAAATTAAAAAAGCATAGGAATAATTATGACTCCATTTATTATATCGACAACCACCTGGCTACCTACCAACCCTCAAAAGAAAGAAAAAAACTTAATAATTAATTCTGAATTAACATCCAAGAGAGACCACACAGCACTAAGGGTTGTCCGAATCCGATAATTAGTCACAGATTTTTTTCTTCGTTTTCTCTGACCATATGGACCATGCCCCAGGATTAGGGTATACTAAATTTGGACTTATAATCATAAGTTTTCACCAAGGGTGAAAATTAGTGTAAGATTACACCCGAATGCCATTTTTTCCTTTAGTTGCTCTATTTTTTAGTTTTTGTAACACCAATAGTTATATTCCTGGGTTGTATAAAAACACTATAATTCAACAGTATGACAAATTGACTGCTTAAGCAAAATCATAACGCATTTTTTGCTGGAATTAAGTGTCGATATGTTAGTTATGGATTTGTGTGGAAACTAATAGAAGGATAAATAAACAAGTAAATGTCTAGCAGTTTCGTTAACTTTAATAATCGATACTGTAAGGACGATATACGTAGATGGTGAGCTTCACTCAAAACTGGTTTATTAAAGGGTGTGTGGTTTAATTTTGGCCATCGAAAGTACACTGCTCTTTATGCTCAGAAAGCGGAATTCAGATTTTTCTGCATAAGCAAATTTCACATAAGACATTTCGCTCTAATTAAACTGTATGGCTAATAAAACAACCCTCGAAGGAATGATACAGGGTTAAGAATCTCATGGGTATTGATAAGTGGATGACTTTCCTAAAATACTATGTATCCGAAATTTCTTAAGATACGTTTTCTAGGTCAGGGGTGTCGATTGGGGGAGGGGTGGCATTCGCACCCTATATTTCGCAAACTTTTTTGGGTGTTTTCATTAAAAATACTTTGTTTGGAATGTTCATTAAATTGCCCTTCCCTCCTGTATTTGGAAAATACAGTTGTATTTTGGAGTCGCACTTTTTTTTTCTCTGAGTCATTTTCCCATTCAATATTTTATTGGAAACTACTATTGCAGACTCTCTCAAATTCTATTCCAGGGCAAAAATGAATTTGTAAATAACAGCAAGCATAACAGATCAGGTACCAATGATAGGGGAGGGGTATTTTAGCCATATACCCCAAATGTCGAGATCTTAACAATTTTTCCAATAATCGCTTATATATTTCCATTCAATTCACACTCCGTTTGGCATTCGTTTGAGTTTTTGTTCTCTCTCAAAAAGCCCTACTTTCGTGCCTGTTTCAGTTAAATAGGAGGCGCTGAAATAATTTTGATTTCAGTCTTGGTTGTCTTCCAGTGACTAGGCATCTTGAAAGGCAACCAACGGATACTGAATCACAAGAAGAATATGAATTTTCTTTAATTTTTTTCTGATAAGTATACTAAATTTGTATAGATATCATTAACTAGAAAATAACCAATAAGCCGTTTTTCCAGTTTGTTCGCAATCCAACAAAATATATGTTTTGTAACTTAACGTCTTTTGAATTTTCTATAGCCGAAGCAAAGGTGTCGGTGCTTTCAAATTATGGACATTTATAGCCAGCTTACATTTCATAAATGGGTAGTTTTATACCCGATTTGTGTATGCCATATTTGGACCCTTTTGGGTTGCGGCCAATGTCCATCCTATATCTTTTGTTCTAGACTTAAAGACTTGCATCTTGTTTAGAAGATAAATGGATTAATGTAGATTCGATTATTGTCATTAATAGGTTTGTTTAATTGCCAGGGTAATTAATGTTCAAGTTAAGCTCTATAGCTTTATTTAGCGTATCTTTTAACATTTATTGTAAGGCCTGTTCAGATAGGGAGAGTTTCCATCTAACCCAGTGGTTTCCTTTGTGAGCATCACCAACATCTGGGCAGAGCCCTTCCTAGGGTTGGTGGTGTCCGGGGACAAATTAATTACAACGCCTCCCTCCCAACTCAAATGCAAGCAAAACAAGCCGAATGAAAGTGAAAATTTGATCAAAGTAGGCAGTCCTCCCGCCGGGGCACCCTGGGCGTCTGACCTGGTTGTCCTCCCCTCCCGCTTGGAACAGCTCTGCATCTGGGGCAGAAGGGCTTCCTTAGCTAATATTAATGTATCTTTGAAAGAACACATACCGTGCGTTTTTGTGTATTACTTCGTTTACCTATTATTAACTCTATTTCTAATTTATTAGCTATTTTATTTGTAACTTTATTACGTAGTTTATCTATTTTCAAGAAGTTAATATTTGAGACCTTGAACTTATAAGGGGTGGCTGGAGAATGGCCAATGATTTAGGCACACGCACGTGCACACAAGGCCGTACCCGGGGGGGGGAGGTTGGGCCCCCCCCCCCTGAAATTTTTGTCTGACTTGTAAAAACGTAACAAAAATGGATATAAAAAAAAATTTTATGCGGTTTTTTAGTTTTTTTTTGTGTTAGACCCCCCCCCCCCCCGAAAAAAATCCTGGGTACGGCCTTGCGTGCACACAAACTAAAACCTGATGGGGGTCAAAGAATTTTTGGTACTTATGTATTATATTAAACACACTCAAGAAGTGAAGTTATGTTAATCATAATGAGCGGTACTTGTGCATTATAATTAAACCAGCGCTATACACGAAAAAAGTCAAGTTTGGTTACTGCTAATGAAATAAAATAGAATGGAAATATAATAGTTTAGAAACAAATTTGGGCTATATATTTGCACATTCGGGGGGGGGGGGGTAAAGCATAGTATATATTAAATACGTAACCTAACCTAGGTACCACCCCCCCCTAAACCCCAAAACAATCATTTAAATATTGTAAACTCAATGAGAAACCACGCTTTGCAATCCATTTATCTCTTGCAGTAGTCGTTTGACGGGTTTCGTGTCTGGTTTCCTTGTACGGTCTATAAAGGTAAAGGTAAAGGATGCGGCACTAGACCCTTAAGGTCCAAACCGGCGGTGCTGATCTCCGTTTCGTGGCCCTTCAGCCAGGAAGTGCAATGGGGGGCTGGGGGCCAGCCAACCTATGCTACGGTCTATAGCGCTGGTTTAATTATAATGCACAAGTACCTAATGAAATATACTAAAACACGATGAAAATATAATACTTTAGTTTATATAATAATATAATTTTGGCTATAGGCTATGTTTGCACATTAGGGGGTGGGGTAAAGTAACCTAAAATTATCCCCACCCCACCCCCTAATGTGCAAATATATAGCCTAAATTATACAAGTCTTAATGCATTCTGTCACCCGCCATTTGTCTTTGGGGCTATGAAACCGGTTTTCTCAGATCTTAAATTCAGCAAACTTCTCGACTGTGTTTGGTATAGGCCTAATGTATAAGTGCCGAATTTTTAACTGACGGAGGGGGAAAAGGTTTACAAGTAACCAGATTTGATTCGCTTTTGTCTTCTTCTTCTTCTTCAAAACAGATTATGACATCCTTCAACCAATCTTAGGGAGAATCGGTCCATCGTACTCCCTAGAGGAACAATATGTATACAAAACTTGAACGGACTAGGATTTGTGTTATTATGTTTTACTTTTAAAAGTGTACGTTTTCAACATAATGATTTTTTAACTTATGCTTATATGCACTATTTATACTGCTTGTACTGTTTATATTTTTATGGATAGATAATACGTGAGCTGCTTCATCCATTCTTTGTAAGATTTATCTTTGCCGGGCAGGGTCCTTATCACCATATTTGTAGTCTAAATATCTGTATATGGTCAATGACTAATACTTCTACTATATCTGGATTAGATTTGCAGCATTACAAACAATTTTGAGCGAATGTCTGTGTGTCACAATGTACTGCTATAGTATTTAATTTCGTCCCATAGACGGATTTTGGCTGATGGAAATAGTTTTTAAATTGTAAATTCGAGGCGAGTAGAAAAAACCTGACTAGAAACTTATCTCATTTAATTGGTCTATTGAAACTGGACCTTTAATTTAGGAAATTTGAATTATGAAAGCAAATCCAAGGTTATTGCTTAGTTGAGAACCATTGAAGATTTCTTACCAGGCACCTATAGCCTACACAAATTTTTGTAACTCATCCTTTAATGAAATCTAAGAGACTGTATGCGATCCCTATGATGAGAAATACTCACCTGACTTAAGGCATCAAGCACAGCAAAAGCTTATGCTCTCTTGAGACAGTCGGAAACCCTTCACTCTGACTCTAAAACCCTTTACTCGTATAACATCACATGATTATTTTCATATTAATGTTTGGCTGGGAGTTATGGACGCTTAGCAATTATATAATGTAAGATTATAGTAAATTATTATGAATTACAATTTTTAAGGGTATGTGAGTGGTGTCCCTCCCACTCCGTGTAAGATGATAAGGTACTTAAGCATTAGATGGTTACTTTTATATATTGTGCAAGGAAAACCCGCCAGACGGGTTAATTGCAAGAGACCGCTATAAAGAAATGCAATGCAAAGCGTGGTTTTCATTGCGTTTACGATATTTAAACTGTTATTTTTTGGAGCTTAGGGGGGGGGGAGGTACCTAGGTTAGGTTAGATTACGTGTTTTATATATACTATGCTTTACCCCTCCCCCCTGAAGTGCAAATATATAGCCAAAATTTGTTTCTAAACTATTATATATTCATCCTATATTATTTTATTTCATTAGCATTAACCAAACTCGACTTCTTTAGCAGTATATAGAAGTGACCATCTAATGCTTAAGTACCAATAATAATAAAAAAATACGTGAAAGAAGAATTTCTAATTTCTAATTCTAGAACCCTAATTTCTGTGTACTTCGGTTTAAGTGTTATTTTTGTGCAATTTAGCATTAACCTTGGTATCTATTCAACTATTTTTCTATTTGTATACTTTTTTTTAGCTTGGATTTTTTACCTACTACACAATATTGAATGGTGAATTAAGTGCCTCTGGTCCCGTGCCTATTGACAGTATATTCTTATATAGGCCGGATAAACGATCTGAAATCTGGAGATTTGTATTCTATATGGTTTTACACTCGGGGTAAGCGTTTTTGATTTTGATGAAATATTAATATGTTAATTTGAGTTCTAGGGTTTTGATCCTGGCCATTTATTGTAGTAGTAGGGGGAATAAGCTATGTTTATTTCATGTTATAACGTAATACTCAAAGATGTATTTTACCCTTAAAATTAATTTGGCCTCTCCTTTTGAGCAAATCGTGTCAAGTTTTTGAAACCTGCCTATTAACAAACATTTTGTAATACCCCGTTCCTCACAATGGAGTCAATTGAGGGACAGGGGAGGTATTTGCCCCCTGCTTAGATCTTTCCCTTGATTTTGAGAAATCCGTTTTTGATGTTCTTATTGAAGAATGCTTTTTTTTTTGGTATTTTCATTGAATTGTATAAGATACCAAGATTTCTCTCCCCCCCCAGATTTTAAAAGTTACGCCCCCCCCCCTACACTTTGTGAATTGACGCTACTGCTTCTGCTAGGATTGAACCTGTGTGGACGTATCCCTAGACGATCAAGAGCCAACCATGACAATTTCGATAGTTTTATATTGTTTATCTTATCCATAGTTTCAATATGTTTTTACTTCACTATATTATTCCATTGTAAATGAAAATGCTCTTATTATTATTTTGTTTATCATCGGTAAGCCATGTTGAGATGACTTGGACAATACTTGGGTGACTTCTGATTCTCAGATTTCTTCAGTTAATTGAAAATCTAAGAATGGTGGAATTTGAACTCCAATTTAAACTGAATTAAAGCGTAACCAGTGGATATAATTGAGGGGTATTATGGGGTTAGATTAAAACTACCGACGTAGGCTACCCGTGTTTCTTAGGTAGGCACGATCCGAAATAAGATTTTTTCAATTCTCCCAAATTATATTGCTATTTAACGGTAAGTCTGGTTTTGTCTGTGGTGCGCTATATTGTTGATATCGACGTATTGACAATCGGGCTTTTTTTATCGATAATGACCATTAAAATGAAGTATACAATAAAAAACAACAAAGTGACTGTAAAGTTTTATGCATGCAATACAGCTTAATTACTTTTAACGAAACATCCCTTAAAGTTCCAAACTCGAGGTTTGCATACTTTCCACCCCTAGAGTACATTTCGGTGCGCAACATAGGGAGCACATTTTTGCCACGTGTGGGATGGTTTCTCCATGCTTGGCACAGTCCTTGCAATTCTTGATCCACTTCCACCACGTTTGGCACGCGCCGTTTGGTATACGTGGTGATTTCTGATAGTTGGAGACCGACTCTTTCTCCGTACCGAACTCATATGCTTGGGGAAGGGTGGGGGTTCAGGTCTTTTCAAAGGTTCATGATTGTTTCCCATGTTCTTTCTTGAGCGTTACTTACTTTGCTGACGGACCTAATTTCCACAACAAGTTTCTTCGTGGGGAGGAATGGGAAGGGGGTCAAATTTCGAGTCTAAATTTGTCAGCAAAGAGCGGGTGATTTGTATAGAAATTATTCAAAATTGCTAAACCAATCGTAAGGATGATGATATTTTCTCGGACACATATTGGCGAATGCCAAGTCTATTTATAAATGCATGTTATGCAAACAGTCGTTGCATGAAAATAGTGTTTGTGATGTAGCGCATGCAATATTGGGCAATGAATTCTTTGATGTCCCCTGCTGTCTTATACCTCTTAACCATTGGTGTACACCTGCTTAACTCTAGATAGCCAAAAGAGAATTTCTCGTGAGGAAAAGGGACGTGCCTCCAAATGGTGCTACGGGGTGGGGGTAATGTTTTTTCTTCATCATTTCAGCAGGTATGTCGGTAAATTGGGTATATAACCTTTAAATAATTAGGCTCTCCATATGAACTATCTGTTACTGTCTTATGCGCCCTTACTTTACTACATCAAATAAATGAGTCAAATAAAAAACACTAATGCACAAAGATCGATTTCTGAACCCCATCACTTGATTCCCATCCTCTCAAAGAGTATGGATACTCCCATTTATAAAGCCCTGCTGTAGATTCATTCGCTTTCTTAGAACGTTACTACAGACAATTTATTTCATTCTCCGCTAATGCTGAAAGATGCGGCATTTCTAAAAGTGCTTTATATGTTGTTTTCTTTTGTTTCAGATGGTTGCATTTAACATTTAATCTATCTGTTCAGTTGTTGGTTGGGTTGCCACTTGAAATGGTCCATGGATCCACTCGTATTGGAATTGTATATATGTCTGGTGTTTTAGCCGGTAATTGAGCTTTTTTAATTCCCATTATTTCATTACTCTTCTTATATATTTTTAATTCTTCTCACCACAAACATAATCAATTTTGCTTTTCTAATTTTCAAAGGAGAAAACAGAAAATATATGTATATAACTTATTTCCCCGTTATTGATTCCTCTAAATGTTAAGTTTACTTGAAATTTAAGAAAGAAAAATTATCACTCCAAAGTTGTCATTTAAAGAAATTTACTTTATGTAATTGGTAAGCGTTCGTAATTCCCACCAAATCACTAATCTTCAGCTTTAAAAGTAATCACATGATGTTATACAGCGGGCATCTGAACTCTAAAGGCGAGCTAATTGCCCATTATAGAGATTGCATAAAGTCAATGGATTTTCTATCCCCAAAAGGGCACCAGATTTCGTATCAGACAGGCTCTGTGACTTGTTGGAACTTTTTTGCCTAGTCGACTGTATGACATAATGTATGACGTTTTTGAGAAGGGAAAGGCGTATGTTATTATTATGCACTGATACCATCCTCTTGGTAAAATGTCCTTTTTATGTCATTTCCTATTTCCTAGAATCAAGAAGACCCCCCTCCCTTAAACAGTGTTGGGACATCAAGTGTTTTCTCATGGTTTCATCGCTAATTATTATTATCGAATCCAATCACTTGCATTAGCGATTGTTAATGACTTATTGAAATTTATTGATGCTGACGTTGAAATTCATATAATTTGGTCAGTTGATCTTGAATAAGTACTTATATGCATAAAATCCTAACATTAACTCAAATTTACATCTCTGATAGTATATTCTAGCGAGAATATATACTGAGATAATTTCGGAGACCACACTGCCTTTCCATGACGATAAATAAAAGTTCAAATAGGGATAAAATCCTTTTAATAGACAGTGTTTTTTATAACAGTGATAGAAATTCACAAAAATACCAGATATTTCGGTCACATATTCAGTGACCGTCATCAGTAGTAAAACTGATGACGGTCACTGTATATGTGACCGAAATATCTGGTATTTTTGTGAATTTCTATCACTGTTATAAAAAACACTGTCTATTAAAAGGATTTTATCCCTATTTGAACTTTTATTTATATACTGAGAATTATTTTCTTAATGGTGCACTAAGGGGGGAGAGGGATAAAAGAGCCCCAGCCTCTCTGGGCGGTGTAGAAAATCAATATCAAAGTGTTATTTCGATTCAGGTTTAGTTATTTGGTTTAGTGTTTTCTGCTCTCTTTGATGAGTCGAAAACCGCTTCTACTCCCTTCTCCTTTATTTCGCTACACCTAGAAATTTTTCCCTCAGGTTTTTCTATCTCAAATACCTCGAGGAGTCAATCATACTTGTTCTTATAACAGAAATACTCCGTTAAGATGATCTTGAAATCAGTGGCGTAATATCGTCCAAATCTTGAGGGTGGGGGGGGGAAAAGTTGGAGCCAATTTTCCCAAGTCAAGTGAAAATGACAGTGACTTTATTTAACATAATAAAAAAAATACAAACCATTAGAAATATAAATGACAGTGAAAAATGAAAATTGAGTCATATAGTAGACCTACCAAAAGGGCAAAGGTGTACTAAATAAAACTGACCTTTTTCTACTTATGCTTGAATTATGTTGGCCTGTCTTAGTTTAAGACCTATTATGTTTTGAAATTGGTCATCCGGCGAGCAGAAAGAGTTACTTGACATGCATTTTTTTTTTAAATTAATAACTAGAAAAGTTTCTAGCTGATTATTTTTCTTAGATTCATTTAAATAACTTTTTTTCAAGATATATAAATTTAGTAAAAATGAGACAGACTAAATGTAATTAATAAAAACATACCTGTAATGCAGAACATACCTGCGGAAAATCCCATTTTAATTTTGGATATCAGACCATTATAATGCGAACAATGCATTGTGTGTCTCCTTGACATTTCTACTGGCCATTTTGCCATTATCCCTAAGTTACCATAAATGCTTTTATTTTTACTTTCTATTATTTTATTGATTTTATTAGATGTGGATGGAAAATTTATTTTTCCCCTGTACTAATATTTCTCTCTCCATTTGTGTTTGTGCGGGGTTTTATTCCTCGGAAACCTCGTGATATAATCTGTCATATTATTTTATAATCAAGATATGATCAGAGATTCAAAAAGAAGAAACCAAAAATGGGGTTTTTTAAGGCCAAACGAAAATACTGGAAAAAAAACACGAATATTTTGAAAAGACAACCGCCTCTCTTCTTCAGTCCGAACAAAAAATATTTGAGGAAAATGCCAAAAAAGAGAAAGAAAATACCAAAAACCAAAACAAGCGTAAAAAGTCAAAGAGAAAAATGAACTAATAAAACCCAATGAAAAATCAAAATTAAAAGATAAATAAAATTAAATAAAACCCAAAATTAAAAGAATTAAAACCAAATACCTAAGACATTAATGTAGTTTAAAAGATTATCTTCGCCGTAATATTTCTTATATATTTTATATAATTTGTCTGTTTTTAGTTTTTTTTTCAATCTGATAATTTCGATGTTTTAAGCTTTTGATCTTTATAGTGAGTTTCAATATTCTGTTTAATTTTTCGTTAATAATCTTGAAATTATTTTTAGCTTATTTGGGCGAAAAGGTCTATTTTGCATCTGATTGTATTGGACAGCAGAAAAAGTTAAATTGAATAAATGATACATTTATTAAATGAGATATCTCGAACACTTATTAGAACTTAAATTAAAGAACTTGTTAGTGATTATCATTGACAAATAATCTACCTCCTCTAATTTGTCTAAAACTCCTTATTTTGCACCCCTTAGACTGGACATCTTAATATAACACCCTCATTATGTTCCAGGCTCCTTAGGAACATCAATTTTCGATAAAGATGTATATTTGGTTGGTGCTTCTGGTGGTGTTTACGCCCTTCTGGCAGCGCATCTGGCTAATGTATTACTTGTAAGTCCCCTTTTTTTATTTATATAGCTAATTAAAAGGAGTAGGTATCTCCATATTTGAAAATCTCCATATAGTTTTAAATTACTGCCCATTTGTCTGGAATCAGCTGAAACCACGGGAAGCGTCGGATGATTTGCCCCCAACCAATCATTGCACTCCCAGCCGAATGCATTGAATCCGAAGATCGGTACCTGCGCAACACAGACCATGGTCGGCAAGCGAAAAAAAGTAAAAAAAATCCCGAAAACCGTTATTTTTGTTTATATGAACAGGGGTGAATATCCTATTTTCTAAGATTTTAGAGGGTAGCAAATTGAAATGAATTGAACTGGCTTGAATCGACATTATGATTTGAAATTGCATCAGTTCTACATTATGGTTTAAACCAGACTTTTTTACTTTTTAATTCATATTAATAATGCTACTGCTACTTATGCTCATCTGCTCAAAATGTTTGCAAATCAAAAATGTATATTTTTTGAACACTATTAGTAATGTATTTTTGATACTTGGTGAAGTTTGGGGGGAAACGATATCTTGTTGTCATGGGGGAGGAAAGTCTTATATTTCAGGTCGGTTGGAGATTCTCTGAGTGCTCTTGTGTTTTTGACTATGCATTAGCATAGTCACAATCACAAATCAATGTATGCTATCACAAAATCACTTGAATGGTATGACAAGATATCTTTGGCGTTAAGCAAAATGGTCGTAAGTCCACTTATTATGATTTTACAGGCGATCAAAATGAAAATGAAAACGCACAATAAAAAAGTCTTTCTCACAAATCCGAATTTAAGAAACTTGAAACTTTAAAGGATGATTTCTAGTGAAATTTTTGCTTGTAATTTGCTAGAAATGTCCAAATTGCTGAATTATTCGTTACTTAGAAAACAAGAGATTTACACTCTTTGTTATGCCCTTTTGGAACAATTTATTACTTGGTCAGCATTGAAGATAAGCCCATTTTCAGTTGACCAATCAATAGATCTCTTCGAGCCCTACTAAACCATTTGCTTATTGCATTTTCGAAAAAAAGGGGACTTACGCCCATTTTGCTTAACGCCATAGATATTTTATCTGCAAATTAATATTAATCTGTTGAAGGAGCAAAGGATAAATTCCATTTCTTCTAAGGGTTTCAAGTGAATGTTCATTCAATCAAGGCTTACAAGAAATTTGAAGATTCTTTTAGTTAACTTAATCGGATCATATAAGCTCTGAAATTTTTTGAGTAGCATTTTTCTGTGGCATACAGTCTTAAAATAGCAACATTTGGGAAGAAACATAACATTTGAAAGTCTGAATCTAAAAACATATTGGAATTTTAACTTCTAGAGGAGATGAACCCCCCCCCCTCCCTCCATAAACAAAACAAATGCTTTTTGTAAGTATTCCAATTATTTAGAACTATTATATTGAGGACCCTCTTGTTGATATTCCGCTAACTGTTTTATTTGAAGATTTTTCGCTAATATTGAAAGCTTCGTCACTGAACTTCTCTCTAAGGCTTCTCCAAAAATGTATTTCCCGTGGTGACAGATTTCTAATGTATTTTGTAGGTTTCAAATGATGTTTTTACACTTGTTTTTTTTTTACACCCTTTCTCTAAAATCCTGCCCACAAGGAACAGCGCATTTCTCCCTTCAATCCAAAAAAGCAGCTTCCATGTCAATAATTTCGAAATTTCAGCCTAAAACGCTCTTTAATAATAATCAACCCTCAAAGGTCATTTTCACCCATGAGAATATATTTCGCATCTTTTAATTTTCTCTCTTTATTACTGTATGTATTTACACGTGGCTATTACTGATATTACGCTAATAAACTGCATGTTGAATTAAAAGGTAAAATTTGTTTTCTTTTCTTTACAGAATTATTATCACATGGAATTTGGTATCCTGCGATTAGTTGGCATCTTAATGGTAGCCAGTGCTGACGTTGGCTTTGCCATTTACGATCGCTATGCTGAGCAGCAGCTGCTGGGGCCATCTGTATCTTATGTGTCTCATTTAACTGGAGCATTAGCTGGTTTAACAATTGGTTATATTGTGTTAAAAAATTTTGAGCAAAAACTGCATGAACAATTAATTTGGTGGGTAGCTTTAGGTGTATACGCGGCTTGTACTATATTTGCAATTTTGTATAATGTTTTTACGCCTTATCCGGATTCGTAAAACCCAGCGTTAGGTCAGGTTGGTTTTCCAATCTTATTCTAGTTCAAAGCCACAGTTTGAACTTATTTCTGTGATGTATTTGTCATTACTATTTTCGATTATGAACCAAGAACTTATCAGAAAATGTTTTAGTGACATATCTGCCAACCAGTATTAAAATCCATCATGTATATTTTGCATGTTTTTTTTCTAGTACAAAATTAGCCCCCCCCCCCCAATTTTAGCCCAAAGAATTCCCCTCCATACTTAGGAAATATTTGGGAACTTTTTGTTCTTAACAGTACATTTTATTTTGTATCTCAGAATCCACCACCTGGAAAAATCACCTAGTCCCCCCCCCCTCTAAATAAGGGGTTACAGGTATGATCTAAAGATAAACTATGAGAAATATGGGCTACTGAAAATCAGGCACGCATGAAGGTATTTATTCTGGAGGTGATTCAACATTTTGCTCGAGGAGCTATTAAAAAAAAAACAAATTATGTAAAAAAACAAGAAATTATGGGGAAAATAGTAGAAATACTGAAAATTCAGAGGGATAAGGGGAGGGGATGCGATTTCGAAGGATGTCCTCCACCATTACGTGCATGTAGTTCTTATGTTACTAATTTACTATATCATTGTTCTTCGCATCTTAAACAGCGTATAAATCTATTATTTCTATTGTTAAGGAACTAGGAATTTAATAATTTGTTTTAATTCTTAAAATTAATTTTTGTCTATATTTTAAGCAAAATTTTATTTATTTTATGTTGCTGCACTCTCGAACAATGTTGTACTCATGAAATTACTCTCTGGCAGTCTCTCAGAAAAATGGGCATGGCACTCTTTATTTGCTTTCATTTCTAAAGTTAATTCTGCTTAATTTCAAGGATTTATAAAACTTTTTTTGTAGATTATAAAATCAACAGAAAGTATATTTCCGTCGAATTTTTTCTCTAGCCGTCCCTCTATCTTTTGAAATCTAGTCTTTTTTTAAGTAAGGTATTGTTATGTATTTTCGTGCTATTTTTCAAATTCTAGTCTAAGTTGTTGACTTTTATTACGTATTCTACCTCTGAAAATGTTTTAATGATGTACCCTCATTTTCCAATCGGCTTTTAAATGATTTGTAGCATATACAGTGGCCCTATATAGAATTTTTTTGAAGATCTCGAACACAAGCTGAGTGACGGGAGTGTAACTAGGAAAAGGATCGTATTACAACCATTATCTCATCAAGTATTTTTCTGTGATTTTCTAACATAATCTAGGGGTTCTTCTCTGGCTATGTCAATGAGCGGAAAATAATGTAAATTTGTAGTTTAAAGCCTTTTCTTCTTCTTTTGGTATTGTCAGCTAGCGAATAGCATGAAAAGTTTGCACAAGAGGTTTCGAAATGTATGGTTCTAGAATAATAAATACTAAGACATTATAAGCTGCAATTAAATTCAATCAAATTTCTGACAGAACTTTTGTTCAAAATGGGAAACGCCCTTAGCTTTCTGGATAAGTATTTTTTTTATTAACTGAAAATGAATATTTTTTATGATTTAATGTTTGTAGTTCTTTTCTCAGTAGTTCGTATCATTTAAAATATTTTTTTGCTTATTAGTATTGTGAGATTGGGATCTACGGGGGGGGGGGTGAGGCACATCTTCCTCTGAATTATAATTTTTTTTTGAATTCCTAGACAATTTTTATTTAAAATACTGTTTTGGTTATTGCTCCTCCCTCCCCCGCGTTCGAAAAATGAATCTTATATACGTGTCTGTCATGAGATAAAGGTTCTAGATATTACGTTATTTTAACTTATTAAAAGTTATAACTTGAAGAGTTAGTTTTAATTAAAAGGTTCTCAACCTTAAATAAAATTTTAATTTTCAATCTTAAATAGAAATTTATTTTTTTTTTATTTCTTAAAAAAGAGGTAATGTTACGTCCACAAAACGTGATTGAAGAATCCGAATCAGAAATCAGAGAAAAGAATTTTCTAGGATTTAAAGATTTTTTAAGAGACCAATTTACTTATGGATGGGGAAGGTCAGAATAAAGGAAGATGTTTTTCTTCTTATAAAAATAAAGTAAAATAAAATTTAAAAAATCTGCATGTTGGGTGGTAAGTACCGGGTCAATATTTATTCGTTTTGTAGAATTTAAACTAATAATAAATATTTTCAGTCTATGAAGAATTAGCGGACTGGTAAGCCTCATATTTTTTAATTTTGAATTATTTATTAATTTAAATATTTCAAAATTGATTTTAAACATTTCTTAGAATACCATAAAACAGAAAAATGAGAGCTGATTTCAACAAAAAAATTTAATCATAATATTTAATAAAATTAAAATTCACACTTCTTTTAGAATAAGTTGGTTTTCCCTTATCAAATTATTTGAATCTTGACCTTGAGAATTCCCTTGTGTCATAGAGTTGTAAAAGTATTTAGTTTCACTAAAAATTACCAAGAGTTCGTTTTTTTCAATTTTTTTAAATATAGTTTTTTTTCAATTTTTTTTTCAATAATTTTTTTAATTATTTAAATTTTTTTTTAGATATTTTTATCAATTTTTTAAATATAGGGGTCCACTGTATATCGTCATGTTGTCCATTAAGAGTCGATTAGATGTAGTTTGCTTATTATATTCTTATCAGTATTAAAACCTACTGTCTTGTCGAATTTTCAAAATTAGTTCGACGAAAAGTAAAACACGGTCTTCTTATAAGAGCTCTTTTTTGTAATCAAGGTATTATGAAATTTTGGTCTGAACTGGTTGCGTTTATTTTGTTCTTTATTTTAGTTTTCCGTCCTGTTTTGTTTTGTTACTTGTGAATTTTGTAAATACGGAAACATTTCGATGTCAATAAAAGTAATACACGGTTTTTTTTTTTATTTCTCTTGATGAATAGGACAGCTTTTTGCCAAAAATGTGTTGGAAAATAGATCCGTAAAATTTGTATTGATTTTTTCTATGCAGTAAGCATCCCAACATGAAAAAATATAGTATTGCACCCTCCCATTCCGTCCCGTTTTTGAATTGAGTCATTATATTCTTTTCTCCAGACACATAGCAAAGAAAGATGGAACTTTTATACAGCAAAAATAAGATCTTTATAAAATGTAATTCTCTATCTATGTAATTCTTACGGCGCTAGTAACTCTGTGGGATTTTTAAGCGAGTCAGCAGTGCTGTTAATATGCGTTTATGCTGCAGCGAACCATAGACTTATTACCTAAATAGATACTAGATAATATAGAATAAATATTGAAATGCGCGGGTGGGCAAAGAGCCATCGCGCATCCAGCCACTCACCATAAAATTAATCGAACCAATGACTTTAGATTATTTCAATTAAAGAACTTGCCATTTTACTACAGTGCACGCTGCTTCAACACCATAAGGCCTATCTACAATGAAATTTTACTAATACTGAAATTTAGCTTGTGCTAATTTGAACCAATCAGAATTTTTCGTATAATTTTTCAACCAACCGGGAAATAGTATGACAATTTGTTTAGCTCAAGCTGGAACTAGCTAAATCTTGGTATTGGTAAAATCTCAGAGCTCATGGGCCCTAAGAAAAATTCACTGGTGGGAAGGATTTAAAAGTGCAAGGAGGTTGGTAAAGCATGCTATCTGTAGTTAATTACAAATTAAAACGTCTACGTGGTCAATATGGACCACTGATGGTCAATGCAAATATATTACAAGATGATGAAAGTAACTAAACCAAATAAAATCTGGATAATTTTGATACGTCGGCATGCTCAAACGCTCAAACGACAGAGTCTCTGATACTTTGAAAAAGAAGTCCAAAGTGAGAAAGATTCCAATAGCTGGTTTTATCCATTATTTTTTTCTGTTCAAAATAGACCAAATTGATATGTTTAATTAATTAACTTTAACAAAAATCTACATACAAAAATCAATATGACCCACCCAAAACCAACAGGTTGACGTGGGGTGAAATAAGTGATTCGTATTCGTTCTTAAGAAGGTGTATTTACTTCGGGGTAGTTTGCATACATCAGACAATGAGATGAGAATGTATGGATACCTCTAGGACAATGGCTACCGGCCCTAATTTTATGTACCATAAAACTATATGAAGCCATATTTAGTTAAACACTTAACATATTTATTGAAATTCCCCACGGATCTGATTTCTTGAAAAGCTCTATTTTGCTTTCTTGTAAAATTATGAAAGTTTCTTCTTTCGATTTGATAAAACGACCTTAACTTTTCTGGAGATTCTTAGGTCTCGTTCATTAAGCCTTATATTTACTAGACTTCGTACGTTAACAAAAATATTCCATAAAAATAAGAATCGATAAAAAATCACACAATTTTGTTTTCATTACCATGGAACAGTTCTTTATAGAAGGCAATTTGACTAATCCTAGGCCGAAGGCACTTAAGGTCTTAAGAATGACGCTTAAAGTGTAATCTTCTAAGAATGCACTTAAGAATGATCAGCATCTCAACCATACATCTATCAATCTTGGCCATTTCACCCACCAAATGATTACTGCTTTACCAACCAGAAATGTATCTTTTCTCATTTTATTTTTTTACATTTTCTCAGCAGTCATTTTATGTACATGTACTCAACTGTTATTACTATTATTATTTAGTTAATTGCCTCAAAATCAAAGAGTCTGGGGAGCTTACGGTTAAACAAATTCCCACAAAGCATGTGAATTTCAGATGCCAGGTGAGGCAAAAACGTCTGGTCCTGCCGCCAGTACAAGTAAGTAAAGGAGATAAGTAAATAAAGTCACAAAAAAACCCAAAAATAAACAAAGCACTGGTTTATGAAAACAAAAAATAGTGTTAGCGGCAGAATATAATGATAATGACAAAGTTTCAATAGCCCTATGTTGTTCCTCAACGAGGTTAAGCACAGAAGCCAAGTCGACCAAGTGATTTTTTTTATGCTTCAGCGTCAAAGCGGTTGAATAACTCTCATATTTGTTGATATTCTCAAAATTAAGGATTAATGCTAAAAAATAACAGAGGTATTTTGGGTTTTTCATTTTCATCAGGAGATTGATAGGCTAAAGTCAAACCCGGAGACATGTCTGGTGATATTTTTTTTCGCTACCTTTATGGACCATTGATTTGATCGCTTAAACATTCGGTTAACAGTTACACAACCTCTCTGATATCTCTGTTCCTCTCGGCCATCCTGGTTTAAATGATATGCTCTATCGTTTATCAAGCTGTTCATAGACAATCCCTTAAATGGGTCATATTTTGCTGTCAATATCCACCGAATAGGTCAAAATCTAGGAGTCCACCCAACGATACAGTTTATGTTTTACAGAGTCAAGTTTATGGCATCATTCTTCACAGTTTGTGTTGCAACCAATGTTACTAGCAACTCGTCGGAGCTCAGAGTTGCCAGAAAAATTTATCTCAACACATCGATCATGTATGCCCCTTCTCTTAGCAATCTGGTTTGCAATTTGTGATCATCACTAACTCTTATGGAAAACTCAAGCTCTTTAATCGCTATAGGCCAAATTTTTCTGGGAAAGGTTAAGGGCTAAGTGACGGTGGTTGAGTCCCCTATACTTAAGATAAGATTCATTCATCATGAATTACACATATACTACTAGATTTTCCTATTCCCCTAAAGGCTCATTGGCCTGTAAAGAAGGGGGAAGACAAACGAGTCACTTACTCAGAAAAAAAGAAAATTAAACAATCACTTATTCACACAGTGAAGAGCGAAAAGGAGAAGAAAAAAATGTAAATAAAATAAAACTATAGAACACAAAACTAAATAGATTGAATAGACTAAACTAATTAAGTAGATTAAATGGATTCCAATAAAATAATAAAGACTAAAGAAATAGATAAAAATAACTTCTAAGAAGCCAAAGAATTTTTAACAATTTTTCGAACAAACCGAATGAATGGTACCTTCGAGCTGATTCAGGCAACTTAATCCATACAATATGACTCGCCATTAAATGATTAAAATCTGACCTTACACAAGGAGTAAAAGGAACAATAACAGAATTTTTTGTATTGTGAAGATTATTATTATTCGAATCAGAGGTAAAAGATGGCGGAACACTTAGGGGCCGGGGGAGGTCACCATGAAGCTGAGAAAAAGTAAAACATGCGCACGAAAGAATATAAAGTGACTCGAGATCAAGTAACGGGATAACTCCTGAACGATTAGTTCCCTGAATGAGGTTTCTTTTCTAGCTTTATTTTAAGCCTTAGAAAGTGGTTTCAACAGTGAACGAAAGGTTGCCATCCATACTATTGGACAGTAAGAAACGTAAAATTAGCTCAAGCAGTGAAAAGGGATTTTCAAATTGATCCAGGAAAAGTATGTAAGTTTCCTTATAATACCGAGACTTCTGCATATCTTCATTTTAACCAAATCAAAGTGACGCTTGAAAGATAGGTTTTCATGAACAAGAATTCCCAAAAAACGAACATATCGATCTTTAAATCTATGAATTATCTTATTTGGCTGGTGAATTTCGGAAAGCTGGATAAATCTGAGAAACAAGTGAAAAAATGAAAATAAACTGAACTTAAAAAATACAGGGTAAGATAATTAGCATCAAGCCATGAAATTACTCTCTCAAACAAATTTTCCAAATTTAATCCAAGCTCTGATTCACAATTTCCCGAAGTGCCAAGCGTGCTGTCATCAGCAAAACAAACAAGGACATCAGAAGAAGGCGAACTACAGTTGCTACTATGGGCAAGGGAAGGCTTAGGATGACAAAGTCTACAGCAGTTACAAAGTTTCTGTATTTTTACTATATAAAAAAGATCACTAAAATAGCACAAAACCAAAAATAGCACAGGCCCTGAAACTGATCCCTGTGGGACGCCGAAATTCACCTGTTAGGGTGAACGGAAAAGTGGATCAACAGAAATTAACCTATCATTCAAATAAGACTGAAACTAAGAAAATACATTTCACCTTATGCCAAAATGAGGCATATCCTATTTATCCTATTTATAGCTACTGGGAAGCTATAAATAGGAAAAGTTGTGTACTGATGGAAAGCTGTAATTTTAACTCACCGACTCTTTAGATATTACTACTATAACATTTTTCGTGGAGTCACTAACAGCTGAGCACATGTACCTACATGCACTGAAATTAATGGAACGTATTACCAGAATTAGTAGCATATTGAGAACAAAGAATAATCATTTAACCCTGTTCATTAATTTTTAATATTTTATTTTATCACTTGAAGTTATTTATACCTGGAAAACATGCACATTTTGTGCTTTGATATTATCGTATTATACTGGTGAATGTGTTCACCTTTAGAATATTGCATCCCATGGATAGAAATTTTTTGCCTAAAAGCGTAATAGCTTAAATATCTTTCTTTTTCCAAAAGTTTAGGAGACAAAAGCAGAAGGCTGATAGAAGAGCTTTGGCAAAGGTCCTATCCTTGTGTGGTATACCAGACAAAGACATTAAAGTGATTAGGGTTATGTACGAGAATAACATTACTTAGGAAATGAGGTAGGAAATGAGGTTAGCAGCTGGTTTCGTAAAAAATCAGGAGTTAAGCAGGGTTGCAATCTAGCTCCATTTATATGGGGCATATTGAACGACTATGTAGTAAGGAGCACAGCAAAGGCAATGGGAGAACAAGGAATCAAACGGGGAATTAGAACTTTCCTAGACTTAGATTATGCTGCTGATTTAGGCATCCCAAATGAAAATGTTTGCAAATGAATGAACTTCTAGAGGTTTTGCGAGTTCAGGGTGCAAGAATAGGCATGAAAATTAATGTCAAGAATACTTGGTCGCTAAGACTGGGAATAAGTAAAGGTGAAAAGGTGATGTTGGGTAACGAAAAGATCAATCAAGTGGATGGTTTCGCTTACCTAGGCAATATTATCAGGTAAAGACGGTGGGTGCAGTGAAGACCTTAAAAGTAGAATAGCCTAGGCCAGGGAGTGTTTTCACAGTTGGGAAAATAGGAAGGTAAGTCTGCGAACCAAGATCAGAACATTGGAAGCTACAGTAATGACATCGGTCAAGTATGGTTCTGAAGCGTTGGCGCTCCAAAACCGAAGGAGGATTTGCTAGATGTTTTCCAGAGAAATTGCCTACGGGTTGTTTTGGGCACCCGACTGACAGTATCTCAAACAGTAAGCTGCACGAAAAATATGGTCCAATCCCGCTTTCTAGGGTTATAATGGCAGAAAGGTTGAAATGGCTAGGAGACGTTCTGCAGATAAAGGATGACAGATTACCAAAGATTGTCCTTGTTGGTCAACCATGTAGGGCTAAACGATAAACAGATTTATACAGTATTTTCGATGGCGAACTGTCGAATCATATTTTATACAGTGACTTGTTTGCGGCAACAATTTGCTGACGAGTTTCTGAATTGTTCTTTATAAGCTCGAATAGAAAGCTCATGGTGCATTAGATGAGGCACATACACATGCATTTAGTTAGAAAAAAAAAAGGAGAGGTCAAGTCTTTCAAAACAGATAGAAAGGCAAATTATGGTGAAAATATTTAAAATATTACACGAAACAATAAAAGTTAGTTTCCTCACGTAAGTGTCAGTATTGGGTAATAAAGTTAATACTCCTGGCCATTATTCCCCAGGTAAGACTAAGTACAAGACGGGTATTTGTGTATAAGATGTCAGGAACGAGTTAAAAATACATGAGATACACTAGAAAAATATAAAGCCTCGTCTTGATCGACATCATTCACCCTTTCAGCAGTACTTTTGGAGGTGGATCATTTTTGGACAGCCGGCTATGATTGGACAGTCAGTATGATATGACAGCATTTAAAAATTTCAATGGCTTTGATTGGCTGTCCAATTCAGGATAAAAATTCAGGATATTGAAAATCAACTAATAAAGTCCCACTAATTTGAAGTAAGCCTAATCAAGGCAGTATTCAGAGGGGAGGGAGTTACCGGGTTTGACCCCCTACCCCCCAAAACAATGTCTGACCCCTAAAAAAGTAGCAAAAATACATTTAAACTAATTTTTGATGCGTTTTATAAAGATTTTTTTGCCCCCCCCCCCACCCCGAGCAAAAATATTGGAAACACCCTTGAGCCTAATACAGTTGATTAACTAAGAACCAGCTTGCCATTTTATCTTAAAATTAAGAACGTTTTGAAAAGAAAATCTATTTACATAGATGAAAAGGCACTAATCTGGTTATAAATAGAATTGATAATTAAGAAATCACACACACATCGTAGTGACGTAGTTTTACTGACGCAGGTATTGTCTTAACATTAAAAAAGAAGTAGCGTTGAAGACTACTTGGGTATTTTATAAATTTTTTTTTTATCCTTTCATAAGTTTTTGGCAAGACACTGATGTAATTGGATTTAATATAATGGTCACTAGCATGATTTTCTTCTTTTTTCTTGCACTTTCGTTTTATACCAATGAAAACAGAGGTGCACCCAGTGCTTTTTTTTTTTGGGGGGGGGGGAAGAAACTTCAAATACAAAAAGTAATTATTAATTCTTTTCAAACTGTTGAATTACATAAAATTACGAATTTTACCAATCCAAATTTGGGAGCAATTCAAACATTGAGCCACCCTAGTCCGATTGTTTTTACTCCATTATTCACAGTAACACTTCAACATCCGTGTGCGGAGCTTGTTTGTTAGTGCCATATAGTCAAAAACGCATTATACGTGCGTAATGTCAAGCCTGTAGCGTAGGGATAAAAATGCCTAAAATACCAACTATAAAATCGGACCTAGTGAAGAAGTATCTGCAGGAGTTCCCCGATGAAACATTTAAAAGCAATTCTTCCGTATTATATTGTTCGTGCTGTGATACAGCGGTATCTACTTCACAGCGTTTTCAAGTTATTCAACATATCGCTACAGCTAAAAATAAGGGGAACAAGGAAAGCCGATCAGACCCTCAACAGACTCTTATATCGGCTTCTCCATCTGGTGCAGCATGTGAGTCTTCATTTAATACAGATTTATGTTACGTATTGATGCAGTACGATATTAATTCTCAAGAGAACAAGTTGCTTTATTCAACAAATGGCTTCAATCTTAAAGGCAAAGTCGGTATGACATTATGGTATCCTCTTTATAAAGTGATACTGCCACTAAAGCCTAGTCTACTACTATTGATTAATATTTTAGCTACTATGAGCTAGCCTTTGTTGTTAATTATAAAACAAAACCAAAATTAATGTTTAAATTTTCGGGCGTTTTTCATGTTTGAATTAAAAATTGTTTATTGTAAAATTTCAGTTACTATGGGCTACAGTTCGTTCTTTATTGTAATACCAAAAACAGATATTGGAGAGGACTTTTAAGATTGTCAAGGGGGAGTTTTCGGAGTAAGGTTCTGAAGAAATGACCCACACCACTTGTCTCTGGTTAAGTAAAGATATGAATGCGGTTTTTTATTTTATGCTCAAAATATTTTCATAATAGAAACAGAGAGCTCTTTATTCACTCAGTGCCAATATTGCATTCTTATTATAAAATTATTCCTCTGTGGCAAGCTCCGTTCCATACTTATTTGAGGTCTTGTCACTGAAAGCTAGAGAATTCAGGCTTAATATTTGCATTTTATTAAGGTCTACCCCCTCCCCCCTCCCCCGAGAGACCCACTGACCTCTTTTCCAACGAATAGTAAGTAAAAATTCAGTGCTTTACAGACTTTAGTAATACTTAAATGAAACAACTCAGCAAATTAAAGCTTTCAAAACTATTTATAATACCGTACATTTTGAAAGGACTGTGTATGGTTATAGACGAATGTGCCGCTGACTGCGCGGTTTACTAAAAACCCGGATAATTCCTAGTTTCTGAATGGCTTCACTTGGACTGTTAAAGTTTACATTATCGAGTTTAATACAGTTCCACTGATACAGCCGGAGTAGTGCGTAACATGCTTTTTTACTGTACCTTTAAAACAAAAGGAAAGCTACCACAATAAAGCTGTTCGTATTTTATTTAGTTATGTAATTCTGGACAAGGCTGTTGTTGGGAAAGGGGGTACGAATGTAGAAATACCCACGTTCATGCTTCTGATGTGCAATGTGTGTTGGAAATTCTTTGAGTTCTAGTAACAGATTCACAGAAGTTCACTCATCTTACCCTTCATTAACACAAATGGTTTGATGTTTTACCTAATAATTTTGTCTTCTTTTCTGAGACTTAAAATCGGTACTTAAAATGAGAAGTTTTTTGAAAATAGTACGTCGCCATTTACTTAAAAATAGACATTGAAGCTGTGTTTAGTAGTCCGTCGCAATGAAAAATATATGGATTGTATATGGACAAAAGCAAAAGAGTCTATACGTATTTTTCGTTTGGATTGGAGCATAATGTGACAATAGAAAGTATACAATTCATGAGCACCATCAGGGTTTAACCGTACGCACGGTGGGGGGAGGGGGGAAAGCACTGCCGGTATTTTCGCGGAGGTTTTTATATAGTTGAATGTTAAAGGAGGTCTAGGCATTTACCTCTCCCCCCGAAAAATACCCCAAAGAAAATTTAGCAGGCAAAGAGAAAGTACAAAATAGGTACCTCAAAATGTCGATCATATTTTCGAAGGGGTTACAAAAGGACCAGATATCAAAAATAGCTTTGGGATAGGGGTTGGTTTGTCTCCAATCACTTTCTACTGATAAAAAAAAGGACTAGAATTCTCAATTTCTGTTTGAATTAACATCCTCCGAAGTTTCTACGACCATTAAGTGGAGGTGGGGATGAGGAAGGGGACCCCCCCCTATACGGAATAAATTCTGATCAATTCGGGGTATAAGGTTACTCTTTACTTTCATAATAATAGCGTAGACCAGAAATATTCCCAGAAATCAAGAGGGATTAAATATCAATTTTTACCTCCCACCCCTTCCTTAGAACTAATTCTGTATTTACCTGAAGGCTCAATGAGGATTGGCAATGTTTGTCCAACAAAGTAAAACTTAATGAAAATGCATAAAGCACAAATTTGGTGTATTTTAGAGTTTTTCACCCCCCTCCCCCGCAAACATACACCCTCCCTCAAACAAAAGTCCTGGATATGGCCCTCGGGATTATATATCAATTTCTACCTCCTCCTCCTTTCATCTCTCCCTTGGAAATATTAACTACTACTACTAACAACTCAGCGCAGCACCAAGTCGCCTGAGGCCAACAGAGCTACACACGCTCCTCCTCCATCCCAATCTATTCAATATCTCCCTCTTTACACCCTCCCAGGAAGTTCCCATTTCCTTTAAATCTTTCTATATGACATCCTCCCACCCCAACCGCAGACGACCTGCTTTCCGTTTAGCCCTAGACGGTTGGCCGAAAAGGACAATCTTCGGTAATCTGTCATCCACAGAACGTGCCCTAGTCATCTCAATCTTTCTCTCATTTTAGCCCTAGAAAGCGGGATTGAACCATTCGTACTGACTACTGTCTGAAATACGGTCAGTCAGCCGGGTACCTAGAACAATCCGCAGGCAATTTCTCTGGAAAACATCTAGCAAATCTTCCTCCGTTTTTCGGAGCGCCCATACATCAGAGCCATATTTGAACACTGTCATCACTATAGCTTCCGATATTCTAAACCTTGGTTTGCAGACTTATCTTCCTATTCTTCCAAAAAAATTTTAACTGTGAAAAAAGACCCTGAGCCTTGGCTATTCTACTTTTAACATTTTCACTGCTCCAACCGTCTCAACTAATAGCTTTTTCAAAATCTTTGTCTACCTTTAATGTGTGTGCTATTTTTTCAACAGATATTTTAGTTTCTCGGATGTAATGCATTTCTTGATTTTTCTTCCGTCTAGCTTGCTCTCTTAACACCATTACGAATTACCAACTTAAACTTGTCAAGGCAACATAACACCCTTTTATATACTTAATCAAAATTAAAAAATATCTTTAGAAAAACTGTCAATTGACAAAAAATTGCCATTTCTAGCTGATTAAGGAATGGTAACAATTTTCACCGTTGGTCTTAAAAGTAATCTTTCATCCACAGAACGTGCCGTAGCCATGTCAATGTCTCTCTCATTATTCCCTTCGCACAGCCTACTGTCTGAAACACGGTCAGTCAGTCGGGTACCCAAAAGCAGCGGTAGGCAATTTCTTTGGACAACTTCTAGCAAATTTCCCTCTGTTTTTCGAAGCACCCATGCTTCAGAACCATATTTGACCACTGGCGTCACTGTAGCTTCCAATAATATAATCTTGGATTGCAGAATTATCTCTCTATTCTTCTAAACTTTTTTCAACTGTGAAAAAAAAACACCCTGGGCCTCGGCTATTCTACTTTTTGGCTATTCTACAAGAAAATTGATCTTCGTTTAATCATAACATTTAAACACTGAGGTAGACTATTCAATACCTTCCCCTTCATATAATCTTTGAGAATCCTCAGTAATGCGTCCATGTTAGGAACGTAGCGATGATTCTGCTTTAAAAGGGGCCCAATCGATTTCAAATGGAGGGGGCAATTATTTGTAGAAAGGGTATTTGTAAAGCATCAGATTAAAGCTTGGTGAAACAAGTAAGCTTGATCAAATGTTAGCATCTGAGGTAAAATTTATATGCCTATGTTTCCTTATTTATATCGTTGGTTCTTCCTTACAGATGTAAGTTAGGACACAGCGATGGTTACAATAATTTTAATAATAGCAGGTATTGCCGCTCCAATGGCGCTCTTTGAGAATTGGAATAGTAAGAGACGACCTGGGTACAACCTACGATTATTACAGCATTGATCAGTCTTTAACATGAAATATGCAGTTTTTCGTAGAAAAATTAATTTTGTTTTAAAAATTGTTCGTTTTAATTACGAAAGGTAATTAAAACAAATAATTTAATTAATAATTTATTTTTTAAATGATTTCCCATTGATTTCCTTTAAAATGATCGATTGAACAACTCTCTACGATGTTCCAGTGCCATACTATCTGTGGAAGAAAAAAAAGATGCCGTTCAGGCAGAATGCTGTAGTAGCTGCCACTTTTCTTGATTTTCAAGTCAATATATTTCCCTTGTTGTTCAAGCCAAAGGACAGAAAGTTTCCTACATAGGGGTTTTAGACAAGGCGGTTCTAATCCTATACTGTTATTCTGATCTGATTCTATTTTTAGGAGTTATGTGTAATTGTATTTCTTAACATTGGACGTGATCGTCTCTTACTAGGTTGCTTTCTACCGCTGCAACCCGGATAACAACTTTTTTATTTCGTAGCAATAATAGGCGTTATGCTTAAAAAATCCCCTTATGAAAATACCATATTTCTACTTGAAATCACGTCTACAGTATGAATCTAGCTCCTGTACTGTGAAGACCAGAATATGAAATAGATAGCTATCCTAATCAAAAATCATTTGAGTGAATGAAAGGATTAAAATTGCGCAATTACTGGATACCTGAACTGTCATTCTGAAGAATTTATTCGACAGAATTTTTCTTTCAACAACACGTTTTTTGGATTTTTCAAGGGGTAGTCAATCACCCCCCTTGCGAGTAAGTCTTGTTTAATGATGTTTAAAAAAAATTGTGTTCAGGCATATCGCCAAATTATATAATGAATATTCCAATATCTCAAGACAAGTTCGACCAAGCTAATGAGCTCCAAAACAAAAAATTAGACCGACTACTTAGTAAGCAGGCTGATTTAATAACTGCAGTAAAAAATTTGTCTTCCGAAATACGGGAGTTAAAGAATGAGGCTTTAGAAAGAGATAGAAAAATAGCCGAACTAGAAAGGTCACTGGAAAAGCAAAAGCAGAAGAAATTGTTGCTCGAGCGTCAAATGCTACAAATTGAAGTAAAAGAAAGAAGTTCGAACTTGATCATACGCGGCTTACCGACAGATATTAATCCGAATCAATCCCTTGAAGCTCACGTGAAAGATCTACTTAAGAATACCTTAAAAATTGAGTCATCTGTGTCAATTAACAAATGTTACCGCTTAGGAGGAAAAACTGTCAATATAGCGAACAGACGCCGTAATCAAAGTCAGACACGTAAATCGGCAGTTAATCCAGTGCTAATTAGGCTCAGGAATGAGGCTGAAGCTTCTCAAATTATCAAAAACATATGCGAGCTTAAGGTCTTTAGAATAAAAATCTTCATAGACTTTCCTCCAGCACTTAACGCTTTGTGCATATGATTCCTCACTAGAGCAAAAGAAATGAAGGAGTCTGGATCGATTAGCCTATTACTTCTCGGGTGAAAAATAAAGGAACCCATGTATGACTTGAGATAAAAAAATGGTTCGGTGATATAGGAGAGAGCTGATCAATAACTGAATTAACTGAATAGGATAGTAGTAATCTTGGTTTAGATTTATAAGATATTGTGGAGTATTTTGTTTATTTTGTGTTTAGTGCTCAAGTTGTTAAGTTAGTTGATAATTTATGATTTTTTGAGGATTATGATTATTTTATTTTTGGAGGCCCATTTGCAAAAGTATCGTAAAGTGTATTATTTGGTTTTTTCTTACTTTGTTTTTTTTTTGTTATCAAAACTGTTATATTTAATTTCTTTACTTTGTGCCACACTGTTCCTGATTTTTTTTAGGTAAGGTTTTCATTCTATAAAGTTCTAGTTTTTTGTTTATGTTTGGCTCTTTCAGATGAAGTTCTGGTAACATTGTCGTCTTCTTTGACTCTCCGTATGGTCGGTAAGTCACCTCATGTCAACAAGCATACCGAGCATAGAGATATTGGATGATAGAATTCGCAATTTCGAGGAGCTCCCCCTAGATTTAGGTAAAATATTTGAGAATTTATGCAAAGATGACAATGTTTTTGATATGATGGTTCATTCTATCCCAAAAAATAAATATCTACTCCCCACCCAAGTTTTAAATAAAGGCGCTAATTTTAGAATGGCATTTTTGAACTTTCGCGGGTTAATAAATATTTTTGATATCCCTGTTTATTTCTCATCATAATATAGATGTCTTCGCCTCTTGTGAAACATTTTTAAATGATTCGACAAAGACATTTATTAATAAACAGGATTATACTTTTTTTTCATAAGAATCGGATTGATAAAAAACAGGGAGGGGTAGGTTTTTTCATTAAATCAACAATTCAGTCAGATCTGGTGAGTGAATTTGATCACCTATATCTTGAAATGGCGTTTGAATTTTTGGCAGTTAAGATAGATGTAAATGGTATGAAAATTTTTTGTTGTGTTTTTAACCGGCCTCCAAGTTCTCCTGCTTCAAAATTCATGGAACTTCTTGATGATTTTGTGCTTGTTGCTTCGAAAAAGTATCTAAAAATAGTTATCATGGGTGACTTTAATATTGATTTATATAATTCCAATAATTCAAGTGGTAATTTCCACGGAATATCTTCTGACGGGGCTGACTTGTTATCAGTTTGCTTATCCGGTGGTCTCTCACCAGCTTATGGAGCCCCAACAAGAATAACGAAAGATTCTGCTTCCCTTATTGATAATTTGTTTACGAATCTGGAACTAAAGTCTAGTGATGCGGTTATTGAAGATTTTTCAGACCATTTGATGCTTGTGACCGACCTTCACTTGATAACAGAGTTTAATAGGCCTACTAAAAGAAAAATGAGGATGACTAATAGAAACTCCTTAAGTAAACTTAAAGTATTGCTTTCTTAAAGTGATTTTTCTTCTTGTTTAGAGTCTTCGGACCCTGATTTTGCTGCTGAATTTTTTTTGAATCAGTTTAAACGTTGTTTCAATAATGCTTCTTTCACTCTCCGCCAAATATCAAGAAGAAATAGTATAAAGCCGATTAAGCCTTGGATATCTCCTGGATTGCTGGTATCAATAAAAAATAAGAATCTGAAAAAATACTTAATGCATCCATCTGAAGTTAAATTAGCTGAATTTCGCAGATACAAAAATTATTCAACAAAAATTTTAAGATCAGGAAAAAGTCATTACTTCGCCGAAGAATTTGTTGAAGCAGAAGGGTCCCCCGAGAAGGCATGGGAAATAATTAATAAGTGCTTAGGAAAGCATAAGACCCATGATCTTCCTGATGAATTAATAGCTGAAGATGGAACTAAACTGGCTACAGGGAAAGTGGAAGTTATCAATGCATTAAATATACACTTTGCGAAAATTGGCGAGGAAACCGCGTCAACTGCTGACAACAACCTGGCGCATCATCTGGATAATGAAACTGGAGAGGACTTTCAATCATATCTACCCCCGTCTCACAATTGCTCCATTTTTCTTACTCCTGTAACCCCAGATGAACTTTTACTTACAACAAACCTTTTAAAGAATGGATCTTCGGAAGGGATCGATGGGTCATCAACTGATTTGATTAAGTGCATAGCACCAAATATTGTAAACCCGCTTTCCCATGTGTTCAACCTCTGTTTTAAAACCGGAAGATTTCCTTCTTGTTTCAAGTCTGCAAGAATTATCTCTTTGTACAAAGAAGGAGACCCGAAGAACCCAACTAACTATCGGCCGATTTCGATCCTGTCTACCTTTGGGAAGTTAATCGAAAAGTGCCTATATAACCGTATAGTCAGCTTTCTAATGAAATCTAAATTTTTTAGTCCGATGCAATTTGGGTTCCAGAAGTCTCACTCTACTGAGCATGCTATTATGGCAATGACTCAGTTTGTTCATGACACCCTCGACAAAGGTGATATTCCTGCTACAATTTTTATTGACATTAAAAAGCTTGCAATAGAATGCTTTGAAAATAGCATATGAAGTTAACCATGACAACCAGGAAATAAGTAAACTGCACACCCCATAAGCTTGGAAAATTTATTCTGTGGAACTATGCTAAGCTGCTGTTTTCTGCTGTACAAAAAATTCAAATTGTTTCAAGAATATTTCACAGATACAACAAAATAGAAGAGAAAGTTGGATATGCTGCAATATCAGAGTAAATTAGCATGACAATTACAAATAGACTTGGAGAAGGCGTGTCGATCTAAGATGCGGCAATGACAGTAATAGAAAAAACCTAATCCATAGAAAATGTCCACAAAACAATTAAGCAGTTCTTTTGCATTGTAAGTTGGAAATCGAAACAATAAAAGGGAATAGTAATAAATCTTTTATGAAAACCATGACCGACGGAAGTGTTAAGTAAATAAAAGAAAGTAGAAATACAGTGGTGTCCCAGCCATCGCAAAATAGACGGAAATAAAAAAGCCGATAAATTAGCGAAAGAGGCTACCCTACTAGGCTCAAGAAGTTAGAGTGCATAAACCTTTATTAAAAGTATAGGAGAGCTAACTGATTAATAAAAAAAAATCAGAAATATCTTTGAATCTTAATAATTCTAGTAATCGATATGTAGAGTATTTAATATTGAACGGTTCGTGGTAATGAAGTGTAAGGAAGGAGCGACACGGGCTAATAGTAACCAAAACTCTAAAAAACAATGATAAAAGTTAAAACATCATAGAATTGGCTTCTTTTTTTTACCATTTTACCGGACCAAAATACAATTTTGCCCCCAAAAAATCAAGTTGCTAAGTATTGAAAATTCTGAAATAAATTCTGAGAATTTCCAAGTTGCAGGTGAAGTATAATACCACCCAATGGCGCACTCATTCCTACAAAGTTACTTAGTCCATAAAAGGTAAATATGACCCTAGATGGACGGCCGAAAATGACAATCTTTGGCAATCTACAGTCCTTCATCCACAAAACATGCCCTAGCCATCCCAACCTTTCTCTCATTATATCCCAAGAAAGCGGGACAGAACCACTTTTTTCGTACAACTTACTGTTTGAATACAGTCAGGCAAACAGGTATTCAAAACAATCCGTAGACATTCTCTCCGGAAAGCATCTAAGACAACCCTCCTCCACTTTTCGGAGCGCCCACGCATCAAAACTATACTGGAACACTGTCATCACTCTAGCTTCCAATATTCTGTGCTTTAGCTATTCTACTTTAACATCTTCACTGCATCCGCCATCTATGCTTTATTAACATTACGTGGCAATAACGTGGGCAATAACATTACCTACGTAAGCAAAGCTACTAACTTGATCAATGTTCTCGTTACCCAACATCACCTCTTCACTTTTATTTACTCTAAGTCAAAGCGTTTTAGTCTTCTCATCATTAATTTTCAGACCTGTTCTTACGCCCTAAATGTCTCAAAACCTTCAAAAAATAATGCCTTCGCTAACATTTTCATCTGGGACATTCAAATTATTAGTATAATCAAAGTTTAGGAGAGTTTTTACCTTCCTATTTGATTCCATGCTCTCTGATACCCTTTGACGTGTTCATTAAGACAAAGTCTATCAAAATGACCCATATAACTGGAGATAGAACGCAACCCAGCTGCAGAAAAGTACAGACAACGAGAAAATCCTTCGGCGAATGAATAAAGTAGACTTTATAAAGAAATTATTTTAAATTCGAATTGGGTAAAAAAAATTTAAAAAAGAAAATTATTCACAGGTCCAACATGCCAACATCAACCAAATGCCTCATCGTCGGTCGGCCATGGGGGCAGTTCTAGAATAAGAAAATAAAATTAGGACAGGAATAAAACTCATTTTTAGACTCAATTCAGAAAGGATTAGCAAGTAAACATAAATTAAATTTATTCATGGAGACGGGGATGGGAAGGAACGCAAATCTAAAGAAAACGGCTAAAAAATCTTATCTGATTCCCCTGGAAATCAATGCTAACAGCTTTTGAATTTTGGCTATTTCAGAGTTGTCACAGTGAAGTTGTCAAAAAACTGTTCCGGCACATTTAACTAATCAAAATTCGGATCAAGCAAGCAGAGGAGGGGCATTTACGTGTTTTAAGCGTCATTTTAATGACTAGAAAATGTCTCCCTTGAACTTCCGGGATCAGATGAAGGGGGATCCTCACCTCCATCACTAATTGAATTTTCCCTTCTTGAAAATGTCAGATGAACAATAGTGGACTGGTCTTTTCCGCTGTCCTGTTTTGATTTTTATCAAGCACAGTAATGACAGCGGGCACGACAGCTGTTCGATCGTTAAATTTACGGTCGAATTTTAGGATAATTATAAAGCTAAAAACCTCTTTACAAGAATAGCTTTCCTTCTGAAGTAATTTCACGACGGAAAGGAGTTAATGCTCATGGCCCGTTTCTGATATTATAGCGAGACTTATACGATCTAGTGCAGAGACAATTAACATACCAACCTTCGTTGTCAAATTACATTCTGAGGTTCCTGTTTTTCCAGCTTCAGCATTTGCGGCTCTTAACACTAAAGCGAGCCAGTGGACCAGACAAAACTCCTGAACAGTGCCTCCTGTCCAGACAGGTCCTTTCCCGGACACAGTAAACAAAAAGTTGCCAATAAGAGCATAGTGAAATCATCATTTGCTGGGGTTCACAAGAATCCTCCATCTGATCTTGGTGACCTTTACGGAAAATAAGGTTGTTTCGCTCCCTATTCATGATGGAATTCTTTCGGCAAAGCACACTCATGATGGTTCGTGCTGGTTTGTCATTACTCGTGATAAAACATCAGCATAATCACCTTTCGCAACCGCCTCGTCTAGCCTACCTAAGAATCGAACAAGACTCATCGACCCGTTCGGGTTTGGTGGAGGTATTCCCAACGGTATCTCGACTCATGGCCCTGAATCTGGTATCCCAGTTAAAGCCTCTCAAATTGGGATATCCCGAGTTTTTTGGTTAGATTCCCTTGAATTTGCTACCCTTGTTGACACCATCACTTGGGTATGGATCCAAGTCTTATCATCCAAGTGTGGATATGGATCTTGGATCACCATTCATCTTGGATATGAGATCTATCGACTTTGTAGTTAACAATAAATATCCAGGATCCATAGACTCATAGACTCATTTGTTTAGTACATTGCATAAAACTGGTCACTGGCGGTTTAAATAACTGACAAAAAAGGCACGAATGAATTGTTGTGACGGGTTGTTCGACACTTTGGCGGCACTAGTTGGTTTTTATGGCGGGTGTTGGCGGTGATAGGCGCGGGTGGGGGATGCAACGAACGGTGTTTCTGGGACGAAAGAAGGCACTGCCCAAAATTGCGCATCAACTGGAAGCGCCTATCACGCAACGTTGGCAGTCGTAAGGTACTAAGGGCAGCCTCATAAGAGTTGTATTTCAGGCCTAGTATCACTTTCAATGCCCGTTTTGAATGGCCTCCAGATCTTCACTTAGGTGGTCAATATTATGATACTGAGGGCCCCACATAGGACACGCATATTCTAGGATAGGGTGCACATATGTGACGTAAACCGTCTTCAGTTGACTTTGTGAGAAACCCAGTCGGCGCAAGGTAATTAGCGACCGTAGTGCGCAACTACCTTTTTTCACCAGACTGGCGATGTGCGCGCTAAATGAACAGTCGACACTAAAAGTAACCCCGAGAATCACTGAGGTTAAGGCGGTAGGGTACCACGGATCCGGGCATGAGAGGTCACGCTTAAGCGGATTAAACCTCATGACTTTTGTTTTATTCACATTAAGCTCGAGGTTATTAATGCTACACTGTTCGAGAAAGGATTTACTGATCTCATTGCTGAACTGGGGATACACGTCTGACTTTTCAGAAAGATATTTCAGAAGTAGGGAGATATCGTCCACGTATTTGAATCTGTCTTCAAACTCGAGGAAAATGTAGTTAATTACCGCTAAAAACAAAAGAGCTGCCAGCTTAGTGCCTTGGGGCGCCCCACACGTCAGTTCAGCCCACTCAGAGTTTAAGTCACTTGGGAAGAGGGCATAGACACACTGGTAGCGGTTACGCAGAAAGTCAACAACTAAGAGCAAAATATGTTTTCTAGCGCCCATCTTTTTGAGGTTATTTGCTGCTGTATAATGGCGGATCAAGTCAAATGCCTTACGATAATCTACTAAAAGCAGGTCAACGAAGCTACTGCCTTTGTCCAACCACTCGGTAATCAAGTGGTAGAGACGTACTAGATAATGCATCGTACTACTCTCTTTCAAGCAGCCGTACTGAAACAGATCATGGGCTGGCTGAACTTGGGCTCGGAGCTCTATAAATTAAGGTGTTGGTCACTTTAGACATTTTAGGCGTAATAGAAATCGGACAAAGCTGATCACTGGAGTTTGGGTCTTTGACTTTGGGTAAGATGCGCACGTAGGCTTTTTTCAGAACACTTGGGAATTTGTGCTCCTTGAACAACTGATTGATCACTGATGAGAGTTGTTTTGCTAGAAACATAGAATATTATCTTAAAAGTTTAACTGGCAATTCTCTTGGATAAGAAGCACAGCTGCTCTTCAACTTTTGAAGTTCTTTATACACTGCGAATTCGGATACCTCAACAATTGTATGAGGGCTTCGGTGAAGCCCTCTGCGAAATCGAAGCCTTCACCAATGAGGGATTCGATTTCGGCTTCTGTGAAGGACGGGTGAGTAGTACAGCTTTAAGTGAAAAAGGCGTTCAGCTCAGCTGATTTTATCCGAGTTCTGTCATCTTTCTGTATCTTAACGTCACTGGTGGTACGTTTACCGGTAAGACGCTTGACTTCAGAGTGCCACTTGCGGGGCTCGCCTTGAAGGAGAGGCGAGACTTTGTCATGAACGTACCATTTCTGCGCTGCTCGTAACAGTTTAACAATGCGGTTACGAAGTTTGTTTGCTTGAACAATATCACCACTGCGATGAAACTGCCAGCGAGTTAAGATAAGCATCATGAGATCTGGTGTTACCCAAGGTTTGTCAGTGTCACTAACAGTTATTTTTTTCTCAGGGAAATGTTCATGATATTTACATAACAGCAAAGAGTTGAAAGTATCAACTTTGTGGTCGATATCTGTCAAAGAGCAAATCTCATCAAAGTCAAACGTCCAAATCCACTGTCCGAAGGAACGAATTGCCTCTTTAGTCATAGGTCGAGTGGCAATTTTTACTGTACGTGGTGCTGGAAGGCCAACTTTGACCTTCCAAAGAAGTGTATTATGGTCAGACTTATGCAACGGACCGAGAAAGCAGGGTACTTCGTAATAATCGGGAATGTTTGTGAAAATAAGGTCTAATATACTACCACTGACGTGCGTTGGGATTGAGACAACTTGCTTGAGGTCAAGTATGCTGGAGACCCATGCCTTATTAGTCTGATTGAAATCGCCAGCGATTACAAAAGCAGGCGCAGCGTGTTTGCGGCGTAGGTCATTAGTACAGTTTTGGATATACTAGATCAGTTCTTTCCTGTTCTTTGCACTTTCGGGGTAGTAAACTGCGGCTACAACCAATCACGAATATCACTTTGATAGGCGCTTTGGTTTGCATCCGACCCATATTACTTCATGGCATGAGTCACTGGGCTGACTTAGTAATTTAAAAGATAAGTCTTCCCGAAAGTACAGGCCGACCCCACCGCCTCGTCGGTTAATCCCTCGGTCGCGTCTCGTATTAAAAAAAACCTTGTACCCTTTGATATGCCCGGTTTCATCGTTAATATCCCAACATTCTGTGATCCCAGCAATGGAGGAACTCGTCTGTTAGAGAACTACTTCAAGTTCGTCGGTTTTGTTGTTTAGCCATCGGGCATTACATACTAGGATATTGGGCAGTCTGCACTTCGCCAAGAAAAACTCAGGTGGTACGGGAGGTGGGGTATTTGACAGCGACTGTACCGTGAGTAAAATGTGATATATTTAAAATACAAAAAATAAAGTTCCTTCTTTCTAAAGATAATTCCGACTTCCATTAATTAAGTTTAAATCTAGTTTCAAAAAAATAAAAGTTCTTAATCAGAAAAAATAGAAATTGCATTTTAGCCTCAGACAAAGAACGGCGCTATTCAGTTTTAGATTTCGCTAAGATAGTGGGCAATAAAAAAGATGCAACACACAATGTTTCTCAGGAAGTTTAAATTATAAGAGCCGTGTGAACGTTTGAATCATCATAAATAATTAAAACAGATTATTGGACGAGAATTTCGAATAAGGTTGTAGGTTTGCAAACATAATTACAAAATAGCAGCCCCTGCCTGAGAACTTGCGCCAATTATGAGTCAGCTCTTAGAGCGCCGGACAAAAACTATGTTCTATACTGTGGTAAAAGTGCTTTTTAGAGGATCATTATGATCAGAATAATTTCGGCGTTCAGGCATTGCAATTCAGTCATTATTATTATCTCTGCTCCTATTTGTCGTCAATTGAAGTGAGCATTGTTGTAAACCTAATATATAAGTTACACCAAAACTATTGTTTTTATATTTGCGTTTACCTAATTTTATATGTCTGTACTTAGCCGCATGACAGACAATTAATTCGCATACCTACGAGGTAGAGCTCCAAAAAATCTTATATCTATATAACATTAGGGGTAATCGATTTTAAGATAACCCAAAGAAAGGACATTATATAATTACATATTTTATTTTCTCGCTTTCAGCGAGTGGCGCGATCGGTACAACGCTTTAAATCATAGTATTACTTTTGCGGCCCCAGACTTCATTGCCACGTTTGGCGCGACTTAATCGCCACAGCCTCAAAGCATAATATTACATTTGACGCGGTCAATCATTATTACCACAACAAAGGCCAGTCATAAATTTTTTATCGCTACACGACGATACTGGGTCATCATACCACAGACGGAATGTAGGAGGGATTTCACTAGGAGGGATGCATTTAACTACTGTCACAATACGTTCCCTTGCCGTTCTGAGATACCTTGCTCTCGTGTTAGAAAGGAGAACAGGGATAGCACAATTTTTATTTCTCTGGCCTCCTCTTTTCCCTCTGTGGCTACGGTTGGATCGCTGTTGACTTGTAGTGGCATCTGGCGGCTTTCTCAACAGTCGAAAGAGCCGTAAGTTAACGAATATAGATGGCGCCACTGCAAGACGAGATGAATTCAGTTCGTATAAGTCAGCTTTTGCGTACTTTAATGCCATCGTTAGTGCACTAATGAAAACTAGGACAGTCAAATTTTAAATTATACGCACCCTCACAGCAGAGAAACCCCGAGAAATTCACAAATCAAGCAATACTTGGACGACGCCTAGGCTGCTATTTGAGCGCTCTGAATCCATTTTTGCTGCCAATCTGCTGCTCGCTTTATAGCTAATTGTCCCCTAAGCTAACCAGCTAAAAGCCCATCAACATGAAGTGCTAGATGCCCCTGCCTCCATGCTAACACTACGGACAATCCATATAACCCTTTGCCAAAATGTGAAAACTGTGGAAAAGACAATATGTCCTAAAGCCTTATATGTGAAGTGCTAAAGAAAGATAAATCCAGTGCCTCAAAATGATGCGTTTTGATATCGCAGATGTCAAAATGATCAAAAAGATATCGCAGAGCTTTCCAGCTCTGTGTTTGAACATTAACGGTACTAAGGATAAAGACCTCCCGCTTGATGAACTGTTATCTCGCGATATTAGTTTTTTTGCAAGAACGCCTTAAGACAAAGTTTGATATTTCTGTCCATAATCTCAGACTTTGTTAACCTGCGAGGTGACTAAAAAAGGTATCCAGAGTTCTAGCGATTTACATCCGCTGGTTATTAATGCCATCTATGTTACATTCTGATGGTTAATATTCTGGAGATTCTGTTGTGTGGAATAATGTGGGAATCTATTCTTTGTAAATTTATGCCTTCTTATTGATCGCCACAAAATGACTCTCTTACTGCAGTCATTAATGTTGTTCTAGAATCCTAGCTAGATCTTAGTCGGTGGCATGTTCTGCGACATCCTTCATGATTCAGACAGATTAACTTTTTTCTTAGGTTCGATTCCCAGTGAATATCATATCACAGAAAAAAATCGATCGTTTACACATATTAACAAAAGATGTGGGTACGAGTCTAATCTTGATTACGTGATCATGTGAAAATTTTATCATGACCATCAGATTCTTAAGTGTAACTTCCTCCGTCCGATGACATTTCGACCTCTTTCATTGACGTCCAAGTGATTCAGCAAACTTAACTTAATTCATTATTATCTTCATTTAAAGTGCCTTACCATTTTTGCTTCAAACTTCTGTTCCTGTCTAAGCAGGTCATACCGATTTAAACTCTGTTATTATCAGACATCTGCGAGTTCAAGAGCTGCTGTCAAAGCCGCTGTGCCTGTTGAAAGAATTTGATCTGGTAAGATAAAGGCTTTAAGGAATAACGATATTGAGATAAAATTTGCTAAATCACAAGAGAAGTTTTGGTTGCACCTTTGGATTACTTCTGATCTTCCTCCCTCTAATGCTGTTTTTAAAATTAAACAGAAATTCAAGCATGACAATAAAGAAAATTGTGCCGTATTTGCTTGATGATGTGGGGCAGACAGAGCAATAAAGCTTCTTGGGGGAATGTAATCAATAGTTAAACGTATAAAAAGTCGCTCATTCGAGTTTGAACAAACCACATTCAACTATCTTCGTACCCCTGTCCCCCATTCATCCCCAAATGTAAAAAAAAATCTGTCAAACACTAAAACTATTTCTTAAAAAAAAAACATGCAATAAACAGTTCAAGATAAGTGATTAAAGAAAACGAGATATTAAAAATAAAATAACAGAGTTTTACTAATTTGAAGTAAGTCAAACCCTTTTTATCATTGACTGCCAATAAATTTAACTGTTTTTTTTTTCACTAGCCCCGTAAGTAGCAATACGTTATTCCGACTATTTCAGAACTAATAGTTAAGTTTGCACATTTATGGAAGGAAATAAATGAAGTTCTGTGAACTTCTGAATTCGCAAATTTAAACATTTAGGCAAAGCACAGTAGCCTTATATCAGTGGCCTCAATCAGAAGTACCAGGGGGCATGGCCCACATCCCCTGGTTTAAGAAAATACCTTGTTATTCCTATTTCATTTTTTGTATATCTTTATTTTTGTGTATGTACTTAATATATATCGCTCTGTTAAAAAAAAAAAAAAATAAAAAGAAATTTTTGCTTCTCCCCTCCCCAGCATATTTTTGTGAATTGACACTATTGCTTTAAATGTAATTTTAAGCATTATTACGTTATGCTCATTTATTATTTATTTTCATTTAAAGCTAAGAATAATACTTAAGATATCACCCATGATTCAATGACAATTTTAAACTGACAACATGCTTCATCAAGTTCAACAGATAATTAGCCTAAAATCCACTTACCCATGGTAGTTGTATCTTTCCCATATGATCAATTAATCGTCTCATATCAGCTGGAGACAAATATTGGCCAATCATGACTGATTTCCGGCAAGCTCGAGACGCTAACATGGTCCTGACTTTAGAAGGCCTCAGAAATTGAGGAGTCGGACAATCTTGGAGAAGAAATAAAAGTTCTTCAATATCGGAAACACCAAATGTAGTCCCTCTTGAATACGGCAAGCTGATCAGCTTAATTTTCTTCGATGAAGGTCCTGAAATTTATCAGAAATTAATAAATCAGATTCCACTATAAGCGATTTTGCGAAACGATACTTTAATCATCGGTATCAGATGTGGCTGAGATCATTCCGGAGAGAATAGACATCCCTTGCATGTCATTGAATCGTACGAAGGTAACATATGTTACTTCACTTTTATTATTTCCGAATTAGGGGATTTTCACATTACGAATAATAATCTATTTGTATTCCACATTTACACCAGAAGAAGCGGAGTAAATTACATTACAAAGGAAAAAAGAAAAATATAAAGCCACAGAAAGCAACCTAAACAGGGCTCATAATCTATAAATGACTTGTGAAAATCTTCAATTGAAGACAGCGCTTGTTGCAAAGTTGGTGCCGGAATAAGAGAAGAAATTTCTGAAAGGGAAAGTGTAAGAATGAAATTTGAAAAGCCCTGAAAAACTATTTACTTCCCAGATTCTATATTAAGGCATCCAGGTTACTTCCAATTACGGAAAATGGAACAATAATTAGGCCAATTGCAGAAACTATTACTCATTGTAGAAAAACACACCTTTTCAGGGTAAGGGAAACTCAGATTATTTTCACATAAATGGTTCATCAGTAGAAAATGAAGGATATTTTCATGCTTTACTAAGGAGGTGAAAAAAGTAGTAAGTAGGCGAAAAAGGAGGCACGAAAATCTTGAGAAACTGTCCCATCCTTGGGAACAAAATCCAGCCCACATAAGACTGGAAATTCAAAAAAAAAAAAAGAAAAGAAAAAGAAGCCAATCACGAAGTAATTACAAGAAAAATGGTCCGTGACGTAAAGAGGGTGAAGCAATTTTCTGGTTTGGCAGAATGAAAATTCTAATACGTCTAACTTATAACCAGGGTCACAATTAAAGCTTTGACGCTTCTAGGCCCAAGCGTTTTTGCCGCTCTTTTTTTACGAGATTTTTTGGGAAATTCGCGAGAATTCCAGGACAGTGGAAGCACTGAACAGAACGTAACTGACAAGTCAAAAGTAATAAAAGAGAGAAATGCTACCGAAATCTCAGCTGCCATTCTTGGGAGCTATCTAACAGTTTATAAGCGGCCACGGAATTCCTATGTTGTTTTCAATCCACTTTTCTGTAAATAGACAGCACAGCGGCGGAGTGCACCTGGCCTTTTGACGAAAAATCACATCAGTCCAGTTTTTGCTAACAAAAAATCACTTACTGTTAATTTATTGCTCCCCCAGCCATTGTGCGGCTCTAGGCCCGGGCCTATTGGTAAATAGGCCTAAAATATGCTCAAGCACACATTGGCCACGTTCTTCAGGAACACTTCATACAGCTCATGCATTTAGAGAGAACAATGGACAAAAAGGAGCGTTGCCGTCCAGATCAGCAATACGTTTGCTTAACCTTTTATAATTGCAGTCTTTTACTTTCACTAACAGAGAAAATATTAGAATTGAAGTTGATCGCTGGTCAATAAATGAAACCTGTTGGTAAACTATCCATAAAGGAAGCGAAAAATTTTTTTGACTCTCGAGGAGAAAGAAAAAGATAACGGAAATAAATTTTTAATCTAAGCTTTCACTTAATCCTCACAGCGTGAAGGAAGACGTAAGCACAAAAGAAATAATTTTATCTTTAATTTAACAATTTATTTTTCTATTAATTTTTAAATTTAGCAGCTAAGCATACAAAGCAAAAATTCTGAATGGTGGGATTGTCATTCTCACTTTACTCGAACCCTGGATCCAAATTGAAAGTTTATGTGCTCTCTTTCGGTCTACATTACGAAAGAAAAAAGCCAGGTAACTAACCCGATTCATCAATGTCGAATTCAAAGCCATTCTTGTTGAAAACTTGAAGGTTTTCCATTAGAAGACTTTCATCTGAACAGGTCAGCTCTAAAGACTTCGGACTAAAATTAAAAACAAATATTAGGTTTATCACAAAAAATTTTCCAGCCCATAAGAATACAGTCCCTGCAGTTGGAAAATCTAGATCGAGACACAAAAAGGACTTGACACCAAAGGTGAATGTTTACCATGAAGATATTAATGGTGGAGACAAAGAGTATGGGTACCTTACAAGAGTGGGAACTTGTGCAAGTGTCGACAAAAAACCTCAACGCCATTTAGCAGTTGGCGACACTTGGCATCTTTTTCAGTGTAATAATAATAATAATTAATTTAATTGGTGCAGTTGGTAAAATTAGAGTAGTAATAAGTGCATTTAGTTTCTGACAGAAGAAATGCCAAGTGCTGCCAAACACTAGATAGCATTGATGGGTTTTGATTGCCGATACTAGCGCCAGTTTCCATTCTTATAAGTTACCAATACTCTATGGGTGGATGGTTATGAGCAGAGATGGCATTGACTAAATAAATTCTTCATGTCTTAAATTAGCATTAAAAGCAGATTCTTTTGGTGGACTTGCTACACTCCCTGTTTCTTTTTACAAGGGCCCTTCCTGAACTACCATTCGTTGTCATGCATTGTTTGATTCGGCATTGCACAGTTCCATACAAACTGTTAAGAGGAGATCAACAGACCTTTTTATTGGGAAACGCGACAGCTGAAGCCTCAAAAAGTGCAAGTGTAGTCCTACACTTCCCAGCTTTTTGTGAAAGTTCCTTCAGATCAATATCCAAGGGTGGGGGGCTACCTCTTAACCCCTAAATACCCATTCATTTGGAGGACTATATTCGGACTAAGCATGGAATATAGACACTGATCAGATGGCACCTTTACTCTTATTGCAGAACTATTTTGTGTATGAAATATAAGTAGCTTGATGTAATTATCTAATCTGAGATAGAAGGGATGAAGGACGGTTGAAGGACATTCCACAGAAAAATTTGTCTGAAAACCAACCGTTATCCGAAAATATCAAAATCATAACTTGAAAAATAATGTTCGACACTTCAGACCAAAAAGTATTTTTGGTATTTAGTAGTAATTTTAATAGCAACAAATTTAATTTTCTGCAAATGAAAGTAAAGTGTCATTAGATACTAAAAGTGAACAGAAGTGATCATATAGCTAAAAGCAGAGCAAAAGACAAGCGTTGCTGGCCAGGTTGACTCTATTCAGCTGCATACGGGTTCAGAACCATATCAGCCTAATTTAAGCGATGCAGACAGTACCAGGTACTGAATTCATAGTCTGCTTATTTCTATCGCCCCCTATCATAGTACTGTCGGCAAAAGTCGAATTGCCAAGAGTAGCAGCATATCATCAAGACTGATTGGCCTTTTTGGCTATTGGGAGGTAGGGGAAGCTGATAACTCAAGATCTTGTTTCTTTGTTCATTTACTCAGGGGGCCTTACTCAGAAGGTGGCCAGTTCCTCTATGGTCACAAGATGAACAAATGCTAAGATTTTTATAATAAAGAAATTTAAAAGGTGAAATTACTCACACAACAAGCCTTTGACTTTGTAGAACTGTGTTGGCCTTTAAATCTTCAAAGTTATAAATCTCATCGGTAGCATGTTGATCAACAATAAAAAGATCATTTTTGAATTTGACTATGATAAATCCTAAGTTGAATTGGCCGATTATTTCCATCTAAAATAAACAAAATAATGAAGGAAAGACGGAAAGGATAAAGCCCTTTGATGAATATCATAATTAAAAAGACTCAAACTGCCGTTAGTTGCATCAGAAGCAACGAGGTGATGCGATTCACGTCTCGTAAATCGATTACAGTTGCAAACTCGCCCCCGGTTCCAGATTCTAGAATAGTCCGAATTCATTTAAAAAAAAGCTAAAGCAATAGGTCATTATTGTCAAACGTCTTCCGCTTCTTTATGAAGGAGTAACTCAGAAGCAGCAGTATCTATAGACTCCGTTACCTAGGATCACAAAAATTGATCACCCATTACAACAAACACACCCACCAGCTGTTCTCCTATATGTCTTCAGAAATCATTGGTACCTTATCTCACAGATCAGCACTTTACGGTAACTTAAAAATAGAACACAATCCGAGAGAGACAGACGGTACCTCTCCCTTTACTTTCTAGTATTAATAAGAGAGGTGTTGAAATTGCTAGAGCAAGTTATGGGAATGAGCGATGAAAGATTACCAAAGATCGTTCTTTTCAGCCATCCATCTAGGGCCAAACGAAAAGCAGGTCGTCCCCAAATAAGGTCAGAAGACGTCGCAAGGAAGGCTTTAAAGGAAGTTGGAACTTCTTGTGAGGGGGGAAATAGTGAAACTTTGTATATATTGGGGTGGAGAAGCATACGCAGCTGTGTTGGCCTCAGGCGGCTTGGTGCTACAGTAGGAGTAGTAGTAGATAATTCTGACTAGTAATATCACACGCAAAGCAATAAATAATATTAACTGTTGGTAACGAATCGCCCAGCTCGCTCTCTCTCTATAATAATCCCATCCCCCTCTTGAGCATACCTGTCCAGAGAGGGCTACAAGGCTGTATGTACTTTAATGAAGTGCTACGTATCAATAGCCCCCTCGAAACATACGCCCTCCATGAACTTCTCCTGACCAAGAGGAGGCGATGTTTTATTATATAAACTTTTTACAATAATGAGATGATTAGCATTATTCAAATCGTAAAGCAAGACCCCGAGGATCCTATAAAACGAATTTACTATTTGATAGAGTACTGACTATTAAAAACATTTTCTATAACTACGTCTCTCCCCCCTTCCCAGAAAGTCGGGAGATTTTCGCTAATCGTGAAAATAGTCCTGATTTACATATATTTATACCAAACGGTTACACAATTTTGGGCAAGATTTTTAGCCGTCTGTAAGCGTTTTTTAAGTGTAATACTTTGTTTACAATCGTGTAATTGCCGGAAAGATAGATTTTTTACATGAATTATTATCTTACTAAAACAAAGTTACTCAATACAAGATTGATCAAGTATTCAAAATATTCTAATGAATAAAAAAATACTTTTAAACTTATTTCTGAATTCCTGAATTTATTTGAGAGTATTAGGTACGTAAATTAATTTTAAATTCCCACAAATGCTGATAATGGTAATGGAAACGAATGACCAATTACATTTTGACATTTTTTTTTTTAATTTACCGTCGACATCTTTAAATTTTATAAGTACACCCTTTAATAATGAACAAACAGAAAATCAAATCAAACACAGATGAAATGTAGTTAAGCACACTCTCTGTACTCTAAAACACAACCTAAATATTGAAAATTTTTACATAATCCTGAATTATGGATAAGATGATAAGGAAAAGGTGAAGGACACGGGCCTGGATAAGGTGAAGCAATATGCTTATAGGAAAAAGATCAGTAGCTTTCAAGATTTTTAAGAGTAGTTTTCACAGTTTTTTAAGGTTTCTTTCAAATGATCCTATGGTCTTAACTATTAAAGTACTTTATGTTTTTAGTATCTACAATTTCTTCTGCTCAATTCTACTATTCCCCCAGCACTGATTTTAAAATACTCCTAAGTGATCAATTTTGTCTGAAAGCGAAATATTTGATTATCATTATCAACTTTTGCCTTGAAAACAAAGGTAATTTGGTACTAAGATTCCTCCTACCAGTGTTGGGAATTACTTGAGTAAAAATTACTTAAGTAATTCCTTAAGTAAACAATCTCAATACTTGTACTATACTTAAATAAAAGATTCCAAATACTCGTATTTAAGTAAAAACTAGAAGTACTTTAGAGTACTTAAGTACTCAAGAAATTTTAGACCAGAGTTCAATTTCAATACCAACAGTGTTGGGAAGACGTTCGCTGCGACGCTTTTGTATCGTCTAATAAGGGATTCTGCTTTTCTGAAATAATGCATAGAAGCTGACACTTTAAACAAGGAAACCATTGAATATGTTGAATTGCCTTTCGTTTTGAAAGGACACTTTTTTTTAGATTAACGGAAAAATAGGCACAGATGGGGCCATTTCAGCTGTGAAGTGCAGAAGGCCATGATTCGTGAGTTTGATAGACTATATGTTCTTCACTGCAGACATTTCGTTTGCTAACAACAAAAGTTACTTGGGAGTGACTGCCCATTTGCTTGACGAAGATCTTAGGCGGAAATAATTTGCTCTCGCATGTTCACGTTTTAAATGCTCACAAACTTACGACAAAATCACTGGACAGCTGAATGGTGTCTTTGCGAGATATAAAATTACGATTGAAAGAATTGTATTTGGATCATTAACTTACAATGCTTTAAACTTCAGTAGAGCATATAGAGAATTTCCAACAATCTCCAGTGACGAGGGTTAAGCAAGTGGCGGTAAGAAGAAGATGAGGCAGGTCAAACTTATTCTCGTTTTTAAATATTGAAATGATTCTTAGTAATTGGATTGAGCAAGAATGATTTGAGTATTTTTCACTTCCTCTTCATTTCAGATTTGTCAGCCATACACTCAATTTGCTTGTACCCCCAAATACTGATAAAGCAATGAACGGTGTTGCATATCAGTTCGAGTCTTTCTACTTTACAGGCAAACATTGGTTCTTTGATTTCTGGCTATAAGCTCCTAGGACTTAATGTTAAGGCTACTAAGACTGAATTTCTTGCTTATAATACCCAAGGTAAAGCTATATCTTCTTTATCTGTTATTATAGCAGGTAAATCTATTATAGTGCCTTCTTTACTGAAACACCTCGGCCTCGTTTATGGTCCAGATAAGCGTAGTACTCGTATTCTTACCGGTGAACATGCCATATCGGGTTTCCGCGCCAGCTATGCCAAACTTGCTGTACTGAAGTACAGTTGTAGTAAGCGTGTACTTACTAAACTATATATTGCTCTAGCTCTGCCTCACGCGCTGCATATTTCACCACTTTGGGATTTGCTGTCTAAAACGGACCAGTTAAAGGTTCGATCGGGGTTTTGTCGCTATCTGAAATTTTTATTAAGATTCCCGCTGTACTACAGGAATAATTTCATTTTGCAAAAATATTGTATTCCTGACCCTTTAGATGTTGTAGAATCAATAGAGTGCGACACGTTGAAGAGAAATTTAAACTGTTTACTTCATTTTCTGCCATTTAATATTATTTATAAGTGCTGTTGGATTAATTTCATATTATCTATCTTCCTTGTTTAGAAGCTGATTTTTCTTTATATATATATATATATATATATATATATATATATATATATATATATATATATATATATATATATATATATATATATATATATATATGTTTTTATTCTCTCTTTCTTTACTCTGCTTCTATTTTTGGATGTTGTAAGAGGGCAAAAATAAACTGATCTTATCTTATATAGCTATGCCGCTTTTGCCAAATGTACAGCTCTCTGGGACGCTGTTAACAGGAGTTCAAAAGCCACAGATGCTGTCAAAAAGGCATACGACACACAGCTAATCAGGCCTGTGATAGCTCGATGGAATTCGAAATATGACACTGTCAAATGTTTGATGGATTGTCAAAAAAACAGAAACTTCATGATGTCTGTAATGATTCACGGAAACCTAGGTTTGGTTCTCGTGACGTAGATTTTCTAGAAGAAATTTCTAGAATTTTTTTTCTAGAAGAAAGTCATGAAGAATTAGTGGTTGGTCGCGATATCCCTCAGGGGGAAGAAAAGTGCTACTTTTGTACATTTTACCCTTCAATTCCATTTTTTGAAAAGAAGTTAAAAACGCTGAAAGATTTAGTGAAGTTTTGCCAACCACTGGTATATGCTCTTTATTTGGGCCTGGAGGAAAGATTTCCAACTATCTTGGACGAAACACTTTTTCATGCCAAAAATTATGTTGTTGCCGCTTCAACTCATCCTTATTTCAAATTTAAGTGGTTCCCTAGCGAGAGTAGGAATGTAGCTGTTATAGTCTTGAAAGAAAAAGCAAGAAAGGTTGAAGATCCCAAAGTTGTTAACGAGGTCAATAGAACTGACAGAGCTAGCAACTTTTCTGATGATGAATATTTTGGTAATATTGACGAAGAAACTACCGCATACAATTCGGAGAATCGAGATCGCGTATAGCAGAGCGACTGTTTTCAACTGGCGGAGGAATCTTTACCCCAAAATGGAAAATGCTTGGAGATGCTATATTTGAAAAGCTAATAACCTTGAATGGAGCATGCAAGAAATCCATTTAAATTGTTATGTAGCATTAAGTGAGGAATGGCGCGTTTAAAATTATTTTTACTATTAAGCATTCTGTTATTTTAAATGGATTGCATTTTTATTATCTAAGAGTTCCTGCATCTGGTAATCGAAGTAGAAAAATTTTTATTGTCTTTGCGAGGTACCTCTTCGATAAGGTTCAGAGTCAGATATCCGAGGAAAAGCATTTTACTTCTGAGGACTAGTACATACCACGATCCCAGTATATATGGTACAACTGCCATGGAAGTTATTCTAACAAATATCAGGACGAACCTTTTTGGTAGTCAACTCTGTGAGATAACTGCAAGTGTTATCCCTCACCGTTTACCTGGCTCGTTTGGTCTTCGTGAGTACCTACCGGGAAACCAAGTAGATACAACAGTGGTCACTTATGGATTATAAGCGGAATCTCAGTATTGTGAAAATACTTGCGTACTTAAGTACTATGAATGATACATTATTTACAAACGAACTTTCACAACATTAAACTGCCGAATTTGTCATTTTTTGTCAGGTACATTAAGAACATATTACGATGGTCCCGACTGGCCTGTCATTTAAAAACACTAACAAACAAACTGACATATTGTAAGATAATAGTAAAATTTTCATTTATTTAGGATTTCAACAAACGCTGGCACAAAGCTCTTTATAACGCTCATTTTCTTGCATTCATACGATTTAGAATCAGAATTTTTTTGTGCTTTGGATCAATGTAAACGGGGCTTTGGTGGGCAATAAGGGACTGAGAGTAGATATTGAAAACCTGGGTTAAGATGCAGATTATTCCCAAAATTAGTGTAAAGTACTAAAGTACTTTTTAAAAAATACATGGTACTCAAGCAGTATTTTGGAGGAATACTTGATACTTATACTTAGGTATCATTATGTTTCCCATTCTATTGTATTTCCTAATACAATGCTTACTCCTATGATGCAATAGCCCTTCCACCTTATAAGGTCAGATATGTCCATCTATATCAAAACCTCAAAACCAGAAATGTTTCTCATTTTAAAATTTTCCCCATTATTAGTTTTATGAACTAAATAAATTTGGACTTTGAAAAAGTTATCTAAAAGCATAGAATAAAATTCACCCAAAAGAATAAAATTACCTTGAAGAAATCTTCTTTCTCAATCTGCTTACTCAATTCTTCCTCTGCTAGTGAATTATCAGATGCACTGATTTTCGCACGAAAATTTCTATAATATCTGTCCTCCTTATTTCTTTGCCTTTCCGAATCCTTTTCTTGGCATTTTTTCTTCATACTTTTAAGTGAAATATCTAACCTCTTTTCAAAGACCTTAGTTCTTGCTTGGTCATCTATTTGGATATGTGTAACAGCAAGATTTGACTGTCCCACCTCTTTTAGTGGCAATAGAGAGGAAACACTAATTGGCAATATAATCTCATTAACAAATGATTGGCCCGCTCGGTCTTTTCTAGCATTATTTTCCAAAGACATACAACTGTGTTCAACAGTTGTCTTGGCATCTATTTTTTGTTCTTGTATCACATGAATTTCAGCTTCTAGCTCTTCAGGTTCTCCTACATCTCCATGATTTACTACATCATCTATCTTCTTTTCAAGTGTTAATATTGTTCTTATTTTCCCATTTTCTATAATTGTTTCTTTATTTCCAGGAACATTTAATTGGGCAAGTTCTCTAGGTTTAAATATATCTCTGTTATCTTGAATAATTGTATGCTCCTTATTTGTGGTATGATGCGATATTTTAGCAGCTCCTTTTTTAACATTTTCACCATCTTTTGATGTTGGAGAGTTTTCTTGAGCTTCGACGGAAGAATCTAGTTTAGGCTGTTTATATTTCTGAAAAAGATCCCCATGCGTAAATGAAACAGTTCTGTTCGGTTCAGGGGGCTCTTCTGTAAGACCTAATAGAGAAAAAATGAAAATCAAGACTTTACATTTTTTAAGAGCCAATTCATATAATGTACAAAGACTAGAAAGATAGAAATGAAAATGTACCCAAAAAACCCTTAAATATATCCAAATGAGCACTGAACTCGTCTAAGTCGAATAAAATCATGCTTGCCACTAATCTTGGCAATTATCTTCGCTTGCGTGTGGAATTGTGTTTCCTTTTTATTCAATCCATGCTTCATACACTTCGTTTTATTGCTCGCGTTGTTGTCTCTCACATTGTTGTTACTATTTATTTTTTAAAGTGACAAATCATACGGCTTTTTCTTGTAGTGAAGTGTTTTTCATGTAAAAAACAGCACCTTTTAGTGCATTTTTTTAATGTGTCTATGACAGCTGTTTTCATTAAACTGATTCTGATCCTACAATACCTTTTGGTAGACTCCATGATACATTGAACTCAGGAACCCTTTCTACCCAGAGAGGTCAAATAAGCCCTACATCTTCAAAAACCCCAACTAGAACATAAGTTAATATCTATGTCCACCACTGGCGGCTTACGCACTCTGACGACGTTTATGCCAGTAACTGTAATAGAGATTAGGGGAATATCGAGGTTTTTAGATGGCACCATATTATATATTCTTAGATGGCACCGTATTACGAACGAAAAACAAAGGTTTCCACGAATACAGAATATTCTTTACAGAAATCAATTCAAATAGGTTCAGCTGACAGTGGCAGCTGGATAAATTTCAATATCAATTAAAATTCTTATAAATTTGTAAACAATATCAATTGACAAAATAGGTACATTGTACGTGTAATTCAAATCAGTAAGACATACGCAGAACTCCTTGTGACTAGATTGCTAAGCAAACTAATAAAAGCCTTTCAGACTTCATGGAAAGATAGCAATCATAAACAAAAAAAAAACTCCTCACTCAATTATCTCTAGATAATAAACAACGCCACAAAAACACGTTTGCTTAGCCTAGATTCATATTGCTGTGTTTTATTTTTATACATTATGTCAAGAAAAACAGATTTGAGATAAATTAGAGGGAATTAAAAAAGTCACAAATTACCTCTGCAGCAGACATCTGGTAAGAATTTTTAGCATTAGTTAACGAAATACCTCGGAACTGGTAAATTTAGCTTTTGCAATTTTTATATTCTAATAAGGAATCTAATAAGCTTGAATTTTTTAGAATTTTCAACTGGGACAATTTCTTACGGCTCATTGAGTTAAATTGCTCATATAAACGATAATCTTTGTGCAAGGCCGTATCCAGGCGGGAGGGTTAAGGTGATTTGACCCCCCCCCACCCCGAAATTTTTGTTCGACTCGTAAAAACATAACAAAAATGAATAAAAAAAATATTCTTTTGTAAACCCCCCCACCCGAAAAAAATCCTGGATACGACCCTGTTGTTGTGACTTATCAACTTGCGACTAAAAACAAGAGGAAAAACAGAAAATGTTCACTATGCTTGAAAACGTCGCCGTATGCGACCATGATTAACAGTTTTTTCTTTGACAACTGTACTGTAGACACAACTGTGCTGTCCCCTAGAGAAGATTGACCAGCCTGGACTAGTCTTCGAACTGAATACAAAATAAAAATGTTATTCATGACTTGCCATCACATTTCCTTTTGAATGAAGAAAGCTTAGTGAAAACACTTTTGATAAGACATGGTGGTTTCGTTTCTGAGCCATTTTCTCTTATGTCTCTGCTTGTTTCAACTATATTTGAAATGAATGAAGAAGGAATCCGCTCATAAAGTTTCAGTAGAGATGTCTGAAAAAACAGTTCAACAAAATTATAATTTGTTTATATATGAAGAACACCACTAAAACAACAAAGAACAAGACAGAGCATGTAAGGAAAAGGGAATAAAAAAAGAAGAAAAAAGGTTCAACGAAACTAACAAAAGAATAAAAAAGGCTACCAAAATTGCCAAAAAAATAGTAATACGCATAATACAAATGGTGTTTAAGTTCACCTAAGCTATGGGAAATTCAAACTTTACGATATGATTTGCAAACAATAATTTCAACGAGACATGTGCCACGTCATCTTCAGGCTTGTGTCAACAGCTAGCTTGAAGTAAAAAAGAAATCTAAGACCACACTGCCTCTTCATTTCAACTTAAAATGAAATACTAAAATATTAACGGTTAAAAATTTTGATTAAAACCGTGGAATTAGAAAATAAATTATGTAAATACTAATAAATTTCTGATTTTTTCGGCTTCACGTCAAAAAACCTTTATCAATGGAAAAAAGAGAAAATAAATCCAAGTGAAAAAATTAACACATAGGCCTACTAGACAACAACATGACGAAAATGAGGAAACACACAAACTATAGAGTTTGTGTGTTGAAGGGACAAAGAAAAAGGAAAAACGAAAAAAACTTGCATGAAATCAATTATACTTCTTGTTTTTAAAATAAGAAAACAATTATGTGACGCCATGCAACGGGTATGTAAAGCAAGCATTTCTCAAATGAATAATCAGTCAGTACGTATCCGATCTTGACAAGAAATAAGTTTTCTTCGTCTTCCATTTTAAATGAAGCTGTTCGACAGGTTCTGCTACTAGTTAGTTATTAGAATGCTTGATTATTGCTATTTATACAATCAACACTTCTCCAACCCCCGTCGAGCCATAACTCCCGTTCAGGGAAATAACTGTTTCGCGAATGACATTTTGTTATGAAATATAAAAATTAGGATCCTCAGAGGCAACGTTGTAGCGTTGCTTTAGTAAAGAGCCATCTGCTTTCAATATAAGTTTTTCCAACCCCTTCGTATGGAAGAGGCCGTCGCAGAAGCTTAGGACAGGGCTTGTTTAATAAAGGGCTAGAAGTTCTAGTGCCCTATTCAAAGGTTAAAACTGATTGAAGGGAAGCCATCCCCTTTTCCCTTGCCCTTTTTTGCCACCACAACCCTGTAGCCCCCCAAGACATGCGATCAAAATTTTGAAGTAGCAATATTTCTCAGAACAATGGGAAGGTTCAATAAACATGTCTCTCAGAATAACATGACCTTTAACACCCCTTTGACCAAGGCAATACATTATGTAAATTGCCAGTTTGTGGATACGTTCTATAGTGAAAAAAGAGACATGTTTCATCTTGGACATATGATTGGCTCGCAACTTCCAAGGATTGTTTACTAGGCCAGGAGGATTGCACAATTTGCTGGGGAGAGCTGGATCGGAGGGGTGTTCCGGGGCCCAGAAATAGGCTGAATAAAATGTTTATCCTTGATCCGTTATAAAGAGACAAGGTCAGAGACAAGAATAACTTCAGGTACAAAAACAATTTTATTTGGGACATGGGCCCCTTAAATGGGGCCGAAAAAGGGCCGGAACAGCTTTTGTTTCCATCTGCCTCCAAACTTATGTTCCTGGGCGGGATAATGGGGCACGAAAATGGTCCAAGAACTTTTTTAGACTGGCTTGGAATTCTCTATAATCAGCGCCTGTGCTAAGAAGACCCAAAATTTTTTAGGAGGGGTGGGGGAAGAAGCGTGCATGCGGCCATATTAATTTAGGGGCACAGTTCCCCAGTAAAATGGGATCCTAAGAGGCGAGAATTTTTTTTTTGTATCGGCTCAAAACTTACATCTTTAAGTCCTTGGGTCAAGCGGACACACAAGAAAACAGGAAACAAAATTTGGTTCCCCCAACAAAGGGCTGAAAACATTTTCGCCCGAACGGCTTGAGGCTTACACCCATAAGTTCATGGGCTAAGGGTACTGTTAGATATCAAATTTATATATGAAGTAACAAGATAACAAAAACCCTTCAGGTACAGTCATGGCAGGTTAATTGGGTTAATTGGAAACAATTAACCCTTCAGATACGGTCATGACACTATGTTTCTTGACGCTACGTTTTGCATGGGTTAGAATAGTAATCATAGGCAGGTCAATTCGTATCGAAGGAGTTGTCGTAGAAACTTCAAAAAGGGCTCATTCGATTGGAGATTGGAGTGGCTTGTGCCCTTTTTGATAGTCGAAAGTGATTGGAAACACCCCTCCCACGCCCACCATTTCCCCAAACACATCCAATCTAAATTTTGAGATAACGATTTTGTTCAGCGTAGTTGATTTCCAGATAGAAATTCTGTTTTTGAGGAGGACACTCCCCCCCAATCCACAGGGCAAGGGTTTTAAGTTATGCCCTGGGGACATATAAGAACGATGTTGACACAATGTATTATTTATTATTTTTTTCCTTTAGACCAGGGCACTTCGTATCGAAAAAGTTGTCGTAGAAACTTCGAAAAGGGCTAATTCAATTCGGAATTGGAGTGGCTTGTGCCCTTTTTGATAGTCGAAAGTGATTGGAAGGCAACTAACACCCCTTCCACGCCCACCATTTCCCAAAACATATCCAATTAAAATTCTGAGATAGCCATTTTGTTCAGCGTAGTTGATTTCCAAACAGGAATTATGTTTTTAAGGAGGATACACCCCCAAAGCCCTCAGGGCAAAGGTTGTAAGTTATGCCCTGTGTGCATATAAGGTTCATATAGAAAGTTGTTGTAGAAATTTCAAAAAGGGCTCATTTGATTCGAAATTGAAAGGGCTAGTGCCCTTTTTAATAGTCGAAAGTGAGTGGAGAGTAATTACCCCCCCCCCTCTCACGCCCAGCATTTCCCCAAACATATTCAATCAAAGTTTAGAGATAGCCATTTTGATTTCCAGATAGAAATTATGTTTTGAGGAGGACACTCCCCCACAACCCACAGGACAAGGGTTTTAAGTTATGCCTTGGGGGCATATAAGAACGATGTTGACAAAATGTAGTATTTATTATTTTTTTCCTTTAGACCACTGCACTTCATATCGAAGAAGTTGTCGTAGAAACTTCAAAAATGGCTCATTCGATTGGAAATTCAAAGGGCTAGTGCCCTTTTTAATAGTCGAAAGAGATTGGAGGGCAACTAACCCCCCTCTCACGCCCACCAATTCCCCAAACACATCCAATCAAAATTTTGAGATATCCATTTTGTTTAACGTAGTTGAAAGTTCTGGAATTAGGTTGTTGATGATGACAACCCACAGCTTTCAGGGAAAGGGTTGTAAGTTATGCCATGGGGGCATATAAGGTTTTTATAGAAAGCGTTGTCGTTAAGCCTTCAAAAAGGGCTCATTCGATTGGAAATTGAAATGGCTAGCGCCCTTTTTGACAGTCAAAAGTCACAGTCACACCTCTTCCACACCCACCATTTCCCCAAACACATCCGATCAAAATTTTGAGATAGCAATTTTGTTCCACGCAGTTGAAAGTTCTGGAAATTATACCTTTGAGCAGGAAACTTCCCCCACGGTCTTCAGGGCAAGGGTTATAAGTTATACCCTGGGGGAATATAAGGTTTTTATCTAAATCTTTGTCGTAGAAACTTGAAAAAAGGGCTCAATCGATTGGAAATTCAAAGTGCTAGTGCCCTTTTTAATAGTCGAAAGTCATCTGAGGGCAACTAACCCCCATCTCACGCCCACCTTTTCCCCAAATACATCCAATCACAATTTTTAGATAGCCATTTATTCAACGTTGAAAGTTTTGAAAATTAGGTCTTTAAGGATGACAACCCCTCCCCCCCCCCCACAGTCGTCAGGGCAAGGGTTGTAAGTTATGCCCTGGGGGCATATAAGGTTTTTTTTTATAGAAAGCGAGGTTGTAGAAACTTCAAAAAAGGCTCATTCGATTTGAAACTGAAAGGGCTAGTGCCCTTTTTAATAGTCGAAAGTGATTGAAGGGCAACTAACCCCCTTCTCACGCCAACCATTTCACTAAACACATCCAATCAAAATTTTGAGATATCCATTTTGTTCAACGTAGTTGAAAGTTCTGGAAATTACGTCTTTTAGGATAATAATCCCCTCAGATCCCTTAGTGCAAGGGTTGTAAGTTATGTTCTGGGGGCATATAAGGTTCATTATAGAAAGTTGTAGACATTTCAAAAAGGGCTCATTTGATTCGAAATTGAAAGGGCTAGTGCCCTTTTTAGTCGAAAGTGAGTGGCGAGTAATTAAACCCCCTCTCACGCCCACCATTTCCCCAAACACATTCAATTAAAGTTTAGAGATAGCCATTTTGTTCAACGTAGTTGAAAGTTCTGGAAATTATGTATTTGAGGATGAGAAACCCCCCAGAGTCCCCAGGGCAAAGGTTGTAAGTTATGCCCTGGGGGCATGTAAGGTTTTCATAGATAGCGTTGTCATAAAAGCATCAAAAGGGGCTCATTCAATTGGAAATTGAGAGAGCTAGTGTCCTTTTTAAAAGTAGAAACTGACTGGAGCGTAACTAACCCCCCTTTACGCCCACCAGTCCCCCAAACACATCCAATAAAATTTTTCAGATAGCCATTTTGTTCAACGTAGTAGGAAGTTCTGGAAATTAGGTCTTTGAGGATGACACTTCCCCCTACCCTCAGGGAAAAGGTTGTAAGTAATGCCCTGGGGGCATATAAGGTTTTTATTGAAAGCGTTGTCGTAGAAATTTCAAAAGGGCTCATTTGATTGGAACTTGAAAGGGCTAGTGCCTTTTTCTTAGTCAAAAGTGATTGAAGGGCAACTAACCCCTCTCTTTCGCCCACCTTTTCCCCAAACACATCCAATCTAAATTTTGAGATAGCCATTTTGTTCCACGCAGTTGAAAGTTCTGGAAATTATACCTTTGAGGACACTTCCCCCACAGTCTTCAGGGCAAGGATTATAAGTTATGCCATGGGGGCACCTACGATTTTTATTGAAATCTTTGTCACAGAAACTTGAAAAAGATTCGATTACGTAGTTGAAAGTTTTGGAAATTGGGTCGTTAAGAATAACAACCCCTCTCCAGCCCTCCGGGCAAGAGTTGTAAGTTATGCCCGGGGGGCATATAAGTTTTTTTTTTATAGAAAACTATGTTGTAAAAACTTCAAAAAGGGCTCATTAAATTGGAAATTGAAAGTGCTAGTGCCCTTTTTAATAGTAGAAAGTGATTGAAGGGCAAAAAACCCCCCTCTCACGCCCACCATTTTCCCAAACACATCCAATCAAAATTTTGACGTATCTATTTCGTTCAACGTAGTTGAAAGTTCTGGAAATTAGGTCTTTTAGGATGATAGCCCCCTCAGAGCCCTTAGTGCAAGGGTTGTAAGTTATGCCCTGGGGGCATATAAGGTTTATATTGAAAGTTGTTGTAGAAATTTCGAAAAGGGCTCATTTAATCGGAAATTGAAAGTGCTAGTGCCCTTTTTAATGATCAAAAGTGAGTGGAGAGTAAGTAACCCCCCTCTAACGCCCACTATTTCCCCAAACACATTCAATCAAAGTTTAGAGATAACCCTTTTGTTCAACGTAGTTCCAGAAAAGTTTTTGAAGAAAAGTAAAGAACTCCATTAAACCAAAAATGAGCAAAAATAAAATCAAATAATCTACCAAGCGTGAAACTACCACAAATCAGCATCGATAAATAAATGAAACTCAAACCGAACAGATATTACATTAAATAACCGAGTCAAACTCAAAACGAGCAGAAATTAACATGAGTTGGGCTCAAAACCCCTATGCCTTCCCAAGGCCTGACAAGGCCTGAACATATTTTGCACTTTACTGAAAAAAATGCAAATGAATGTGCATTGTCAGTTTAATATACGTATACTGATATCTAGTAATCAAAATGTTAATATTATTTGATTTATTAAAGTTATAAAAGTAAAAACATTTATATTTTTTCAGTAAAGTGCAAATTATGTTCTGGCCTTGGGAAGGCATAGGGGTTTTGAGCCCAACTCATATTAATTTCTGCTCGTTTTGAGTTTGACTCGGTTATTTATTGTAATTTCTGTTCGTTTTGGGTTTCCTTTATTTATCAATGCTGATTTATGGTAGTTTTACGCTTGGTAGATTATTTGATATGATTTTTGCTCAATTTTAGTTTAATGGAGTTCTTTACTTTTCTTCAAAAAACTTGTTTTGTGGAAAGTTTTTTTTAATTAATTACAAGGATAGACGGCACTGACCAAAGGAAAACAGTAAAGGTAAGCCTAGTACCTACTGTTGCAGAAGGTGATGGGAGGAATTCCCTAGAAAGTGGGAGGAGGGGAATCTCCTGGAGGTCAGAGATGATAGCAAATCCCGCTCAGTCAACAAATGACTGTAGTTGTGATTGCCTTGTGAAGGCCTAGTCTTACCCAACTATGGTCTCTGGAGGATATTTTCTCCCATTACTTCCTATTCCCTCCAAAAGTCTACCCTGTAGTCAGGTACGAAACACTTATCTTCAACTGGTATCGATATTTGCTGCTTACATCACTGTCCACAGGGGTAGGACTCGGAGAAATTTATTTCATTTTTAGCTCAAATTTGTATCCCGTATCCCATTGCCCCAATTATTCTAGAGACGCTTATACTGGCTCCATCCTACAATGTTACTTTTAAATTATTCCAAGGAGAAAGTTTTATTTTAATTAAAATCTGGATTTGTTTCCAGTAAAGCCAATTTGTTTTGGCTAGTAAAACCAATAGCTCCTGGCACCTGGTAACGTTCCACATACCAGAGCCCCATTCTTCGGCTCTCTCAAATGTAAATTTGAGAAGGCAGGGAAATTCCTTTTTAATCTTGCTACTAGTCCCTCATAAGTGATGACCCAGAACCAATAAGATTTTTTATTCTTTTTGGTTTTTCCGTTTATGTTGGTGGGTAGCTTGGTATATGCATTTCCAATCAAACAACCAAGTGTATCTTCACTAAATATTGACACGATTATTTTCCGTTTGTTCCAAACATTCTCTTCTTCAAAATTCTCATACTTTAATTCCCCTTTAATTTAATGCCTGATTTTTCCCGTCTTACATTCTGAAATAGTAAGTCATTTCATTGAATGTTATTTTAGTGAAAGATAAATCCGTGCGTTAGGAGCTTGCTATTAAAGTTGGTCAATAAGGTTAAAATTGATCCGTTGATTTACCCTTCTTCTTGAATAGTCATATTTTCTGGGTCCGAGGATGACAGCAAATTTAATTTGTTTTGTTTGCGTGATTCTTAACAGTTTTTGCCCTGATTGTGATCAGACAATTAAAAGTGATTTCGCGCATGTAAAAAAAACTCGGTGTAAAGCGGGCACATTTTGCCTTCACAATAACAATGACAAAACTCAAAATCTTGAAGTCTAGTGTTTACTGACAACTTCTACTGATATTCAGGAATCTGTCTATAAAGACAGATGGAATTTTCAGGACCCTGTAGGGATTCTCATATCGCATTCCAGGCTCCATGAGTAACATAAATTTTAAATTATCAAAGCATGCATTATCCTTAGCGTGAAAAACTTAAGGATAAAAAATACAGAAAAGAGTGGGAAAAGCTGACCTTTATTCGACATAGCTCAAGCAGCTCTTTCTGTCTTAAGCTTACCTATCAGCAACCTCTTCGTCGAGAGAGTGTTCCCTGTTATGAATCTTGTCAAGTACAAAATTCGAAACAGGATGCAGCTTAAAATACTTAACTCTACTGTGATCATCCGATTTAGGCTAAATTGCCAGGGAAAGTGCAGCAGGGACTTTGATCCTACACCCGCTATGCTGAATAGATTTACCATTGACATGTGTGACATCAAAAAACCATCCAATGACAATGAAAAATAAACTCTTGAGGAAATTTTTGGCTATACAGAAGGAGGGTTTGCTATTTAACTTTGAAAATGATCTTGAATACTAGTCGAAGATAAATACAACATATGACTAAAAAGTGTACAAAACTAATTCGAAGTTCATTAAAAGGGAAACACAAATAAAATAGCAATCGGAACTGTTGAAGGACCTTGCCAAGTACAATTTTGTCTCATATGTGTGTTTTTGGCTTCTGTTTCATGACATAAATCTCAGAACATTGTCTTTGGCCTGCAATTTTATAGACAGTTGCATTAATAATGACCGGTCTAATTTCTTATCTTTGACTTGGTCGTTTTAATTTATATTTTGAAACCTACGAAACATTTTGTTCTGATAACTAAGTTTGAGAATTTTCATCTTTTTGAATCTTAGAATTGCAATGTCATAAAAACATTGCATAAAGAACTAAACTTTGATGTCACTTACCTAAATGACATTTCGGAGAGATGTGACCTTCAAGGATTATGCTGCTCTTTAGTTCTACATTATAAATTCAATCTATTAGTTATCTTTGTGAAATGCGCGGTTAACTTCCACGTTTTTGTATAACTTTTCAACATTACAAGATGAGTGTACACAATGATCTTCTCTTTCTTTAGTTCTGTAATTACACTTTCCATTGTATGTAGGGTATAATTTAGCATAACCGCCGGAAAGTAAAAAAAAATGCACCCTTAGATATGGCAAGCATTTTTTTTAAGATTTTCTTTAATTCCTGCTTTTATTTAATTCTCTGACATACCAGAGAACTGAGGAAAATATCTTTCCTGTCAAGCCAGAGACTGAGAACAGAAAATTTTGACCACAAAAGCGCATGTAATCAGTCGAACAATGCTTAACTCTTTAAGATTTCGGAATATGGTGCCAAAATCTGTCAATGAAGACTGAATCCTACCAATTTTAAGCTCCAGTATTCTGAAAAGCAAAATTCACACAATTTGCGCCTATCTGGTAACGTTGTCTCTGATTTTTTTTTTTTTTTTTTTTTTGCACTCATCCCTGCCAGATCTGATTTACCCTGAATTTCGAGTTTGATTGAAGATATTTCCCAGAGGATATATATTAGAGTATTAATTTTCTTTTGCCAATGTATGGCCGGGCAATTATGGACTAAACACGTTAGTCTACATGAAGACATAAATTTTAGCCGAGTTCTTAGTTACCTTATTGATTAGATCTTCCTTCAAGGGGCCCCTAACAGCGTCGTACGGCAGTGAATGTGGAATCATGCACCCCGCACTACCAATAGGTACACTCATACACCAACTGGTTTGGGCCCCAGAAACTGAGACCAAAGCATTTTTCGGCTAGAAACTTATAATCAAAAGTCCTTGGGTCAAGTCCATTAAAAAAAAAACCTAAAAAAAAAATGGTTCGCCTGAAAATGGGGCGCTATAAAGGGCCAGAATTTTTTTTTATTTTTGAGGAACAGCTTGAAACTTACAAAACTCAGTCACTGGGGAGGTGGATCTTAATATACGGGAAAAACTCATAGTGCACCCTCTCATTAGAATTAAGGTCTACAAAACTTTTTGATAAATGACTGACTTGAAATTTTCAAAGATCATTTGCCTGGGCTAGTGCTGACCACATTTTATTTTTGAAGGGGGTGTGGATGCCAAGGAGCGTCAAAATGGGCCAAACAACATACTTTTCCTGATCAGTAGGAGCGACAAGGCCCTAAGCTCAAAGGAACCTAATATAAAAAATTAATTTGGGACATCGTATCCTCAAAATGGGAACTGGCAAGGGCCAAAAAAGCTTTTTTTTCTAACCAGCTTAAAACTAGTTTCCATCAGTCTTTGGGCCAAGAAGACCCCCAAAAACAAGAAAAAATAAAAAGAATTTATTCCCCCGAAAAAGGACCAACAACTTTTATTCCGAACAATTTGAAAATTAAACCCGTCAATAACAAGAACAAATCGATTTGGAGGCACGAGTGCCTTAAAAATGGGCCAAAAACTTCTTTTATTAGCGTGACACTTGCGTTGGGCCCTAAAAGGGGCCACCAAACTTTGTTACTCAGAAGTCTCCTGCCAAATGGACCCAAATGTAAAAGAAAATTTTTGTTTTCTGGCAGGGTCCCTTCTCCGAAATTGGATGTTATTGTTGATGTTATGACAAATAAAAAAAATCCTCAATCGAAATACAAAGTAAAGTGCACAGAAAGAAAAATTGGATTAAAGGCACGAGCACCCAAAAAACGGGCCAAAAACTTCTTTGATTGGCTTAATACTTAAGTTCAGCCCCAAGAGATCCAACAAGCTCTGTTATTCTCAAGTCTCTCAGCCAATCGGACTCTAATGTACAAGAAAAATTTAAGTTCGGATTCAGGGTTTCCCCTCCAAAATCGGGTGTCATTATTGATATTATACCAAATAAAAAAACCAATCCTAGAAAAACAAAACCAGTAAAGTGCATATAACGCTCTAGCCTTTAAAGGACTTAGTGGGGCAGTAGCCCTACTCTTATTTCTGGTGATTTCTATTCGTTTGACTTTACTTTCTGTTCGTTTTAGGATTCAACTATTCATCCACAGCAGTGTCTATTATCTTTATGTTTGAAGTGATTATTTATTTTGATTTTTGTTCGATTTACGACTGATCCATTCATCCATAGCTGCATGTGTTATCTTTATTTTTGGTGTGATTAATCATTATAACTTCTGTTCGGTTTGAGTTTTATTTATTTATTCATAGAAAATTCTGTTTGTTTTAGGTTTGAGTTCATAGATAGGTAAGTAATATTTTAAAATCAAAAATACAGCCGTGAACACAAAAAAAGGAACAAATATCATAAACCTCTTTCAACGATCATCATTAAATGCATAAGTAAAACACTGCATTTTACCTAATACTAGTACTTGATACTTAATACTAGAAAATAAAGTCATGTACCCAAAAAAAAAAAATTACAAATATAATAAAATTAAATCAGATAACATCAAAATATACTTAAATGAAACGCTATGTTCACTTAATACTAGGAAATGTTTAGTGAACATAATCTCCAGATACCTCGCTATTCTACAAATAAACTAAGGCGACGTACTATTTAAGACACCTGGAAGTATCAACTCATTTTTTCCAAATATCTCTTCATTATAGTAGAGAGCCCATGGCACTGAATCAAGCAATGCACCAAATCATCCTCTTGAACTTTGCAAAGCGGTCAAGTATACCTGTCTCAATTGCAACAACTTTCTTTTGAGCAATCTTTAAATCTTGCTCTAATTGGAAGACAATTAGCTATGACATTATTTACGCTCGTTTTAAGTCTTAATTTGGATTGCTTTTTCTCCTTTAAAAAAACTTTTTTTGGAAAATTTTTTCGATTAGTCAAGTTAAAAAAAAATACCAAGAATTTTGAACTATTTCTGCAAGATTAAAAAGTGAACACTGTGGTTGGGATATTTAAACACTGTAGACTGTAAGCTCAGAAAAGCATTTGTTCCCAATAAATTTAAAGAATATTACACGTCGGCTTCAATAGGGTGTCGACATTGCTGCCAAAGATTTAAGCATTTTTCATTACTGTCTCTTTATAAGAATATGGCCCGACTTAACCAGAAGCTAGAAGTTTTAAAAAAGGTAGATACAGATTGTGTATTTAGCCACAAAGGTCATTCAAAAGAGGCATAAGCAATACTTCTATAAAACAAACACACACACAAAAAAAAACAACAACTTTAAGCTATAGTGGATAGGAAACCTAGGTGAAAACAAACACTGCCTCTCCTCTATCGCTATCTCAGTAGAGCAGGCTATACCAATAATAGTTATCCTGCAGGTCGTTCCGTATATCAATGGAAAATCCATGGAATTATACATCCCAAAAGGTTTCTCCTCTCTTGATGTTCAAAGTTCAGACCCGTCGTTAAGGGCCTTTAGGAAAATTCCCTGTTCTGGCACTCTCTAAATGGCTGCTAGTGTCTAGTTAGTTAGTCATGGTTGTGTTTCTTTGTTTTGGCTTTGACTACCGAATCAGGGAAGGAATTCCATTCATCTACAGCTCGGAAATTCCAAAAGTCTGTTCCGAGTCTATTTAAAGCTGTTAATTTGAACACCTTTTCGGAGTGGTCTCTTGTGGTTTCAAGTTTTGCAGACTGAAAATACTTTTGAAAGCCGAGGTTTTCCAGTCTATTTTTTACTTTATATGTTTGTATTTGACCCCCTTGTCTGCGTCAGCACTTTAGGATGAATAGGTGTAGCTTTAATAGTCCACCCTTGAAGCTCATTTCTTTAAATGATGGAAGAAGTTTTGTAGCACGTTGTTGGATGTTTTCTATCAGAATTTGTTTTGTAGTGGGATTCCCATATAATGTTACAATGTTCAATAGTAGGCCTCGCAAGTCCTTAGGAGAGCTTTGGAAATATCTGGATGTCTGCCTCATTAGATGATAGAACACCGCCTGATTAGTCCTATAAATTGTAACGCTTTAGTGGTAATTTTTTTTCGGTATTTCCATGGAACTTTAAGCGAGAGTCAATGATGCCAAGATCTCTTTCAGATTATACTTGAGTTAAGGGCATCTTTAGGCCTACCTTATCCTTTGTTGTCTTTTGTGGAGTAGTTTCTCTTGAACACACTTTAGGCCTACCTTATCCTTTGTTGTCTTTTGTGGAGTAGTTTCTCTTGAACACACTTTAGGCCTACCTTATCCTTTGTTGTCTTTTGTGGAGTAGGTGACTCTCATGTGTTTCATTTGCAGATTACCTTGGACTTGCTTGTAGATTAGTTGTTAGCCTCTCAAGGTCACTTTGGAAAATAATGGTGTCTATTGGGGATATCATTTTTCTATATAGTTTAGAATCATCTGTAAAGATATTTATTGTGCTTTCAATGCTCTTGTCGGTTTCGTTGACGAATAAGACGAGTGGACCAATCGCACTATCTTGTACACCTCCACTTATTACGTTTATTTGGTTAAATGGCTTTCTCAAAAGTTGTTTAATTTTATTTACGAACGTTTTTATTAGTAATAAATATACGTAACTAACGAATTAACTTACGTAACGAACTTCTATATTCATATATTTTTAATACGTATATTAGGGGGTTCGCCCCCTTGTCAATACCTCGCTCTTTACGCTAAAGTTCGAATTTTGTTCCAATTCTTTAAAAATGACCCCTTCATCAAAAAGGCCGTTTGCTATTAGAATACAAAGAATGCATCACACAGCTGTTAGAATAAATAGCTCTTATGAAAGCACTAAAAAATCTTTGGCTTAAAGGGCGAATAACAAGAGGGCAAACCCAATCATATACGTAATAATTTCTGTTCGTTTGAAGTTTTGACGTTGCTCCTTACTTTCAGTTGAAAAACTTTTTTTTTTTAAATTTAATTTCCGATCGTTTTTTTTTAAATAATGCTGGGAAATCCGGCGCCCCCTTCATAGCAATGTTCATTCCCCCATGAAAACTCCCACATAAACCCCGACCCACCCACCCCCCACCCCCAGTACCAGGAAAACCCCCCTGAAAACGTCTGTATACTTCCCAATAACCAATAATATATATAAACATTGGGTAAAATTCATAACTTTCAGCCCTCCCCCCGGGGACTTTCGAGGATTAAGTCATCCTAAAAGACATAGTTATTATATTTTCGACCATGCTGAATAAAATGGCTATCCCAAAATTTTGATCGGGTGACGTTGGGAAAAAAATGAGCGTGAGAGGGGGCCTAGTTGCCCTCCATTTTCTTCGGTTAGAATGAGCCCTCTTACGATATTCTAGGACCACTGGGTCGATACGATCACCCCTGAAAAAAAAAAAAAAAAAAAAAAAAAAAAAAAAAAAAAAACGCATCTGTGATCTCTCTTCTGGCAAAAAATACAAAATTCCATATTTTTGCAGATAGGAGCTTGAAACCACTACGGTAGGATCTCTGATATGCTGAATCTGAAGGTGTGGTTTTCATTAAGGTTCTATAGCTTTTAGGGGGTGTTCCCCCTTTTTTCGAAAATCACATGATTTTCTCAGGCGCGTAACTTTTGATGGGTAGGACTAAACTTGATGATTATATATTTGAAATCAGCATTAAAATCTGATTCTTTTGATGTATCTATCGGTATGAAAATTTCGTTTTTTAGAGTTTCGGTTACTATTGAGGCGGGTCGCTCCTTAGTTCGTTACCACAAACTGTTTGAAACAGAACAGCCTACAATTATTTCTTAACTGAAAACTTGCGATTTTTTTTTTATCAGTTTTAAAATATTTCAATCTTGGACTCAGATTCCATCGGAAATTTCTTTCCAACGTTATTTCAGTTGCTGATATTTATCAGCAATTGTTAGACGAACAAATAAGCTTTCAAATGGGGATAAATCCATTAATTTAGACAGTGAAAAAAAGGTACAAAGGTCCAGATATTTCGATCACATATTCAGCGACCGTCTTCAGTAGAAATACTAAAATATCAAAATTGAAACTAGCATGTTTATACAGAGCAAAATAAATAACTTTTCGGGTCATTCACAAAATAATGAACTTCCGGATTATTCACTAGATTATTTTCAGAGAGTTCATTGACAAAGTTCATTCAAAGTCTTGATGTAAATTTGTTTCTTTAATCTTGCCCAAATGTAAAACAAATTTTCAATGAAGGTGGCAAAGCCTTCCGTGTCTTCAAATTGCAAACCAAATGTTGAGTTTATAGCTGTTTACTGGGTTGGTCTCATTTCCCATACCTACGATGTATTTTCGACATAACACCTTTAATTAGATTTCTGAGACCACACTGGCTAATTATGACAAATAAAAAGCGCCAAGAAGAGAGAAACGAGGACAATAACAGGCAGTGAAAACAGAAGAAAAAGTTATGCAAATATTTCGATTGAGACCTCCGCTTAACCGTCCTCAGCGCGGAATAATAAAAAAAAAATGCAGATAAAAGTCCAAAGGACAATACAAAGTTCCAGCTTCAGTGTTTATTTTGAGGTTTTACTGGTTTTTATATTGTAACAACTTTTTCTAGTAACAACTCTTAATTTGCGATAATTTTATGCTTACAAGTGTTCGATTCCAAGCACATTTCATCGGAAACGTTTGTTGCCTAGCTTGAATTCTTCTGTTTTTTTATATTATGTAAGATTTTTTTTATATTACATAAGATTTTATATTATATATAAAACCTTGGCCCCCTTGTTACACATCCTCAAAACGTACAAGGTATGTTCGATTTGATGATCTAATTAAAGGTATTACGTCGAAAATAGCAATTGTTAGAAATAACTTTCTGTAGGTCAGAGAAACACTTTTGTTTTACGAAAACTGTTATCTATAATGTTTCTTAAGGCAGTGAAAACCTTAGATACACAGCGAGAAAAATCTTGTCAAAATTGGAATAAGTGTTAATATGCGTGATTTAAAACTTAATAGCAAGGTTAAAGGCCCATCAATTTACCAAAAGATTTGACAGCGTCGTGATGGCTCAGTTTACCAATGAGGGATGAATGAGATGACTTTGTCTTCATAATACATTCAGTGTACGGAGCTTTTACTTAAATATCTCAATTTTGACATCGCAATATGTTATAGTGACCAATATTAAATATCCCTCTTCATGGATAGCAATTGCAGATAGAAGGAGGGGGGGGGGTTAAACCCTCCTCCTCCCTCAAATATAAACTACAACCCAAATATCTCACTTTAAACAGGCCGAAATACGTCATGAATGAAGTGGCAGATTCTCACTCTTTATGAATAATAGTTGTGGACAAAGAGACGGATTCCTCCCCATCTCCGAGGCTGATCCAACGAATTTTCTAGTTCCGAAAAATATGGCCACGCCTTTTAGAGAAATCTAGTCCCTCCATCTGAAAGGTTCAAATATGTGTGCATCTCTGCTTACAAATATCAAATATGCAACTCCGATTATTAATATGGTGTTTTTTTTTGCCAAGGTGCTTACGATAAATTGTGGGATTGGAAATAAAAGCTATACCTTGACTTTAGCGAGGAGTACATTTTCATTTTCCAACATGAGCTGGCGTTTGTCTGGTGTAACATTGACATCGACACTCTTTGACTCCGTTTTGACATCAAGGAAGAGGAACGGATATTGGTGACGATTATACTGGTGATACATTTCATTTACCAATCGAGTTACCTACAAAAATATCAAATAAACTTTCATCCATTTAACTGTTTGTGTGTTTGATAAATCCACACAAAAAAAAAGTTTTAAGAACCGAACTAGGATTTAATTCCCTACTATAACTGTAAAGACGAAAAAGAGAAAAAAGAAGGAAAATATCTTATCCGGCAAGAAATAGTGACAGGATTCGATATGAGAATATTGATAATGTAAAATTAGCCAAATACAGATAAAAAACAGACTGAATCGTAAATATCCTATCTATTTAATTAAATTTTCTTAAAAAAAAAAAAAAATCTTAAATCGTGTTTCTGAATAATAGTCATAGCTTAAACTTTGCCAAGAGCATCCGCAGTTATTAACAGTGATTTCTACGCTTGTTTTGCCAGTGCAGGGCTGCCCCTCCTTAGTACTTTTCCGAACACTTCGGGACTTCGGCCCTGAACTTGAGATTGTGGGAAATGCTTTTATAATTGCTCAGCTTTTTAGGACTTCTTATACTATATAAGTATAAATTCACATACTGTTTCCGCTACCAAGAAGAATCATCAGAAATTTATTCAGTCTGCATGAACTGTTACTTATAATATCAAAAGCATCCAGGCAAACCCTTGTGAAACCGGTTGTGATATATTCTTACATGTTCAATTCATGGCTGGCGCACAAGTTGCAGGGCTTCAAGGGGTGGTTTTAAGATTTATTTATGATGGGTTTAGAAAAAAATACAACATCAATTTCAGTATTTGTAGCTTCGCTAGTTCGTGAATGGCTTTTATTGTGTTCTAAAGTAAAAAGGCTCAGTTTACAAACAACTCTTCAGTTAACAGGATAATTTTTTCCGTAATATCATGAGCATTAAAATTCTACACAAGAGTAAAGTTTAACTAGTGCTTATATTAAAACCTGTTAGCAAAGATATTTGAATACCCAATCCGGAGCTTAAATTTAGTTTCTGGACCTTGAAGTCTATAACATTTGTTGAATTCATTCGGTTGGACATTTCGATTACAAGTAATCTCGATTCTCAATCATTTAATGGATTCAAGAGAAAGTATAGATTTTAAGCTCCAGAAACACATCATGCATTTGTCATACTTAGGAACTTTAAATTAGGTATTACCATCCCTTACTCAAACTTGTATAGAACACTAAATGTAAATTCTTAAGCTATATAAACAACATATCACCTATGATAGTTTACACTGTGACGAACAGAATGTGCTGTGACATCAAAGTCACTAGATTAAAGAGAAAATTATCAGTGCAAATTCCGGACCGGATGGTACCAAATCAAAAATGGCTAACTAGTAGCTTCAAGGAGTTCACCAATTGATCCGGCAGGGGCGACATCAAACAAACTCAGGACTATTACAGTGCAAGGAATTCCGCTTCATATTGGACAGCCTAGCGGCAATGAATTACTGCTAAAAATCATGTAGAAGGAAAAACTTACAGGCTTAAAATCGCAAGGCCGCTTATTTACAAAAATGAACTGTCGATCAGTTGAGCTTCTTCCAAATCCATGGCTGCACGTTGATATAAAACCAGAAATTGTTATTTTCGCTGAAGTACTTCTTTTCTTGGCGTTGAATTCCTCTAGCGCTTCTTCCGTTGGAGATAAGTCAGGAATTTCTAGCAGAGTTGTCACCTGATAAAAGAGAACACGTTTTTATTCACTTTTAAAGCCTAAGGGGCCCTAGTAGCGATTTAGAATCTATCATTGGCCAAAAAGACTATTACATAAAGAAGAAGAGAATCATACAAGGAAAAGCAATTTAGTTATTTTAGTTTTTAATGGTCATTAAAACTTCATTAGATTTTATTATTCTCTTTGTTTATAATTTTGCCTATTACTGGCTCTCAAGGAAAACTCTGTCTTTTCCTTCACGCGCGCCCACAAGAGAACGTTTGGGTAGATTTCAAGGAGGGAGGAGGGGCTCGGAACTGCAAACCTACTTCTAGTAGGTTCGGAGTGAAATCAGAAATAAAGTATTCTTGTGTTTTGTTCTCGTTTCATTTTAGTGGATTCTTTTCAAAGGAACACAGCAAAGGCTATGGCAGGACCTGATATTAAGTGGGAAGATAAAACATCCCAAAACTTTAATTACACGGATTATTTGAATGTCCTGGATAAAAATGGAAGCAAAATGGATGAATTTTTTGAGGTTTTGAGAGCGACTGGGAGGAAATTAAGGCTTGTAAATTAACATTTAGAACACTATGCTGCTTAAATAGGGGTAAGGAAACCAAAGAGCTGATAATAGTTACTGGTAAAATTGACTGTGTGATTAGCTTCACTTACAAAGGTAGCATATTTCGTAAGGAGGGTGGATACGATGAAGATACAGCAGAAGAGCCAATGCTAATGGTGTTTCCCTACAGTTGAAAAAAAGTTTAGAAGACTAGGAACAGCAGAATAGGAAGAATAAGAAAAACAGTCTTAGTATTAAGATTGGAATGCAAGAAGCAATGGTAACAACATGTGCCAATTATGGCTCTGAAACTTGGTGTACCAACAGACTGAGAAAGCTATCTCAGATTATTTCCAAAAGAAGTAGCTAAGGATAGCTTTAGGTACTCACAAGAACAATATGTATATAAAACAACCTGCTGTACGAAAATATGGTTCGATCCCAATGCCTAGGGCTATAACAAAAGAAACTTGAAGATAGCTAGGTCATGTTTTATTGATGAGCGCGTTTTTTTGGCAATCCAGCTGCAGTAAAAAAAAAATACCGAACTTCCACGAATAGGCAAAAGGGAGCAAAAAAAAAAAAAATTTAATGACAAAGGAACATAAAGAACGAAACAAGAGTATAAATTCCAAAATATGTATAAAGAAAAAAAATATTAAATCAACAGCCTGGCCATATATAATACAACATAAAATATAAATTTAAAAACTGGCTAAAATACGAAAATCTAAATTATCCTCATAATACATTATTATATTTGTTTAATAGCATCATAAATCTTAAGCAAAATAAAACCTAAAATTCAAAAAATTTAGAAAATCTCGATTTAGGATATAATGAAAATTAGAGAATATACCACCAAACTAGAAGAAGAAATTTCAACAAGTTACAAATTAAAAAAATTCCAGAGCATAGATAACGAGAAATCAACCACCGAGAAACTGAAGTACATTTGCGTCGTGTCTTATTCATTATCATAATGGAATTTTTCATACCATCTCACAGAAGAACTTAGGTAGGGCTGCAGAATAAAAAAAAAAAAAAAAAAAAAAAAAAAAAAAAAAAAAAAAAAAAATTAGTCTGCATTATAAACAGAATAAAAAATCTGGTACCAAAATTAGCCGTATTTTCTAAAAAAAAAACTCCTGAGCTGCTTACCTGTTTTGCTCCAAATATAGCTGTCAAATTTTCTCGAAGAGATCCTCCACTGTTCTTCAGCATTACATTTTTCCTTCCTTGATCGGAGACACCAATACAGGTTATCCTATGTAATAGAATGGAAACTAAATTGCAATTAAAAATACGCTGTATTTTATTGGAAATGAAAAGAAGATGGACTTTTGACAAAATTGCGAAGTTTCAAAACATATGGTTTTCTTTTAAGATAAAGACAAGATATTTATTTAAAAAAACGTCTATCACAAGCCCCGAAGGGCCGAATTCGCATTTCGGAGTCATTAAACCAAAAAATAAAAAATCATAAAAAAGCACAAAAACTAAAAAAAAAACTGGCAAACCAATGCCAAAAACAACAATATCCGAATGGCAAAACCATTCGTTAGTCAAAAAAAAAAAAAAAAAAAAAAAAAAAAAAAATTAAGTGGCAAAATGTGAGAAACTTGAAAAGGTAAAAAGTAAAAAAGAGTGAGATAAAATTAACGTTACAAAGGTTTAAAAGATAATACATAAAAGGAGGGAGGTGACAAAAAAAAATCGAACAAACAAAAACTTGGGCATCACCAGTACCAAAGAGAGAGAGAGAAAAAAAAAAGAACACTAGCGGTTTATTTTTTCCGTAATGAAGGGTACAAAGTTTTTTTCGTACCTGGAGGTCAAGCATCGGATAGGGGACAAGATAGGAACGGGTTCAGAAACAGCACGTGGCAGGCGGTGTCTGGATGGGGAGTGTCTTTTGGGAAAAATGTTTTCCGTGCGAGGGTTTATTATTGCATTTTTTGCAAAACGGAGGCACAAAGTTCCTTTCCTGTGCTCAAGAGTTTCCAAGTTGGCAATTTTTAGAAGGAGCGAGTATGGTACCTTACCTTCTTTAAAAATAATTCTCAGGGCTCTTTTCTGAATGGATTCAATTTTTTCCGATTCAACACGGGAGATACCAGGATGCCAAACTCTACAAGCATATTCAAGATGCGGGCGGACAAAGGAAGTATAGATCCTTAAGTAATGGGATGGGGGAACATTATATTTATTCAAGGGGTTAAGAAGAGGCAAGACAGCATTAGCTCTGTGAACAATATCATTCGCATTGATATCCCACTTTAAATTAGAGGAAATCATAACCCAAAATAATTTATAGGAAGACACAAGAATGTTTGGAGGGATAGAGTTGAGGAAAATGGGTATTGTTTGAAGGAAACAAATTGACATTATCAAGGATTCAGATGGGTTTACTCTCATGTCTATGTGTGCAGCGTCATCTGCAATATCATTGAGGATGCTCATAGGGTTGCTTACTAAGTTTCTGTAGCAGGTTTCAACAACCGTTAGGTCATCCACAAATTTCCATCTGTCGGGAAATTCCTTATCGAGGCTATTTATCATAACAGAAAACAGGAGGGGACCTAGGAGAGTACCTTGGGGAACTTCATTGTGGACATTGAGGAGGCTGGAATAATAATTCTAATATTTGACTCCTTGTGATCTATTTGAAAAAAAGGAGGCAACCAATTTAACCAGAAAAGAATCAATATTAAAATCAGTTATAAGTTTCTTAACTAAAATATTGTGGTTAAAAAGGTCAAATGCTTTTTGAAGGTCAATGGAAATTAAATTTAGCCAGCAATTAGATTTTTCGAGAATTTTCCCAATTGGGTCAATAAGAAAAACAATGTAATGGGAACTAGAAGCGGAATTGATGTTCCCGAACTGTCTCATGTCAGTGAGAGGTAGGATTTTTCCTTTAGCCAGTCTGCAAGGAATCCTTCATGTAGTTTAGAGAATATAGGAGTGAGTGAAATAGGACGAACACCTTCAAAACCAGGTTTTCCGTCTTTCTTTTTTAAGGGGGTTATGAAACCTTGTTTCCAAATTTGCAGATATTGGCCAGACTCAGTAATTTCATTGAAAATAACAGACAAGGGCTTTGAAAGGAAGTCACTGAAAGCATTAATTAAAAGAAAAGGGATATCTAAAGGGCAGGCACTTGTTTTTCGTAGTTTCCCAATTCTTCTTTCGATCTCAGACGGAGATATGGAGGGGAAAGCAGGTGGGAGATCATCAGTAGGTAATTGATAGGACAATGCCAAAAGGCTCTGGACAATGGAGGCAAGGAACTTGTTTAGATTATTAGCAGTAACTTCTCGGGATTCTGGTAGGTTGAAATCAAACTGGTCTAGACTTCTACGATATAACTTCTTTATTTCAGAATACCATTTTTTTGGTTTATTGGTAAACAATTCTTTGACCTTATTCTTGTAGTAGGATCGGACAGATTTACGTATTTCCTTTTTAATTGATTTTCTTATCGATCCTTTTTAATTGCATCGATCCTGGCGGTCTTTGATTACTTTAATACAAGCAATAAGGTTAGCCGTCTTACCATTACGCGAGCATAACTTCGAATAATTTTACGACCAAATTTCTTATATTGGCACACCCCTAGTAACACCGCTCGGGGGGAGAGCTCCCTTCAAGAAAGGACTGTACGGCATAAATTCCCCAAAGGTTTTCAAGAAACAAATAGAACGACTCAAATAAATTGCTCGTGATACAGTCACCAACTAATTTTTATCGAAGATAAATCAGGTTGTTTAAAATGACATTTAAAATGCCAAGTTTAATAATTAGAGGGAAATTGGTTGCTTATGCTAAGAGGAAAACACATTTGATGGATTGCATGTTTGACTTCTTTCCTTTATTGGATCAGATTTAATGTATAATTAGACTTTTTAAGCTAAGTGGAGGCCTTCGAATCTACTCCCTTTAAACGAGCAACTTTGCATTTATGCTGAAGTTTTTTCTTGAAAGCGGATCCATATATATATTTTTTTTTGAAAATTGGCACCCTGGAATTTTCTGGACAGAAAAAAAAAATATCTATATAAGTCAAGAGCTTGCGAAAAGTCGTTTCGAGCCCTTTTTAACAGAATTCACATGAGTGACGGCATATTTATGGGCACATTTCAAGAACATAAATCCCTCCATTTTCCCCTCAGGAGGGTTCGTATCGTTTTCAGTACCCATGGCACACGCAAAATTACGAAAGATGACAAATGAATATGAATAGCCAAAGAAACAAAAAACAGCAAAATTTACGATAGAATCACTTAATTAAATTGAAATCACGGATTTTTCGCCCTAGAATGAATAAGTGTTATTTTAGCGTCTGCAAAGATACACAGGAAGGAGAAAATTTACGCTTGCATTTCTTAACCACCCTGGAATAGAATAAAGTTAATTTATTGTCAGTGAAGGATAAACAGGAAAGCGGAATTGAATTCATGCCAGAGAAAAATACATGTGAGCGACGCTATATTTATATACATTCAAAGAGCAAAAATTACAACATTTTTCCCCAGGGGTGGTTGCATCATTTTTTGTATCTATGACGCATGCCAAATTACCAAAGATAACAAATGACTCTGAACAGCCAAAGAAAAAGGCATGGAACAAGAAACAGCAAAGATCACATAGAATTGCAAACGAAAATGTTGCACAACGAAAATTTGCGGTTAGAACACAAAGCAAAACTACAATAGAATGATGGAACGTGTTTGTTTAGGGTGTGAGCTGGTGAAAGATAAACAGGAAGAAAGAACTAATTTTTAAAATCTAAGACACGTGTAAAATTACACAAGATGAAAATGACTCTGAACAGCTAAAAAAAAAGGTATGGCACAAGAAACAACAAGAATCACATTGAATTGCAAACGAAAATGTAATTTAAAGCTAAAGAATAACACGATAGTTATGCTGTTGCGTAATTTAGATATTTCAGAAGTTACAAGGGAATAAAGAGCAGGTTATTTTAGCGTCGGTAAAAGATAAACAGGAAGGAGGAATTGCATTCATGTCAAAATTTCAATGCGCAATTTGAAAATTAAAGCAAAAATATAACAACTGGGGAAAAGTTTGAGAAAGAGGTGTTTTTGGTATCTATAACGTCATACGAAATTACACATGATTTTAAGTGAATCTGATCAGCTAAAGCAAAAGGCAATGATGCACAAAAATAAAGCGCAACAAAATCTGCGGCTAGAAAACTTGCGACCACAAGCCTCACCACAAATCCTAAATTAAAATAATGGACAAAGAAATCTGCGTGCAGAATATAAGCGACAGGGATGATCATATCGAATCGTAAATGAAAGAAGCAACAGTGAGAATTACAACGAGTCCCAAAAGAAAACAAATCATATAGAATAGATGATTCTTTCATGCATTAACAGGAAGAAAGAATCAAATTGATGCCAAAATTTCTTAATTCAATTGCAATTTTACATCTCATATCCTAAAACTAAAGAATAACGCGATGATTACACTATTGCATAATTAGAGAATCAAAAATGTATATATTGATTGCCACGTGTCCAGTGCCGGGGCCCGGGCTTCTGGTACTACCTTTTACAACCTACTAAAAAGTAGCCAGCCTAAATACTTATCAGAAATTTAGTACAAAAATATTATTATTCATGGCTTGGTGCGTGAAAGAACAATAATCAGTGGCGTCAATTGAGATGGAGGGGCATTCGCCACCTAAATTCCCCCAAGATTTTGAAAATTACCTTATTTGGTTTTTTTTCATTGCAAATTTCCTGGTTTTTTTTTAGTTTTTACATAAAAAAAAACGACAAAATTGCCCCCCCCCCCTCTATATAAATTTTCCCCTCCCCCTAAATATGCTTGAATTTTGACGAAATTTTACCACTGGGCCCTGCTCTAGGCAGGAATATTGGCTCGGGCTTCAATTCCATTCAAAATTTGAAAAATGGCATAAAATCATATCATTTGTGGCTAATTAACGTCCAAAAAAGACTTCAAACGGACTTTGAACCTTCGCAAAGACTCTTTTCAACGTTAAACAGCCTAAAATAAAGTTTTTCTGATGAAAATGAAGAGAAAATTAAAATTTCAATAACGAAAAATCATCACTTTTAAGACAGCCTATATCTCTATAAAATAAAAAAAGACTTTCCATATACTAAACTTCTTGTGTTGTAAGCTGCTAGTTTTCTTGCGTAAACGACAGGTCCAGTCTCTGCTTTTGGATTTTCAACAGCTCTTTGAAATTCCATATTTATCATTTCACACGCAGTAACATTGCGTTTCCTAATCCTTCTTCACTATGCATAATACCATTTTTTTTCCTTTTTTTTTCAAGTAGGCATCGACGTAAATCTTAAGCCTCTTGGACTGTTTGAAATCGGAGCTCAACGGCAGACATGATTTAACTAAGCCCGAGCATCATTTATCGCTTTTTGTACCAACCGGGGCATTACAGTTTCCTAATAAAAATACCGTATTCGCCCTAGGATCTTGTCTATTCGTTCCTGTAGTCACTACCGTCACCGTCCATCAGAATGGACAAAAATTTGCTTTGACTGAAAACCATTCACTTTTTGGCCATAAAGTGAGTAACTAGAATTATGTGTTTAATGCCTTCCCAAACGAAGGAAGACCTAGAAGCTTCCTTACTCGTCATCAGCACCCCTCCTTGCCAATGTATTCCATCCTTCTAACCGGCAGGTAAGAAGGCGAGGCCGTGATTCTCAACGTGGAGCGTATGCCCCATCCGTGAGACATACACTCAATGCTAATATTAGCATTGCAGTACATGATAGTATATCAGTGATACATGATACAAGGTACCTGATGTCTTGCAGTGACGTTATGCATTGTATAAAAAGTGTTGTATTCAGTCAATATTCTTCATTAGTGTAAAATATGCCTAGGGGAAGACTCAGAAAAAGATACCAAGCTGGTGGAACTTTAGTGGCGCCAAATCACGAAACGTAGGGAGGGGGGGGGACAAGAATTTTTTTTTTCTCATTTTGAATAACGATGCGAACAACAGAACAAGACTGAGCAAACATGCATAAAAAGGGGGTAGCGGCGACTTCGCTCTTTGGATAAATCACCGACTAATCGAATCAAATCCAGTGTCTCCTCTTTTTCAATGACCATAATCATAAGATTACTGAATCTGTTATTTCCCATTGTCGATCGCAGATAACCCTTCACAAGCACTATTGCGGAGAAGAATCGCTTATTACTGGCAGTGGTCACAGGTAAAGTAGTTAATAGTTTTATCAGTTTTAGCACCGCAGAATAGGCAATTGGGAGGTCAGATAAAATTTCGATAGCTCGAAGTAGGTTCGTTCTAAATTAAAAAAAAAAATTCAAATGAGAAAGTAAGGAGCAACATTAAAGCTTAAAACAGAATTAATAAAAACTTAAACATAAATTATTACGTATACGAGGGGGGGGGTGTCGCCCTCTCCTCAATACCTCACTCTTAACGCTAAAGTTTTAATTTTGTTCCAGTTATTTACGAAGGACTCCTGAATCACAAAGTCCGTTTAATTAGAATAATAAGGTCTTTTCAAAGTTATAAAAAAAACTTTAGCGTAAAGAGCAAGGTATTGAAGAGAGGGCACCCCCCCCTCATATACGTAATAATTTTCTGTTGGTTTTAAGTTTTAATGTTGCTCCTTACTTTCACTTGAAAAAATTGTCTTTTATTTAATTTCGGATCGTTTTTTTGAATAATGCTGGGAAGTCCGGCTCCTCCTCCATGAAAAATTCCCTCCCCCACAAAAAATTCCTCCATGGAAACATTCTTCCACTCTCCCCCCTCCCCACAGTCACCATAAAAATCCCCCTGAAAACTTCTACTTCCAGATAACCACTACTATATGCAAACAATGGGTATAGTTCATAGCTTGCAGCTTGTCCCCCAAGGACTGTGGGGTGTTAAGTCTTTCTCAAAGACATGGTTATTAGATTTTCGACTTTGTTGAAAAAATGGCTAGCTTAAAACTTTGATCGGACGAATTTGGGAAAAAATAAGCGTGGGAGGGGGGGGGGGACAAGCTTTGAGACGAGAGGAAATGGATTGCTTCTCTTGTTCCGAGCACTGGTTTAGGATTTTGCAGATTTTGATTTCTGGATATTGCTTAAAGCCAAGAATTCGTTTTTTTTGCTGAAGTTTTTATTTGTTATTGTTTCTCAGCTTTTGGAGTGTCTCTTTGTCCCAGAAATCAGCACAAGTGCCTTATAAATCAGCCAAGTTTATGTTTGAAGTCAGACAAACAATTTACAATGACCAACACTTTTTCCAGCATTCGCAAAGTTGAGACAAAAAAAGGTGAGTTGATTTTTTCCAGTAGTCATTTTGCTTCACAAGCTGACTCACCGTCAGAACTATCAGAGACTGCTGCTAGCACAGCAACAATACAATCAAATCAGCCCTTTATCTTGGAAACAGAGCGGCATGCGTAAAACCAGCGAATTTGGACGGTCCTCTCAAGCTCCAAGACTTTTTGCTCGCTAATACACTGGGATTCCACAAATAGTTCATTTCAAGTGTTGCTGCATGATATAAATACGTAAAGTCTTTACACTACACATAAAAATTCCCAAAGTTCGCTGGTATTTTTCAGGCAATCAGTCAGAACCAAGTGTAATCTGTGGGCGTGACAATGTAAAAAAAAAATGCATGAGACATCTTCTCTCCAGGCTTTGCTTGAACTCCGTTGAATTCCCCACTCATAGCAGAAACACCGTTATAACATTGGGCAACACACAACATAAAATATACAAAATCTTTTCTTCAGTTTCACAAATCGAGGTGGATAAGCTTTCGGCATCTAATATTTGCATGCGATAGCAACCGTTTAGTCACTCCACTACATTTCCATTTGATATGTACCTGGGTAGGATCGCTAATTGTTCTTTTCAAGAAACATCTTTTGTCTTGTCAACAAGAATAGCGCATTAATTGGCAAAGTTTACTTCTGATACAATGTCTTGCCGCAAGGCATTTCTTATCAGTGTAACTCCGTTGTCTTGGTACTCGCTCTACCTTGGCCTTCAGCTTTTTGTTGCCTTTAGATATTTCCTCCATAATTCAATGTTGCTTCAATAAACCAGAACTGTCTTTCCACTAACAAAATTCTGTTTTGATGAGAGCCCTTTTTCCAGCAGCTTTCCAAATCCTTAGAACTCCACTAGATAAATGGCATCAAGCATAAAAAAAAACACAGAATCCAAGTTTTTTTAGTACTCAATCCATTCGTATGTCTTAAAGTAATGCGCACTGAATTTCCTTCCGTTAGAAGAGGGATATCTCTCAAGAATAGGTTGAGCTCGTTTGTCGCGACGCGTCGTAGATACCTGAGAGAGATTCTCAACTGCTAATGGAACCTGCAACGGGTTTGGGAATACAGACCACTATTTCATTTTGACCTGGATCACTTATTGTTTCGCTTGTTTCTGAAAGATTGTCACAGGTAGGGAAAATCATGTCCAGCAACTTGACACTCTGAGCACTGACATTATTGCCAATTTCTTGTGCTGAAGTTTCTTCATTATTCTTCCGGAATTTCATAGAGTCAAAAGTCCAAAAAGTCCAAAATTTGTTGTCACTTTTTGATCACAACAACAAAAGAGACAAACTGACGAGCTGACGCCTGGTTTCTGATTGAACACTAGTCAGAGATCAAGACAGCGGAGAGGAACTATCGGTGTATTTGAATCCTCCAGGATGAGGACAGAAGTAACATTTCAAAACAAAATTAATTGAAAAGTAACTGTAAAAAGTAACTATTTAATGGGTCTCAAAAAATAAAACCGGGGGGTGAACAATACAAGCGACCGGTCATTCAGTCTTGCTAGTTCATAGCACATAGCTAAAATACAAAACAGCCATTAAATGGAAGCAACTAATTCTTTTTCCAAATCTAGGGGGCGTGCCCCTGCCCCTCTTAAGCTTCCTTCAGGTGAATAGAAGCAACATTTTCAATAACAAATTTTAAAAATCACGAGGGGGGCGTGAGGATTTTTGAAATGCCTAGATGGGGCATGACCAAACATTTGTTGGGAACCACTGTTCTAAGGCAAAAGTGAATAGGTTATTTTGGATACCGAGAAAATCCATCAAGTGAATAGCTTCGCTTACATTGGTAGTAATATCAGTGAAGACATGGATGCAGTACGGGAACTTGCATACAAGTCCAGTGGAAACTGTCCGTCATAAGTCAATCCAAAAATCTCAATCATCCCCATTGCAACATTTCCAGTTGGCAAAGCTCATATAATGAGAACGATCTCAATCCCCAAACTGTATTCAAAGTCTTGTGGACATCGTCAGTCATAAATCTTTGAAAACATTTTATTTGGGGTTCCCAATTGCCTTCAAATGGCTCATAGAAACTCGGAGACTATTTTAATTACACTTATTCCATGAATATCTACCTTAGTTGACTATCTTGACTATCTACCTAAGGATGGATGGATGGATGAATCCAACCAACTTGACTTTAATTCAAAAATTCAACTGCGAAAGCAAGGTGTTGTTTTCGCAGTTGAAAAAAAGACGAGAAGAATAGCAAAATTAGTCTACAGACTAAGACTAGAATATTAGAAGCCATGTTTATGAAAATAACCAAATATGGCTCTGGAACACGAGCTCTTCGAAAGGCTGAGGATGATTCGTTATATGCTTTCTACAGGAAATGTTTAATGATAGTTTTATGTCCTCGTTTGACTAACTACATATCAAACAACAAGCTGTGCAAAAAATATTAATAACCCAGGGGCTATAAGAGTTTCCTGTACTGTCAGGAACATATTTTTCTTTTTATGTAAAAATAAAACCTAAAAAATACAATTTTTAGTGATGTTGACGGACAAATCTTTAAGAAGAAACCAACAACGTAGCAGACCTGCATCAAATATTTGCAGAGAAAGGTCAAGAATTTTTGCTATAGAGGAAGTGGTGCTTAACAGAATATCTACAAAAAGTTACAAGTATTCTAAATTATAACCATTTAGTATCTGCTATTTTTTTTAGTTGCACCAGAATATTTAATTTTTTACTTAGCATTATTGTCTTCTTCATGGAAGACCCTCCCTGGACCGACATTTTATGGATTACACCTTAATTGCATAGACTAGCTCACAATCTCAATGTTGGGCAATCAGTTCAAAAATTTAAGTAAAAAGAAAACCATTCTAAAAAACGTCCAAACATAAACGGAGGCACAAGAGATACGTTCTAGCTTTCAAAGCATGCTAAAAGGCCAGTATTAAATAACAAAACACAAACAGACAAAGATAAAACTGAAAATTCTACTAGCTGTGAGCTCTGAGAAAATACGGAGGGTGGCTTGTGCCCATCCCTTCCTGTCCATTTCTATATTTGGTTGTTTTTATTCTGTTTTTTGTAATTTGATGTTATACCGGTTTTACGGTTGTTTTTATTTCTTCAAGGATTTCATCACACTGAAGACAGCAGTGCCAAAGTCTCTGTTAAAATTGCTTAAGAGTAGTTTTACCTTGCGTTTTCAACAGCAACAGCATACCCAGTGAGAATATTCAGCATCTTTTGCAATTCTTTTTTAATGTTCTTAACAAACTCTTTGTGTCGAACTGGCAACGTAGAAAACAAATTAGATATAGTTACTGTGGTGCCAACCTAAAATAAAAACTGATGATACAATGTAGCCTAAGCAGAAACTGGCAAAAAAAATATATGTAGCAAAACACCTAAACAACCATAAAAAAATAATAATAAAAATAAAAAACAAAAAAACAAATAGATCAAAACTTATTCTTAAAGTACAAATTCCAAGAGTTATTTATCAATCGCAAGTTTGTATCAAATCATAAAAAATTATGGGAATTCTGAGGAAGTTTCCCATTCCTATCTGAGTTAGGACTACGAGAGTAACATGCCCCACGAGGGGGGCATGATGATTTTAGAAATGCCTAGGTGGGGTATGACCTAAACTTAGTTGGGAGCCACTGTTCTAAGGCAAAAGTGATTAGGTGATTCTGGATACCGAGAAAATCCGTCAAGTGAATAGCTTGACTTACATTGGTAGTGATATCAGTGAAGACATGGATGCAGAACGGAGACTTGCTTACAAGTCCAGTGGAAACTGTCCGTCATGAGTCAACCCATTGCAACATTTCCAGTAGGCAAAGCTCATATAATGAGAACGATCTCAATCCCCCAATTGTCTTCAAAGTCTTGTGGACATCGTCAGTCATAACTCTTTGAAAACATTTTATTTGGGGTTCCCAATTGCCTTCAAATGGCTCATAGAAACTCAGACTATTTTAATTACACTTATTCCATGACTATCTACCTTAGTTGACTGTCATGACTATCTATTGACTATCATGTCCAACAGCTTGATCCAGCAGTCAATTATAGGTGCTACTAAATATCAGCAAAGGTAGTCCCCGAAAGGGTACCTTTTTTAAAGTTGATAGCCTAATTGCCAAGGCCAATGATGGGCCGGGGAATTAGCCCCCCGGCTCACGGGTAGTTGGCTTTTACATGGTTTTGAAATAGAATTAAAAATGTGTCTAACAAAAAAAGGGAAAGAATGAGACACAACAATTCCATAAAGGAACACTTTAAAGTTACAGAGCTAAATTACAATTAATTTAACATTTGCAAAACTAATGAGCCCAAAAAACATATTCATTAACCTCTTCTCCCCCTCACAGAATCTTGGATCCACTACTGACCACTAGACAAAATTACCGGCCCGAGTGCGTCCAATATCCCCTGTAAATTGGGGATATCGAAATTCCTCGATTTCCCTAAAAGAAAACTATTCTACCTAGAAATCAGAAATTTAATATGACATTTCATTAAAACTTGTTGGGTTGGTTGAAAAAAAAAAAAAAAAATGAACCTGTCGGCTCAACTAAAGAAAACTTCTTTTTATTCAGAAACTCAATACCTAGAGTCTTTCAGCTCCAAAATGGCTTTCGGGGTGAATTCTTTGCTTTACGCATCCCTCTTGCCAGGTATAGTTAACAAAAGTGTAGTGAATATTAGGGTTGTATTGGCCACATTACACTTAATTATTATACCTCTAAAAAAGGATAAAGTTTCACCAAAACAGAACAAAGCTTATTTATTGTGCATGGTAAAGGTAATGAAATAATAACAAAGTCCGTTTTTGGAGACTTAATTTGTAGAAACTTGTTTTAAATATTAAGATAAACTCCTGCGCATCTCTTAAAGCTGAAAGATATCCATAAACTTTCGTAGTGTTCAACGGCATTCCAGTATTTCCACGAAGATCTCCCATCATTTTTCTTCTGGCATGTTTTACAGTGTAAGTTAAATCAGCCATATGCAGTTCGAAATAGGGAGCATATACTGGCACCCTAGGATTTTCTGGCCTGAAACAACAATCTCAGTAGGTAAAGAGTTTGAGAAAATTCGTTTAGAGGCTTAATTTCGAAAAAAAAAATTTATGTGAGTTACGCAACATTTACATATATTTTAGGACCATAAATTACGTTATTAAGTCACAAGAAAGAGGAATTGAATTCATGCCAGAAAAAAAAGTATGCGAGTGACGTTACATTTATATACATTCAAAAAGCAAGATTACAACATTTTTTCCCCAGGGGTAGTAGTATCGTATTTAGTATCTATGATATCACACTGAATTGCAAACGAAAATTATGCACAATGAAATCTGTGGTTAGAAGACAAAGCACACACGAATGGAGAAACGTGTTACTTTAGCGGGTGTGAGTCTGTGAAGGATAAACAGGAAGGCGGAATTAATTTTTAGTAGGTATCTATGATACGTGCAAAATTACACAGCATGACAAATGAATTTGAACAGCTAAAGAAGAAGGCATGGAACCGGAAACAGCAAGAATCATTATGAATTGCAGAGGAAAACGTTGCAAACGTTGCAGAACGACCATGGGTGGTCGTATCATTTTTAGCATCTATGATGTATACAAAATTACAAAAGACGACAAAAGACTCCGAACAGCTAAGGAAATTGCATGGAACAAAAACAGCAAAAATCACACTGAATTGCAAACGAAAATTATGCACAATGAAATCTGCTGTTAGATGACAAAGCAAAAGTACAATGGAATGAAGGAGTGTGTTAGTTTAGCGTACGTGAGTCTGTAAAGGATAAACAGGAAGAAGGAATCAAATTCACGCCAGAATTGATCAATCCAACTGAAATTGCTGATTTTTCACCCTATGACTTGAAACTACAGAATAAAACAAATTGGCGAATAAGTCAAAGACCAATAAAATACGGGGATAAACTATTTTAGGTGCCAGTGAGGGAAAGAGAATGGGATTAATATTAGCTCTAACATGTTGTTAAAAGCATTTCCGCTAGACAACAGGGAAAAAAAAGTCAGATAAAATAGAATAAATTTGTCGAAAAAAAGAGTATGAATAGACAATAGAAATACCGGTCTGGAACAATGCGTTTTTGATACAAGTTTGCCATGCCGATCATAAACCAATCTTGTGGCAGATTCAGATTCTTTGCATCGAGTGACCACGACCATGTCAGACAATGCACAAAGAGAACTAAGAGCTTCACCACGAAATCCGAATGTCTCAACAGATGCAACATCCTCAAAATTTGAAATCTTGGATGTGTAATGCTTCAAAGCTAAAATAAAGAAAAAAGTTTGAAAATCACAAAATAAATGCAGAAAAAACTTAAGCTTTAACATGTAGTGAATTTTCTCCCGTCAAAACTATATACATATATATATATATATATATATATATATATATATATATATATATATATATATATATATATGTATATATATATATATTCCCCAAGAAATCTAAACGTTTCAGTAGATACCACATCCTCAAAATCTGATGTCTCTAGAGTAAAAGCCTTTAAGGCTAAAAATAGTTAACTAAATCTGCTTAATTGTTATAATTTAAAACAAAATAAGGAACAAAACTAATCTTTAACTTGTCCTGTTTTTCTCTTTTTCTTACCAGTAGATCAGAAATTATACGTAACGAAATACGTATATGCTTATGTATTATTGCTAAAAAAAAACAAAACAATAGCGATCTAGCGGCGGTTGTCCGAACCATCTCGTAAATGTTATCACATAAAGATATTTCACTAATTACCATGACTTTCCTCTGAGAAATGTACAGAAACAATTTAATAAAAAAAGATTACAAATCGAATCGCTAAAACTGAATTTATTTTCCAAAACAGTTTGTGCTTAAGTATGTCCAGACTCAACACTTAGTTTTTTAGAGAGCTAGCATTTGGTAAAATTATCAGTTTTTTTGGCACATTTTAACGTTTACTAGCGGATTTTCCTTGGGTTGGATTCCCATACAGCCCTTATGAGGGACAAAGGCACGTTCACTAGGGGGTTAAGAGGGATAAAGCTATTGGAGACCTCTCCTGCCATCAGAGACTTGTTTAAATACTAAAGACAAATTTGTCATTTTGCCACGTACTTTGTTTTAGACCAAATATATTCAGACATAGAAGAAAAAACAATGTGATCTCAGGCTTAGGCTCAAATATCCTTAAATACCAAAATAAAACTCTACATTTTCTACTATAATTGGCTATTTACATAACTGTGAAACCCTTGTCCTTGGGACAAGGGCTCAAACTGAGTGAGAATTTTATTCTAATACACATACCTAATGTGTTTTGATCTGGGACTTTCATGGTCCCGTATTGTCTCCAGATGTGTCAGCAAAAACCTCAGAGATAATTAAACACCAACTTATTAAGAAATCGAATACCATTTGTCAAACATGTACTTAGCAAGTTTTGATTTTGGACGATCAAACTGAAATTTAAGATACTGTTTAATGTTTAGCGGTTGTTCTTTTAGCCCCTCTACCCTAAATACTCCATAATTCGAATGTATTTGAATTCTCGAAAGAGATCAAATTCTAGCGTCAAAATGTGTTTTCACTTGAAATGTTTAAATTCGAACATTGGTTTCTGATTTAACACCAATGATTGCAAAACCACTAAATACCAACTTTGGTAAAAAATTAAATAATATTTTTTTAAATACCCAGAAACAGATATTAATTTCGGATTTTCTGTTATGAATACCTCTGAAATCCTTAAATATCAACTGTGACGATTTTAGAGAGCGATTTTTTTTTAAAATATGCATTTGATTTGGGAGTCAGATTTTAAGCAAATAAGCTCAAAAATTCTCAAACACCAGCTTTGGTAGAAATTAAACACTTTTTTTTAACATTTACTGGATAAATTTTGATTTAGGACATTCACGCGGCAATTTTGATGATTTAGAAATTTACAACGATTTAATTCAATAGTTTACAACAATTCCATAAATAATCCCTGAATGTTCAGGAGTCGGAAGAGGTATGACGTGTTTATCTATGGGAAGTAAGGGGGGGGGGAGGATTTGAACAGGGCACGGGTCCTGCTGCGACCTCAATTACACATGTTATGACTGGTATTATTTTTATCAGTCTTGTCAAACGACAGTCCTGCCTAAAATTCAAAGAATGATTGTTCATTTTTTGTTGCTACATATGAATGTATTCTTTGGCTAATTTTTCGCATGTGAATTTCCGTTTTAAACTCTTTAATGTTTTGATGTCAAATTATTGGCTTTTTTGGGTTTTTTTGTTGCATGTTTTTTAAACTTTGACTCAGTAAATGTCGCGCATCTTGGCTCTTGATAGCTTGCATGACTCTGATTTCAACGAGGCATAAAATTTCCCCGAATTGTGTAATATGTTCTGAAAGAGTTTCGATTCTAGGTTCCTATAATCAAATAGAAAGTATAACCTTAGACGAATAGACAAATCATAAAGCAGTATCACCTTGCAGAATGACTTGTACTGCAAAACTGCTTATCCACAAAGCCATGGAGTAAGTTTGCATCCCATCAGACACTATAAGTCTTTGCCCGAGACAAGCCTTGGTTCCATGCCGACTGTAGAAAGGCAAGTAATAAATTAGCAAAGCTAATCTACAATAAATTTCAAGAAATCACATTTGGCCATACAAGTGATGCACTATATCAGGTGATAGACTACAGGAGAGAAATACACAAATAAAATACTTGTATAAAATGTGTGTTACAGTAAAATTAATAGAATTAATGAAAACTAAACTAAAAAATCCTTGCCCTGTATGTTGCTTCATTTCCTTAAAAATCTCAACAATATACTTTTCACTAATCATCAGCTTGATTTGGGCTAAGGTACTGAACATTTTTTTTTGGACACCAACCAAATCTTTCAAAAATGTTTGTCGTCCTTAAGGCTCTCTTGTCCCTGTTTTACATCTAACTTTAAATCAGTCAGGAAATGCCAATCTCTGGTTTTCCGAATCAGTATTCATAAAAAATAGCTTTTTATCCTCATTGGGCCCCATTGCCCCAATTTTTTTCACATTAAGTTCTAATTGGTCCAGGGACTAAGGGATGTCAGCTTCAAACTGATCGGCGAGAAAAAGTATCTTGGTCTATTAGCGGGCTTCTAACAACCCCCCCCCCCCCTCTCCCCACAAAAATTTGTAATCTCCTTAGCCCAACTATAACCCTTGAAAGTCCCAAGCTAATAACAAAAACAAGTTATTTTGCCCTTACTGGGCCCTATTTTCAGAGGAGAGCATGTCGAATTTTTTGTAACATTAGGGTCCACTTCCTCTGCACTTACAGTTTCAAGTTTCAGTATGTTCAGAAAAACAAGGAGCTTGCTGGCCTTTTTTACCCAATCCTTTTTAAAAAATTTCATTTTTTTTAATCAGGTTCCCCTTGGTCCAAGGAATATCTGGCATAAGTTTCAAGACAATCAAAATAAAAGTTTTTTTGCCCATTTTTAGGGGCCCCTTGCCCCCAATCTGATCTTTCGGCTGATTACCCTCTGATCCCTTTTGACACTAAAAAAAAGCACTACAATTTTCAATGTCTAATTTATTAAGACCACTCTCAAGTCCCTGCAACTTTCACATGAAGTGACCAGGTGAAAAACAATACAGCGATAAATAAACAAAACATAGAAGACACATGAAGTTTTGTTAAGGACACATTAGAGTGGTGTCTCTGACATTATTATCGAATTGACGTTGACAAGGTGACAAGGTAGTCTTCTTTAATGGAGTACTTTAAATTCTAATCGAAAAAATTGTTCAGACGAGATGGTTCTGAAAAAATTATGTAACAATTAAGTGGCTGACTATCAAGACAATTACCAAGTACTTCGTAGTCTTCCTTTTTAATTCCACAGCCATTATCTGAAACCTCAATAAAATCTATTCCTGAATTTTTCAACTTTATTTCAATATTGGTAGCTCCACCATCTAGACTGTTTTCCAGCAATTCCTTTACAGCAACAGCTAGTGATAAAACAACCTAAAAGAGAATAAGAATAAAAAAGCAAAGTAACAAATTCTTCTGTGGGTACAAAAGATTGACAAAAAGTAATTAGTTCTGATAAATTGAATAGTGATATCATAATTAGCAATTGTCTTGCACCATCTGCTTGGTGTAAAAATTATTCTTATGATTGATTATTCCATGCATCCTTCATATACCCCCCTTCCTTCCCTCCTTTTAAAACCACCCTTTTGCAATATAATACCATACTGAAATCTCTTTCATTTCTTATTGATGGAGTAAAAAGGAATTTGAATCCACTGATAATGATGGTATTTTGAGGTTTCAAGTGCCATTTGATTAAACTTCCATTATTCATGCCTTCAGCTTCTTTTTTGAATGTGTTTATGTACTTCTATCATAGCTGAGCATGTTCTGTGAGGTAGTTTTTTTTTAATTTTAGCAAAAAGTTAAATGACCCCTCAAATGTTCTTTGCATGGATCTACTGCTATTTCTAGCAATATTAACAAGCTTTTTGAGCATATTTTTCTACCATCTTTGACTAAAAATATAAATGTGGGTAAGAACCAATTTGGTTTTAGGCAAAAGGTGAGCTGTCAGCAAATGCATAGGATTCTGTAATATTTACTACTTCATAACCCTTCCAATGAAAATGATGTTTATACTTTTACTTTGATTTTTCAAAAGCATTAAATATTGTGGTTTGTAGTCACCATCTTTTTTCTCTTTATAGTTCTAGGGTTAATCTTTCTTTTATAAAGCTCCTTAGAGATTGGTATTTGAATTTTTTCTTCAACTAAAATATGCACCAGGTACTATTTATATTATACAAGTACAAATAAGAATTGGACAGGGAAGTCCTTTATCCCCCGCCCTTTTTTAAAATTTGTATTTCTAGTGTTTATACTGCAATCTTGGGTGGTTGCTTTTCTGGTTTGGCTGATGTTTCTTACATTGCATATGCAGACAACCAGCTTCTGACCAGCCTTTTGAAATGGTTTCTCCTATTTCTGCTGTTCTTTCTGATATTGGTCTTGTGTTTAATGTAAATGAATTTGAGTTTCTACCCTATCATTGCTCTACTGTTGCTCCCTTAATTGTCACATTTCCATTATCCCTTTTGTAGATTGTAGCCAGTGGCTTGGTATCTCTATTCCTAAAAGTCTTCAAATTCTTCTGTGACAGTCCATTAACAAAAGTTTGTGTCAATGGACTGTCGTCAATATTAGTAAGAAACTCTAAGTTGTTTCAAACTGAGGACAAAATGATAGATGTACTCATACCTAACTTATTCTATTTTCTGAGACCAATCTACCCTTTATGCTTCAAGTCTTTTCAATATTATTAAGAAAGGTAATCTAGAAAGAACCTGTTTGAATCGCCTAAAATTTTATAAACTTTCTTCTTTATCTCCCACCTTAGACAAGAAAACAGTTTCTTGTGAGTAATTTTGGAATTTCTGACATAATTTTAAAGTTAGAGGTATGGCACAGAAAACTATCAGGCATTGAACATGTACAATTATCCTCTCATCATTGTCTAACCTGATTTTTTGATGATTACCTTTTATACTCTTTTATATGTTTGAGTTATAAACAAATATGTTAAAATACAGGTGCCTTTCATTCACTTAACCAAATCTAGCGATCTTGTTTTTTTTCAAAACCAAAAAAATAAAACCAAAAAAAAAAAAAAATGGTGGGGCACAGACCTTTTCTAATCCAGCAACCCGAAAGTCTGTTACAGTACAACTAATGGAAATTAAACTGGAAAAAACCCTTACCCTGTATGTTGCTTCATTTCCTTAAAAATCTCAACAATAAGCCTTTCACTAACCATCAGCTTGATTTGTCCTAAGGTACAGAACAGTTCTTTTTTATAATAGAACAACTTCTTTTTTTCAAATGTTCAGATAAGCATGTTAGAATCTTAAAATATTACTTTATTTTGAAAGACAATTAAAAAATAATAGACATTTAGAAATTTAATTAGAAAATGACACATGGGTGCCATGAATGTTATAAAAAACTTCTGTATACAGTCTAGGGCAGGGCTATATCTGGCTCAATTAAGGCTGGGGCGCTAGGATGCTACTGTAGCAGTAGTGAATATTATTTTTGGAAAGAGCATTGAGTCAAAATGTGTTTTTTTTCCTCCTGGATTTCTGTCCTATAATGTAAATTTACACAATATCTTCACTAAAAAGAAAATGACTTGGTTTTACATAAATCCAAGGCCAAAGGGGGCCAAATACACAGCAGCTTAGACCCAAAGGCAAATTTGTTATGGTTTTTCTATTCCCTAGCAGGGAAGGGGAATTGCAACCATGCTAACATCTATGCCTATTTCTGTTCCATCTTTCTATAAAAGGCAGTGATCTCTGATGAATTTTTGAGCCTTGTACCCTTGCTAAATCCTTACTTAGAGGATTTTAAAGAATTAATGTCTTGAAGCAATAAAGTGTCTTACATTTGATGAGGCAGAAAACACCTCCTTTGAACCTCATTTGTGCTGAAGCCTTGATCTATTCTGAAAATTTCACTTTTACAGAAAAATATGTGTTCAGCCTTGTAACCTTGCTAAATCCTTACTTAGAGGATTTTAAAGAATTAATGTCTTAAAGCAATAAAGTGTCTTACATTTTATGAGGCAGAAAACACCTCCTTTGTGCTGAAGCCTTGATCTATTCTGAAAATTTCACTTTTACAGAAAAATATGTGTTCAGCCATGTACCCTTGCTAAATCCTTACTTAGAAGATTTTAAAGAATTAATGTCTTGAAGCAATAAAGTGTCTTACATTTGATGAGGTAGAAAACACCTCCTTTGAACCTCATTTGTGTCGAAGCCTTGATCTACGAGGGCTATTCAGAAACTAGGGAACGTTTTGTTATAAAACAAAAACTAGGTACAGGAAAAATATTTTATTATATACATCTGAAAAAGTGACTAAAATTTTACTTTTCTAAATAGTCACCATACAAATTAAGCCACTTATCGTAGTGGTGGACAGGCTTCGAAATTCCTTCATCATAGAAATCCGCCGCCTGCGATCTCAGCCACTCAGTGACACAAGCCCGAAGCTCGTTGTCGTCATCAAAACGCTGTGTCGCTAGCCAGTTCTTCATCTTCCGGAACAAGTGAAAATCACTCGGTGCTAGGTCGGGACTGTAGGGTGGATATGGGAAAATCTCCCATTTGAATGAGTCCCACGAATCCTCTCATCAACTTTGGTGAGAAGATCGTCTGTCATAATGCTCGAGCGTCCACTCCTGTCTTCATCATGCACGTTGGTTCTTCTATTTTTAAACCGGATACACCATTTTTGCACTGAACTTTCATTCATTACGTCGTTGCCATACCCTTTGCACAGTTGCCGATGATTTCTATCGGTTTTTTGCTAAAAAAAAACATATTACGGACCGCACTTCACAACTGGCGGGATTTGAAATTGCAGCGAACATTTTAAATTGGAATATTGGGAAAACGGCCAGTGCGGAGATGTTCTCGTTCTCACAGCTGGATGCTGACTGAAGCTACGAGCACGCGCATACCAAAACATACGTGATCGCCGCATGTCTAGCGGCGTCAGACGGAAACGTTCCCTAGTTTCTGAATAGCCCTCGTAGTCTGAAAATTTCACTTTTACAGAAAAATATGTGTTCAGGTTCATCAAAGGTCAGGGACTTTTAGAGGGGGGTGGTGGTAGACCCTAGGGCAGAATATAAATAAGAAAAGTAATAAATATACCATTAGATTCTTTATTCCATGCTATTTCCTAATATTGTAACTTACTGTTTTTGCAATTGCATTCTAGCCACCCCCACCAATGGGACCAAACATAACCTTAAGATAGGTACAGAGTTTGCTGGCCTTTTTTCAAATTAGCTTTTTTGATATTTTGGACCAACTGTTGATGAGAAATGAGCAAAAAAAGATATGACAAGGCTACAAAATCAGCAATATTTTGCGTTTAGCTTAGGACTAAGTCTGTCCTGATGGGGAAAGGAGGCTGAAGTACAATTAGGCTGATGAAACATTGACTATTACAATTGGAAAGAGTATCGAGTAAAGAATCTGATGGTATATATATTTTTCCATTTGATTTCTGTCCTATAAATCACCTTAACCAACACTTCAAAAGACATTTCCTGGTTTTAATTTAAACTTTGTGGCCACACCTGAAATTTTCATTTACATAACTCAACTACTTTCCAAGATATAAAAAAGGCCTTCATCCAGAGTTTTCCAAAAAAGAGAAGTAGATATAGAAGCTTGAAAACACCTTTCCAGGAAAATTTATGCTCTGAAATATTTTCCAAAATTTTTTTCTCTAAGTGTAACTACTTTCCAAGACAGCAAAAAACCACTCATCTAGAATTTTACTCAAAGCAGCATTTGCCTAGGCCATAGAATACCGATTTTTTTTTATCACTAGGCATAGGCTTGCCATGTAAGATAATACCTTATTTGCTGGAAAATGTAATTTAAGGTAAGGCAATTACAGGGTAGAAATTCAAAAGTAAAAAAAGAAATACACCTTAGATTCTCTATTCAATATCGATTCCAAACGTAGGCCCAATAGTTGGAGAAAAAAAGAAAATACCACAAGATTCTCCCTTTAATGTTCTTTGTAAATGTAATCATCACTGCTATCACAATTACACCCAAGATCCCCTCTATGGGCCAAATGTGGCCCAAAGCTATCTACAAAAACTTGCGAATTTGGTCTTTTTTAAAATTTGTTTTAGTTGGCATTGACCAACCAAAAGTGAGAAATAAGCAGAGAAGATAATAGCAAACATACAAATGGCCAAATAAGGAGGAGGGAGCTGGGATGCAAGCTGGCATGCAATTGGCAATAAAATAAATTGGGAATATATATATATATATATATATATATATATATATATATATATATATATATATATATATATATATATATATTACACTGTATATTTGTCTATTGTTCAAATGAGCTCTGTGCTTCATAATTACTAATATTGTATTTGGAACTAACACCAAATTGATAGTGTAAAACCATATTTCTCATTTTCTATCTGATTTCTGCCTTATGCCTAAATAAACCTCAACTGGCTAGCTATATCCAAGGCCTACTTCTTGAATTTGAGTAGACTGTAAGTCAGAATATCTTCCTTTCATATCAAGAACACATTTTCAGAACAGTTACATCTCTTTGCAGACCTCTGAACCTAGTGTCACAGAGAAAACACTACACGTAGAGTTTGATGCCCAGTAGTTGAATGGCCAATTGCCACTTAAAATTATTCAATTACTGTAAAATCTCCATCATACCACACAGAAAGTGGATTGTTTCACCCTTAAATGTGTCTAATTTTCTTTAAAAATATGGAATTATCTTGAATATTTTAACCATATACAACACTAACAATTTTATATTCACTGATAGTCAGCAATAGAGCCTAATCATGGACATGCACTTATACTTAAGCCTAAACTATGAAAATGCTACCTAATCTTGGATGTGGGATCTTAAAGTTGGTACAATGTATCTCAATCATAGCTCAACTCTATCATGAATACATTCAATCTAAGGCAAGTGTGGTGAAGCAGAATATTTAATTAGGCTAGGATTTAAGGACAACCTTTGTTTAAGTTTAAATGATAAACAAGTTTTCCTAAATTGTACTCGGCCATTCCTAATTAAAATAATAATAATAACTTATTTATAACCCACTGTACGAACATGTGACAAAAAGTCGAGTAAAGAGAAAAAAGAAGAAAAATAAACACACACAGTACTTAAAGTAAAATAATGAATAAAAAGAACATTCAGTGAAACAAACGAATAATAATAATATATTTATTACCACTTGCAAAAGGGAAAAAAGTGAAATACCAGGAAAGAAAACAAAAAAACTACAAATAAGGAAAAAATACACAAAAAAGAAAGCTAAACAGGCAGATAAGACGATGGTTAGGACCAAGACGGATTGGCACATCATCAACTAATTTCGAACTCAAATTTTCCACTGAAAGAACAATATCTGTGGTCTGATACTGACTAATTAACCTCCGGTTCCGGAACGATTGCGGTAAATAAAGTAAAAACTTGCAATAGCGATAGTAATCAGTCTTGGCTCTTTTTACGTCACCTTTATTCAGACGCATATATGCACCAGAGCAAAATAACACGGAATGGTCGCAAAAACTCGAGGATAGCTTTGTTAGCGATTGCTGGAAATGTCCACGATTTTTTAGAATATCCCACTTTAAGCTTATTCTTAACATCACGAATTGTCTGAAACCGAAAAGAACTTAGTGAATTGCAGACAGAGATCCCGAGCCATCAAAAGGAGGTGACTTGAGGTATAGAAAAAGAGCTTCAATTCAAAGGATGATACGAACTAATCCCATTAAAAATAAGATATTCACATTTATCAACATTAAGGAATAACCCAATACTTGCAAATAAAGCGGCGACGGATCGGACAGAACGCGCTAAACCAAACTCAGTTCGGCTAAAAAGAAGCAAGTCGTCAGCATAAGCTAAGTATGATACGTCTGTGAATCCCGTAAGGCAAGAACTACGTATACCAGACAAAACATGTTCAATGGAAGCAATAAAGATATGGGGGGAGAGAACTCCCCCCTGCCTAACTCCACACTTAACTGGTATATGTCAGAAAAAATCCTAACTTCCTGACTTTAATCTTAGATATGAATTTGAATACCAAAACTTTAGAACAAGAATCACAGACGCATTCACACCGAGCTGACTGAGAGCATAAAAAGCTTGGGCACGGCAAATACTGTCGAATGCTTTAGATATATCAAGGGTACAAAAATGAAGACTATAACTATTTCGAGCGGCTTCCTTAATAAGCTGCGCTAAAACGCAGTGAGCATGTTGACAACTCAAACCTGAAACCAAACTGGTTAGCCTCATAATTTGCAAATTCATCAATGTGTGGAAGCAATACATACTCAAATAATCTACTTAGAGTACAGGCGACAGTAATCAGCCCATAGGAATTGCATGAATGTAGATCTTTTCCTTTTTTTAGTATAGAAGTAACGCTTCCACATAAAAATGAATGAGGGACAATAGACCTAGAAAGGCACATTTGAAATAATAACTGGAGATGCAATACAAGTTCAGCGGAACGTGGATCAAGATGAGCCGCACAAATATTATCAGGTTAGGTCACAAGCCTTTGACTTCAACTGTCAAAGAGATTTATCAATATTAGATTTTTCAACAGGAATAATATGTCTTTGGCTCAATAGTGGAGAACCTTTAGGAAGTGGAAATTAGGAAGAACCTTTGCCAGTAAAGCAGAAAAACAGCTATGAACAGCATAATTAATCCCGGAAAAGATGTGTGTATAGTGATTAATCCACGAAAATCTTGGAATAATATCACTGGAGAAAGAATCTTCGAGTTTTGACGCATTCAGCACACTTTTCCACTGTTTACCATTAGACGGGAATTCAGCACCCGAAAACCGAACTGCACGACGATGATGCTTAAACTCTGTCCTAATCATCAATCAACCACAATTACATTAAACACCACTGGAAAAAAAGAAGGAAAAACCAGGTCACAAAGAAAAATATGAAAACACTTGAACTAGATTAAGGGACTTTATTAAACAACTGTAGGTCTACAATAATTTTTAAACAAGACTTGCTGATCAACCTAAAATAAATCCCAAGAAATTTTGTAACTAAAAGTCCAGAACCAGAAACAAACAAAACCCCTAATCACAGGCCTAATCAAAGTGTCGCAACGCCACCGGCACGCCACACGCGCGCCGAAGCCAGCAGAGGCGGCGGCGTTTGGTTAACTTTGAATTAATTTTGCGGCTATCTCTATTGTGTCAACCGCAAAGTTGGAGCTTTTCTTTTCTTGTGTGGTTAAGTATTTCGATTTTCCTGATTAGGAATAAAGCAGGGCTTGCACTATCCCCAAAAATCTATGTGTCACCCCAAAAAAATTTGGCTCCCCAAATCCCCAAAAATCACCCAATGACAGTGCCAAATATTATCCCTGCCAAATATTACTTTATATACCATAATTCTTCACTACTCTCTTGTTCATTAATTTTTGTCTCTTGTGTAACTTTGCATATAAACCAGACTGATACAATTGCAATATACATAGTTCTTCATATGTTGACAAAAGTATCGTCTTTATGAAATTAAATAAAAAAAAAAACAAGATTTTTAACTGAAAGCAAGATGCAACATTAAAACTTAAAACGAACAGCAATTATTCCATATATGAAAGGGGCTGTCCCCTCCTCAATGCCTCATTCTTTACGCTAAAGTTTTTTATTGTTTTAGAGTGGTGAAAAAGAGTCAAACTTTAGTGTAAAGAGCGAGGCGTTGAGGAGGGGACAGCCCTTTTCATATACGGAATAATTGCTGTTAGTTTTAAGTTTTATTGTTGCTCCTTACTTTCAGTAAAAAAAAAACTTGTTTTTTGTTTAATTTCTGAACGTTTTTTAACTAATGCAGCTTCGATTTTGGCTCACCGTGGATGAAAATTAAAACACAATTTGCATATTAATTTTGGCAGATTTAATCCAAATATGAAGGGTCACCCCTTTTTCAATACCTTGCTCTTTGCACTAAAGCTGTTAACAAGAATAAGGTATTGAAGAGGGGGCAACCCTTCATATATGGCATAATTTCTGTTCGTTTTTCAAATAACGCTGCTAAATCTGGCTCACCCTCTATGAAACATACCCCTCACCCTCTAGGAACTCTTCTGTGGAAATTTTATCCAACATAAAGTGCACCTTCCCCCCATCAAATTCCCTCCAGACAGTTCCTCCCTTGCTGAGACCCCCCCCCCCCCTCTATGTAAAATTGCTTGTGGACGATTCACCCTGAAAAATTCTCCTTAGCATTTTTTCATTGGAATAAGACTTTAATCTGTAATTGGTTTCTTGGCCACTCCAGAAATGCCCTCTTCCATGGAAATTATTTCCCAGAAAAAAAACATATGAAAAAGAAGCCCCTGGATAATCCCCCTGGAACATCTCCATATAAAAAATTTGGCAATTAAAAAGAATTTTGTATAGTAATTCTGTCTAACCATCCCAGTGTAACCTTTTCCCTAGAATATTCACTCATCAGAAATTTCCCTCCCAAAGGAACATTCTCTCATTAGAAATATATCCCAAAGCACCTCCCCCCCCCACCCCAAAAAATGGCTGTATACTTCCCAATAACAAATACTATATGTAAACAATGGGCAAAGCTCACAACTTGCAGCCCTTCTACCAGGGACTGTGGAGGGTCATGTTACACCTAAAGACATAGCTATTAGATTTATCGACTATACTGAACAAAATGGCTATCTTAAAATTTTGATCTGGTGACTTTGGGGAAAAAATGAGCATGAAAGTTGTCCTCCTGTTTTTTGGTCACTTAAAAAGGGCACTAGAACTTTTGATTTCCATTTGAATGAGCCCTCCCACAATATTTTAGGACCACTCGGTGAATATGATCACCCCTGGGAAGAAAAAAAACAAAAGAAAATGCATCCGTGATGTTTCTTCTGGCAGAAACAAAAATAATACAAAATTCCACATTTTTGCATATAGGAGCTTTAAGTCTCTACAATTGGGTTATCTGATACATTGAATCTGATGGTGTGATTTTCATTAAGATTCTATGACTTTAGGAGGTGTTTCCCCCCTTTTTCAAAAATAAGGCAAATATTCTCAGGCTTGTATCTTTTGATGGGTAACACTAAACTTGATGGAATTTATATATTTGAAATCAGCATAAAAATCCAATCTGATTTGTGTGTGCTCCTTTTTAATTGGAGTCCTTGGATCTTATTGAATGCCACAGCGAATCTATTATCTATTATTTCAACTATTATGCAAGGGGTCTGAAACACCACAGCCATTTTGTTTCTAGCAGATTTCTACTTCTCTTGATGAATAACAAAGAAGACCAGTGTCCAGCCAGAGACTTGCAAAGTTTTTAACTCATGAATAGGCCTGAATCTTTTGTAAATTCAAGCTGGGATTTGAAAAAGACTGATGAAAACATTAATGTTCGCAGTCAACAATTCCGCTGGCGGCGCGCCGCCGACATCTCACCGGTGGCAGCACGGAAAAATCACCGGCGGCGCACCGCTGCTGCTATTTTTGGCCCTGCTGCCACCAGTCTTCCCTTATTGGCGCAGCGCTGGGGTCTAAACAGGGCTAAGGCATAAATGTATGATCATTCCAGTATATAAGGAGGCATGTTAAGAAAATAATTCTTACTTCATAATATGCAAAATAATCCTAGTTAACATATTTTCCAGGGGAAGAACATTTATCATCACTTTTTTCACTGTTGTATAATCTTTTTTTTTAACAAAATTGTGAAAAATCAACAGATTTGACTGCACTTATCCGTTTTCAAATATTCTATATATGAAAGTTAAACACCATCACTACCATCTACCAAAAAGATATAAGTAGGCAAATATTGATAAATTTAGGTTAAGTTAGGTTTGGTTAGAATAGCTAGATGGCTCTTGGGTCTTTGTTTAATAAACAATTTTCAAGACTTGGAGAATAGATATAAATATTGAAAAATGTGATTGAAAAATTGAAAAAAGAGGAAAATAGTAAGGATAAAGGTTCTCTCCCTGGAAAATATGTTAACTAGGATTATTTCACACATTATGAAGTAATTTTTTTTTTTCTTAACATATCTCCTTATGTACTGAAATGGTCATACATTTACACCCAGGGATAAACCTAGAGTTAGTGGATATCCCAATGGAGTTCCTGGTTAATGAAACACAAATGTTAAAATTCATCACAATGAATGACCTTTGTGTCAACTCAAAACCTAGCCAAGTCCTAAGTGGTATTCTTCAGGGAACTGTTCTTGGCCCAACATTGTTTCTTCTCTATATCAACATATTTGTATTTTTCAGTTTTCTTCTGATTTATTTCCTATACTCCTAAAGGGCATAAATAAAAAAAAATTATTATTATTTTTATTATTATATCAACAATTTGATATTGGAAATCAGCAACCCCCTCTACATTAATAATGCAAAATTGTTCAATGTCTGCTACAGATCATCTCTAAAAGCCGACCTCAATTGTATATAGACATGGGTTGATAGATGGCTTCTCTCCTTTAATATATCAAAATGTATCACCATTAGCTTTGGTGGTAAATTTCTAGTGGGCCACATAATTTAGGTAAGATGAAAGGGAAAATGGCATTTGATGCCTTTTTTATTCTTCTTTCATAATTCAATAATTGCTTCTGGGGCTAAATACATCTTTACCCCTTAAAAGGGCCCCAAAGATATTTCATTTTTGTAACCAGACAAAGAAGTTATCAACACTAGTTAAGTTATTGAAAAGTGGTTAAAAAGATATCAGTAGTTTATAAATAAGTTGTTCACAAGTAACATATTCCAAAAATACTTATAGATAACAATTCAAACTTCATTTACTAGGCAACTCAAATATAAACCATTTTCCTACTGTTTCAAGTTTTTCAAAGCTGTTGACAAAAATGGTGCTGAATTTGATAAATATCTTGGTGGCACAACAACTTAGCTAGGATGAAAGTGAAAATGTCATTTGAGGCCTTTTTTATGCTCTTTCATAATTGAAGAATTGGTTCTGAGGCTAGTTACATCTTGAGCCCTTAAAGGGGCCCCAAAAGTATTTATTTATGTAACCACACAAATAAGTTATCAACACTAGTTAAGTTATTGAAAAGTGCAAAAACATATTACAAGTTTAAAGATAAGTTATAGATAGTGCACTACTTTTGAAAACAGGGGGATTTCAAAAAAATATTTCCATAACATAACATAATTTGTAGCGCTCTATGTCTTAGCACTTTAGAAATATTTAAAAAAGTGTCTAAAGTAGAATTTTGGAAAATTTTGAGTTTGGGGGGAAGGAGGATTTCAAAAACATTTTCCCATTAAGTAGTGCTCTATGTCTAAGCACTTTAGAAATATTTAAAAAAGCTTGTATAGTAGAATATTTGAAAATTTTGATTTTGGGGCGAAGGGGGATTTGAAAAACATCTTCCCATCACATAACTTGTCCTCTAAAGTCAATTCTGATGTTTGTAGTGCTCTATCAATTAGTGCTTTAGAAATATTTTAAAAAGCTTCTAAAGTAGAATTTTGGAAAATTTTGAGTTTGTGGGGAAGGGGGATTTCAAAAATATTTTCCCATAACATAACTTGTCCTCTAAACTTAATCCTGATGTTTGTTATGCTCTACATCATAGTACCTTAGAAATATTTAAAAAGCCTCTAAAGTAGATATTATGAAAATTTAGAGTTTAGGGGGAAGGGGGATTTAAAAGATATCTTCACATTACACAACTTGTCTTATAAAGTAGATTTAGATATGAGTTGCGCTCTATGTCATAGCTCTTTAGAAATAATTAAAAAAACTTCTAAAGTAGAATTTTGGAAATTTTTGAGTTTGGGGCAAAGGAGGATTTCAAAAACATCTTCCCATGACATAACTTATCCTTTAAAGTCAATTCTGATGTTTGTACTGCTCTATGTCTTAGTGCTTTAGAAATATTTAAAAAAGTATCTTAAGTAGAATTTCGGAAAATTTTGAGTTTGGGGGGAAGGGGGATTTCAAAAACATCTTCCCATGACATAACTTGTCCTCTAAAGTTAATTCTGATGTTTGTAGCGCTCTATGTCTTAGCGCTTTAGAAATATTTAAAGAAGCGTCTATAGACAAATTTTGGAAAATTTTGAGTTTGTGGGGAAGGGGGATTTCAAAAACATCTTCCCATGACATAACTTGTCCTCTAAAGTCTATTCTGTTGTTTGTAGCGCTCTATCAATTAGTGCTTTAGAAATATTTAATAAAGCTTCTAAAGTAGAATTTTAGAAAATTTTGTGTTTGTGGCAAAGGGGGATTTCAAAATTATCGTCCCATAACATAATTTGTCCTCTAAATTCAATTCTGATGTCTGTAACGCTCCATCTATTAGTGCTTTAAAAATATTTAACAAGCTTCTAAAGTAGAATTTTAGAAAATTTCATATTTAAAAAGCTTCTACAGTAGAATTTTAGAAATTCCCAAATTTTCAGGGATTTCCCCAAAAATCTATGTGCCACCCCAAAAAAATTTGGTTTCCCAAATCCCCAAAAATCATCCAATCATGTTGCCACCCCTATTGATTTATCACTAGTGACTATCCCTGCCAAATATTACTTTGTATACCATAATTCTTCACTACTCTTCTTCTTCTTCTTCTATTTAACAGCAGGCGGGCTTTTCAGTAGCACTATTTAGCCCTTTTCCTTTTGCTTCACTCTGTGGGCTACAGAGCTACTGGCTTGAATGCCTCATATTTATTAGATATATTCAGATATCTTTCAGCAGATCTTTTGACTCTAGGAGCTCAAATATAAGATGATAGATGTCGATTTCTATACTCTGTGTGCAGGTATAGTTGGCTAGGCTCTTGGCTGATAGTGGGAATTTATGGTGTTTAAAGTATTTTAACATTTTACAAAGCAAGGTATGTTGTGCAGACGTCAGCATATTACATTCAAATAGGCAATGGTCAATTGTTTCATTATTCATATTACAATGCCTGCAAAGAGGGGACAGGGGAATTGAACCACTTGAATTAGAAAGCTTATATGAGAATGCAAGGAAATTTAGTCCATTTGTTCCAGAACGAATTCTATGATAAATTTTAGAAAGATACTTATTGGGAAAGGGGGAAAGGATAGGATTAATCTTATTAAAATTAATATCTGATAGCCTCCATCGGTAAATATCTCTAATTGGGATTGGTCTCCCACTTGGCTGGTCAATATTTACAGCATTTTTTGCTATTTCATCAACCTGATGATTACCACTTTTGCCAGAGTGGCTAGGAATGTACTGAAAGTAAGTTTTTATGCCACTTGAAGCAAGATTATCAATAATGCTGAGACAATGATAGGTGTCAATGTCCAACTTATATTGAGGAGCTGAGGCCAGCAACTCAAGGCTTGATAAAGAGTTGGACTAGATGATAATATTGTTCGAATTTTTAATTAAAGATTGGTTTTGCTTAAGGTGTTCTAATGCCATGATTATGGCATTTAACTCAGCAGACATTATAGATAAATTATTAAATAATCTCTCGCCCATTGCAATTTTCAGGTGAGGAAGGAAAACACCACTTGCAACCTTCTCATTCATTTTTGACCCATCAACAAATATTTGGAAGTGATTTTTATAGGTAATTGTATTAAGTTCTGCAAATTTTTTCTGAACAAAAGCAATGGGGGTTAAATCTTTATTCCATTTTGAAAATTCAGTATTTATTATGGGAGATGACCAATTCCATGGAGGGGATTGGGGGAAAGTAGGTGCAATAGACTTTGCTGGTACAGGGAACTTCTTTTGAATATTGGCATACTCATCTGCAATACCTCTATACATGGCTGGATTTCTTAACCAATTATGTAATGTGTGTGAGCTATTTCATTCAATTTTTGTAAGATGTTTTGTCAAGAGAAAGCTACGTCTCTCCCTTATTGTTGTTAATCCACTCTCCATAAGCAGAAACTTGGTGCTTGTGGGTTTCCTAAGACCAAATATGAGACGTATAATATCATTTTGTGTTGTTTCAATTTTTTGCATCTGGGTCTTTGCATATGCACCATAGACAATGAGCCCATAGTCAATATGGGGTCTTATATGTGATTTATAAAACTGGAGTAAGGTTTTCCCCTTACAACCCCAGGGTGTGGAAAGAAGTCTTTTTAGTATATTTGCTTTTCTATAACATTTTTTTATTGTGTTTGAAATGTGGAGGCGGAAATTAAGTTTTTGGTCAAGCATGAGACCTAGGTAATTAATATTATTATCTTCTGGAATAGTTGTTTAATTTAGAGTTAGTTTTGCATTAACATGGTTTCGCTTCCTGTGAAATTGGATTATTTTTGACTTGGTGGGTGCAATGGGTAAATCTGAATGCTGAGAGAATTTTTCAAACTGGAAAAGTGACTTTTGCAGATTTGACTGTGCTATCTGAAAGGTGTTGCCAGATGACCATAGCACCAGATCATCAGCATATTGTAGATTCGTGTGGGGTAAGTTCATGTCCCAGAGATATAGGGTAAATAGGAGGCAACTGAGGACTGCTCCCTGAGGTAGGCCTTTGGATATTGTCTTTTGGGGTGAAGAGGCTGAACCAACACAGACAATGAAACTTCGCACTTCTATGAAGGATTTAATAAAGGATACTAGCTTAGGAGGTACTCCAAGGTTTGCAAGTTTATTTAAAAGGATTTGGTGGTTCACATTGTCATATGCTCCTTCAAAATCTAGGAAAGCTGCCACTAAGATATTATTTTTTAAGAAAGATTAATTTATTGGATTTGTTAGCAAAATGAAAGCATCTGTTGAGGAGTGGTATTTCCTGAATCCAGTTTGAGTGTGTGTGATCATGTTATTTTTCTCAACAAACCAGAGAAGTCTGTGATAAATCATTTTCTCCATTATTTTACCCATCACAGGTTTAATCATTATGGGCCTATAAGACTCAGGGTTATCTTTTGGTTTATTTTTCTTTAGGATTGGTAAAAGAGACGAACATTTCCATATATTGGGGAACCTAGAAGATGCCCAAGCGTGATTATAACAATTTAGCAGTTCTTGTTTGTATGAAGGTGTGAGATTCTTTATCCATGTAGGGTGTATATTGTCATAGCTGCTGCTAGTTTTGGACCTAATATGATGTATTGCATTATTCAATTCCTGGATTGAAAATGGATTAGTTATGTACTCGGATCCTGGGTGTGGTTGGTAGCTAGGGTTCATAGGAATTGTGTACAGTTTGCTTTGATTATTTAATGTTAGCTTATTAACAAAAGGAATTGCAAATAGGTTAGCCTTTTCAATATCATTGTCATAATGGGTATTATTATGTTTAAGCTCATACAGGATTGGGTTGGGAGAAGTCTTTTTCCCACATATGTGGCTTATGACTTTATGTATAATTGGCTCATGCGTTTCTCTGGAGAGATAATTTGCAAAATTATTCCAGTATTTATATTTAGCATCTATTATAGTCCTTCTTAGATTAGATTCTGCTTGTAATTTTTTTAAATATGTAGTAGGTGTTTGTTTTTTTATGAATTCTGTCCTAGCTACATTTTTTATACTCAATTTATTTAGGAACTCATTTGTCCACCATGATTTAGGAATTTGTTTAGGGAATGTTTTCTTAGGTGTTGTCCTGGTGATATCATGATTAGCTGTATTTATTAGTAAAGATGTCAAGGCTTCAGCATGTGTGTCAACTGTTGTGTTAGAAATGCATGAACTTTGGGTGAAACTAGTAATTTCATCATTTAGCTTATTTTGGAAAATAGACCAATTTGCTTTAGTGTTGATATATTTGGAGGTATGAGATGAAGTTTCAGTAGGTTCATTAAGGAAGCAAACTATAGCAAAGTGGTCTGTACATAGACTATCAGTTTTATTTATGTAAATTTTGTTCAAAAAATTTAAAGACACAATTTGTAGGTCAATTGTGGAGAATTTGCCACTTTTGGGGTTAAAATATGTATTCAGGTTTGGAGGGGTAGCAACAGCTAATTCATTATTATTTGAAGTCATATGCTCAATAAATTTACCAGCTTTATTTGCTGGTTTATTCCCCCACAAAAGGCTGTGGGCATTGAAATCACCACAAATAATGATATTTTTTAACATATTAGAATTGTTTAAATAATTAAAGAAATCCTTGGCATCTGTAGTTTGGCCATTAGGGTTATAAAAGCTTATTATGTAGGTTTTTAAATTATTCAGCCAAACACTTATACCAATTACATAAACATCATTTTCAAAATCTGGAAAATTGATGCCACAGAATTTTATATTATTATTAACTAATAAAGCTACACCACCTCCTTTTCTCTCTGAAGATCTATCCTTTCTCAGGATAGTATATCTCAGAGACTTAATTTGTTGATTTTGGGTTAAATGAGTTTCCTGGAGGCAAGCAATATTAATGGAATTATTATTTATAAATGATATTAGTTCATTTAACTTATTTTCTGTGAGTGATCTTACATTCCATTGGAGTATTGATAAATGTTGTGTTGTTGATTTATTCTTCATATGACCGTGTATCAATGTTCAGCTTTGTTAAAAGTAAAGCAAGATCTTTTTTTGCTTGAATGAGCATATCATCTGGGATGTAGATTTTTGCCAATTCTGCAATAATTTTTGTTTTATGTAGTTGATGTATGTTCATGGCCTGAACTGCATTACAGTTTAGAATGAATAAGCAAATATTTGGGGATTGCATTTTTGGTAGTGCATCCTGTTTGTTGGTTAAGGGATTGATTCCTGGTAGTGTTTCTGGTTTGTTTCTTCTTGGGAGGGAGGGCCAGGCTGGCCTCATCTCACTGGAAAACAAGGCTTGCTGGCTTGGTGATTCCTTCTGATAGGGATTTGAGCTAGGGGGCTTAGAAGATGTTGTTTTATATGGGGTGCTTGATGCATTGGGAGCATTTGACTTAGGGGTTTCGGTTGGTTTCATTACAGGCTTTATTTGGTATTGTTGGGCAGCATTTGCTTCCATTGCTGCAAAGGGGTATGGGATGGCCTTTTCTGTTGATATTTGGAGTGTTAGAGCTCTTTTCTTGTATGTAGGGCATAATGATTTATTTATAGATTCATGTGGGCCTTTGCAATTGATGCATGTAGGCTGGGTGTTGTTGCAGGTTGTCAGCTCTTTAGGATGGAAAGATTTACAATTACTACACTCTTGGAGAATTTCATTGCATTTGTTTGTCGTGTGTCCCAGTTTGAAACACTTCTGACACTGATTAGGCTTAGGTTTGTATTCCTTGTGTGGTTTGATTTGCCCAAATAGGAATAATTTTTCTGGGATATCAATTTTATCCTTTAGTGTGAAAAAGATGGATGTACGAGTTTTTAGGAGAGTAGAGATAGGTTTTTATATTTGGGTTACATCCTCAACTAGGATTTTTTTTCTAACCCAATCTGAGAAGCATTCTTTTAACTCCTGAGTAGATATCTCTGGGGGACCATTAAACTACAATTTTTGTTGGTCATTGTTTTGGGTTCCAATTAGATGCAATAATTGGGATATTCAGAAGGGATTTAAGGTTAATTATTGTATCTGCTGATTTCTGATCTTCTACACCTATTAGCAGACATCCATCACGGTTAATGTTAAGAGAGAACATTGATTTTAGCAATTTAAAAATTTCAACTCTTATTGCAGTGATAATTTTTATTTCAAAGGGGGTAGTGGGAGTAATTTTAATGTTAATTCCTAAGTTTTTGGAGGGAGGATCCTTGGCAGGGAGAGGGAAAATGCTTTTAATTTGGGAGATTTTTTTTCTTTTTTCTAGAGCTTCTAGAGGGGACCTCTTGAAACCCATTATCATCATTTATGTTTTCATTAGGATCTACAGTTATCATTGTCCTATTCTCCGAATTGGAGCTATCATTAGAACTTTCAGATAATGTGCTTGACCAGCCAGGATGGGTATCTTTCACTATGGACTTTGATTTGGGATCTTGAGGGACGTTTTTTTTTGGAGGGCTTCTAAACAATTCCTATTTGAAAAAGCTTTAAGCACAAATATAAAACTAAAACAAGAAGGGAAAATAGATGATATCAAACCCTCTGCACTATACTATGGAGAGGATAAACACCACAGTATAGCCCTGAGGATGACTTGAGCAGGATAGGTTTGGTACAACTGCTGATTAGAAGCAATAATAATCACAAGAAAATATATTTCGATTTTCTTATAAGGTTGCTGTTGTTGATCTCTCTCTTGTTCGTTAATTTTTGTCTCTTGTGTTACTTTACATATAAATCAGACACATACAATTGCAATATACATGGTTCTTCATATGTTGACAAAAGTATCGTCTTTATGAGATTAAATAAAAAAAACAAGTTGTTTTTTTTAAATGAAAGTAAGGAGCAACATTAAAACTTAAAACAAACAGCAATTATTCTGTATATGAAAGGGACTGTCCCCTCCTCAACGCCTTGCTCTTTATGCTACTTTAGCGTAAAGAGCAAGGGGTTGAGGAGGAGACAGCCCCTTTCATATATGGAATAATTATTGTTCGTTTTAAGTTTTAACGTTGCTACTTACTTTCAGTTAAAAAAAACTTGTTTTTTATTTAATTTCTGAACATTTTTCAAATAATGCCGGTAAATCTGGCTTACCCTCTATGAAATATACCCCTCCCCCCACGGAAAACTTCCGTGGAAATTTCATGCAACATAAAGTGCACCTTCTGCTGTCAAATTCCCTCCAGACAATTCTTTCCTTGCTGAGAATCCAGCCTTTGTAAAATTGCTTGCAGACAATTCACCCTCAAAAATTCTCCTTAGCATTTTTTCATTGGAATAAGACTTAATCTATATATTGGTTTGTTGGTCACTCTAGAAACGCCCCCTTCTGTGGAAATTATTTCCCAGAAGACAAAACGCATGGAAAAAAACCCCTGGATATTTCCCTGGAACATCTCCATATAAAAAATTTGGCAAAGAGAATGTAAAACAGTTAAAAAGAATTTTCTAGGCCTATAGTAATTCTGTCAAAACCCCCAGTGTAACATTTTCCCCAGAATATTCACTCATCAGAAATTTCCCTCCCAAAGGAAGATTCTCCCCTTAGAAATCCACCCCAAGCACAACTTCCCCCATGGCTAAGGTACATCTTCATACTTTTAAACGTTTTAAGGAGAGTCTGTAATTACAGAAAGTCTGTGTTAGTGTTTCAATAAACTCAACAGAAACTTCATGACTGGATGGACCTGTAAAAATAAAAACATCTTTCCATGACATAATTTGTCCTCTAAAAACGATTTGGATATTTTTACTGGTCTATCTCTTGTCAAATCCTTTCCCTAATCAATAGAGTTTAAATGGCTTATCAACACCAATGTTGTCTTCTACCGCCTGGCACCTGCATGCTACCCTTAAAGGGGTTATGATAAGCAAGTTATGACATCACAAACAGGGTTCCATAAGCAATGTCAGCTAGATAGTAAGGTAAAATTCTACTTTAGTTACTTTTGGTTATCTTGGAAAGGGGTTGGGTTAGGAAAATGAAACTTTCAAGGATGGGTCTATATGCTAAGGTATGTCCTGGGAAGGTGAAACTTTCTTGGAAAGGGGTTGGGTTAGGAAAATGAAACTTTCAAGGATGGGTCTATATGGTAAGGTATGTCCCAGGAAGGTACTTTGAAGTACCTACCTCCACTCCTCCCCCTCTCTATACATTGCAAATTATTGCATATTACTAGTTGTTTTTGGCTCACATTTCATCCTATATTACTATCATAATTATAAATCACTGCTTACCTTACACAGCTTCAGCTTTTAACCTTGTTCACTAAAATATATTCCAAAATCTTATTTCCATTTAATAGTCATCCCTTTAACTTATTTACTATCGGTAAAATTCTACTTTAGTTACTTTTGGCTATCTTGGAAAGGGGTTGGGTTAGAAAAATGAAACTTTCAGGGATGGGTCTACAGACTAAAGTATGTCCTGGGAAGGTATTTTGAAGTACTGAAACCTTGCAAAATAGATCTTCTGCTTAAATGAAGTTCAAAAAAATTGTTTTCAGCTTCACAACTTTGCTCTGTCCCAATTTATAAGGTTTTAAAGATATATAAATACATTTCCTAATTTTGAAAAAAAACATTGATATGACTTAAAATTCTGCTCAAATAATAGAAGTTGCATTTTCAGAACTAAAACCAGAGAAAAAGGGTCAATATATACCAAATCATATTATTGAGTAACTAAAGTAGCTAAAGTAGAATTTTACCGAAAATTGAAGCTTTGGACTTATCAGAAAACAATCACCAGCTGTAAATGTCGAATCTTCCTATAGCTTAGTCTACAAGGGGTTATATCCTAGGTAAGCCCCTGGCCTACATAACCAAATAGGTCTAATAAAAATATTTACTTGACCAGAGCAAATCCTATGGACTGTTGATTTATCAATTTGTTGAACTTTTGCCATCATAAAAAATTCCCGTGACACCTTTGTCACATTGCCTTATGAATCCAAAATTTTGCTTTGCTACAAAATGTGAAATCCTTAATGAAAAGCTCTGTTTTTCGGCACCCGGCGACACTGTGCAGTGCCGCATTCACATTTCCACTTAATTGCTTATCTTGAGTTAGTTACACTACTAGCTTAAGGAATTTGCTTTCACATTTTTTTCACATTGGAACTTTGCAAATCACATTGAAGCTTCCATAAGCTCCTGCAACATAAGCTTTTGTATGCCTTATTTAACTCTCATAAGAGAAGATGAAAACACATTTTCTACCATATATTTTGGGTAACAAAAAAAAACGTTGAAGAAAGAAATTAGAATCCATCTTTTTTATTCTGCCTATAGCTGTGGTGAAGACTGTTATGTTGGCTACTTCCCTGGATGAAGAGGAAAAGCAATCTAACAATTAAAGTACCCTAAGCTAATAGTAGCCTAGATAGGCTAGACGCCAGGGTTGAAGATTCTCACTTTTGAGTTGACAAGCTAACATTTTTCAGCAGTGCACCGTTGGTTTTTGGCATGGCAAACACTGAAGAGGAGACACTAATTAACAACACCTTGGCAGAATCCGATTTTTGAATTATTAAAATTGTCCAAAAATACACAATAGCAAATCATAGGCAGCGCAATAGCGCTGCCGAAGTAAAGAACGACGTTGGCACAATGTTTTATTTATTTAGACCAGGGCACTTCGTATCGAAGGAGTTGTCATGGAGACTTGGAAAATAGCTCATTTGATTCGAAATTGGAACGGATAGTGGCCTTTTTAATAGTCGACGGTGATTGGAAGGCAACTAACACCCCTTCCACACCCACAAGGGTTGTAAGTTATAACCTGGGGGCATATAAGGTTTTTTATTGAAAGCTTTGTCAAAGAAACTTCAAAAAACGCTCATTCGATTGGAAATTTAAAGGGCGTGTACCCTTTTTAAGGTCAAAAGGGATTGGAGGGCAACTAACCTTTATCTCACGCCCACCTTTTCCTCAAATACATCCAATCAAAATTTTGAGATAGCCATTTTGTTCAATGTAGTTGAAAGTTCTGAAAATTAGGTCTTTGAGGATGACAACCCCCACAACCCTCAGGGCAAGGGTTGTATGTTATTCCCTGGGGGCATTTAAGGTTCTTATAGAAAGCGTAGTCGTAGAAACTTCGAAAAGGTCTCATTTGATTGGAAATTGAAATGGCTAGTGCCCTTTTTAATAGTCGAAAGTGAGTGGAAGGGAACTAACACCCCTTCCACGCCCAACATTTCCCCAAACACATCCAATCAAAATTTTAAGATAGCCATTTTGTTTAGCGTAGTTAAATTCCTGATAGAAATTATGTTTTTGAGGAGGACACTCCCACACAGCCGTCAGGGCAAGGGTTGTAAGTTATTCCCTGGGGGCATATAAGGTTTTTATAGAAATCTTTGTCATAGAAACTTCAAAAAGGGCTCATTTGATTGCAATTCAAAGGGTTAGAGCCCTCTTTAAGGTCGAAAATGATTGGAGGGCAGCTAACCCCCCTCTAACGCCCATCTTTACCCCAAACACATCCAATCAAAATTTTGAGATAGCCATTTTAATCAATGTTGTTGAAAGTTCTGGAAATTAGTTCTTTGAGGAGGACAACCCCCCCCCCTGCATTCCTCAGGGCAAGGGTTGTAAGTTATGCCCTGGGGGCATATAAGGTTTTTATAGAAAGCATTGTCGTAGAAACTTCAAAAAGAGCTCAATTGATTGGAAATTGAAAGGGCCAGTGCCCTTTTTAATAGTTGAAATTGATTGGAAGACAACTAACCCCCCTCTCACGCCCACCATTTCCCCAAACACATCCAATCAAAATTTTGAGATAGCCATTTTGTTCAATGGAGTTAATTTCCAGATAGAAATAATATTTTTGAGGAGACTTCCCCCAAACCGCACAGGGCAAGAGTTGTAAATTATGCCCTGGGGGCATATAAAGTTCTTATAGAAAGCTTTGATGGAGAAACTTCAAAAAGGGCTCATTCAATGGGAAATTCAAAGGGAAATTGCCCTTTATAGTCGAAAGTGGTTGAAGGGCAACTAACCCCCCTCTCACGCTCCTTTTTCCCCAAACACATCAAACCAAAATTTTCATCCAATCCAATCAAAAAAAGTGTTGTAAGTTATGGATTGCAATTTGAAATGGCTAGTGCCCATTTTAATGGTCGAAAGTGATTGGAAGGAAACTATCACCCCTTCCAAGCCCCCCAGTTCCCCAAACACATCCAATCAAATTTTTTAGATAGCCAATTTGTTCAACGCAGTTGAAAATTTTGGAAATTATGTCTTTGAGCAGGACACTCCCCCCCCCCTCAGTCTTCAGGGCAAGGGTTGTAAGTTATTCCCTGGGGGCATATAAGGTTTTTATATAAAGTGTTGTCATATAAACTTCAAAAAGGGCTCATTCGATTGGAAACTCAAATTGCTAGTGCCCCTTTTAATAGTCGAAAGTAATAGGAAGGCAACTAACGACCCCTTCTACACCCACTATATATCCAAACACATGCAATCAAAATTTTGAGATAGCTATTGTGTTAAACGAAGTTGAAAGTTCTGGAAATTATATCTTTGAGAAGGACACTCCCCCACAGTCTTCAGGGCAAGGCTTATAAGTTGTGCCCTGGGGCATATAAAGGTTTTATTTAAAGGTTTGTCGTAGAAACTTGAAAAAGGGCTCATTCGTTTGAAAACTCAATGGGCTACTGCCCTTTTCAATGGTCGAAAGTGATTGGAGGGCAACTAATCCTTCTTTCACGCCCACCTTTTCCCCAAACATATCCAATCCAACTTTTTAGATAGATATTTTGTTCAACGTAGTTGAAAGTTCTGGAAATTAGGTCTTTGAGGATGAAAACTCCCCCCCACCTCAGCCCTCAGGGCAAGGGTTGTAAGTTATACCCTGGGGGCATATAAGGTTTTTACAGAAATTGTTTTCGTAGAAACTTCAAAAAGGGCTCATTTGACTGGAAATTGAAATGGCTAGTACCCTTTTTAATATTCGAAAGTGAGTGGAAGGGAACTAACACCCCTTCCACGCCTACCATTTCCCCAAACACATCCAATCAAAATTTTGAGACAAGCATTTTGTTTAGCGTAGTTGACTTCCAAATATAAATTATGTTTTCGAGCAGGAAACTCCCCCACAGTCCTCAAGGCAAGGGTTGTTAGTTCTGCCCTGGGACATCTAAGTTTTTTATAGAAATAGTTGTCGTAGAAACTTTAAAAAAGACTCATTTGATTGTAAATTCAAAGGGCTAGTGCCCTATTTAAGGTCGAAAGTTGAGAGCAGCTAACCCCCCTCTAACGCCCATCTTTTCCCCAAACACGTCTAATCAAAATTTTGAGATAGCCATTTTGTTCAACGTAATGGAAAGTTCTGTGCCCTTTTTAATTGTCAACAGTGATTGGAATGCAAGTAACACCCCTTCCACGCGCACCATTTCCCCAAACATATCCAATAAAAATTTTGAGATAGCCAGTTTGTTCAGCATAGTTGATTTCCAGATAAAATTATGTTTTTGAGAAGGATACTCCCCACAGTCTTCAGGGCAAGGGTTATATGTTGTGCCCCGGGGCACATAAAGGTTTTATAGAAAGCTTTGTCTTAGAAACTTCAAAAAAGGCTCATTCAATTGGAAATTCAAAGGGCTAGTGCCCTTTTTAACAGTTGAAAATGATTGGAGGGCAACTAATCCCCCTTTCACGCCCACCTTTTCCCCAAACACATCCAATCCAATTTTTTAGATAGCCATTTTGTTCAATGTAGTTGAAAGTTCTGGAAACTAGGTCTTTGAGGATGAAACCCCCCCCTCAGCCCACAGGGCAAGGGTTGTAAGTTATGCCCTGGGGGCCATGTAAGGTTTTTATAGAAAGTGTTGTCGTAGAAACTTCAAAAAAGGTTCATTTGACTGGAATTTGAAATGGCTAGTGCCCTTTTAATATTCGAAAGTGAGTGGAAGGGAACTAACACCCCTTCCACGCCTACCATTTCCCCAAACACATCCAATCGAAATTCTGAGATAGCCATTTTGTTTAGCGTAGTTGATTTCTAGATGGAAATTATATTTTGGAGAACACTCCCCCACAGCCCTCAGGGCAAGGGTTGTAAGTTATGCCCTGGGGGCATATAAGGTTTTTATAGAAAGATTTGTCGTAGAAACTTCAAAAAGGGCTCATTTGATTGAAATTCAAAGGGATAGTGCCCTATTTAAGGTCGAAAGTTGAGAGCAGCTAACCCCCCTCTAACGCCCATCTTTTCCCCAAACACATCCAATCAAAATTTTTACATAGCCATTATGTTCACGTAATGGAAAGTTCTGTGCCCTTTTTAATTGTCGACAGTGATTGGAATGCAACAAACACCCCTTCCACGCCCACCATTTCCCCAAACACATCCAATAAAAATTTTGAGATAGCCATTTTGTTCAGCATAGTTGATTTCCAGATAAAAATTATGTTTTTGACAAGGACACTCCCCACAGTCTTCAGGGTAAGGGTTATAAGTTGTGCCCCGGGGCATATAAAGGTTTTATTAAAAGCTTTGTCGTAAAAACTTCAAAAAGGGCTCACTCGATTGAAAATTGAAAGGGCTAGTGCCCTTTTTAATAGTCGAAAGTGATTAGAGGGCACCTATTCCCCCTTTCACGCCCATCTTTTCCCCAAACATATCCAATCAACATTTTTAGATAGCCATTTTGTTCAACGTAGTTGTAAGTTCTGGAAATTACGTGGTTGAGGATTACAACCCCCCCCCCCCCCCAGTCCTCAGGGCAGGGGTTGTAAGTTATGCCCTGGGGTCATATAAGGTTTTTATAGAAAGCGTTGTCGTAGAAACTTGAAAAAGGGCTCATTCGATTGGAAATTGGAATGGCTAGTGCCCTTTTTAATAGTCGAAAGTGATTGGAAGACAACTAACACCCCATCCACGCCTACCATTTCCCCAAACACATACAATCAAAATCTTGAGATAGCCATTTTGTTCAATGGATGTAATTTACAGATAGACATAATATTATTGAGGACACTTCCCCCACACCGCACAGGGCAAGAGTTTTAAATTATGCCCTGGGGGCATATAAGGTTTTTATAGAAAGCTTTTTCAGAGAAACTTCAAAAAGGGATCATTCAATGGGAAATTCAAAGGGCTATTGTCCTTTATAGTCTAAAGTGGTTGAAGGGCAACTAGCCCCCCTCCCACGCCCCCCTTTTCCCCAAACACATCCAATCAACATTTTCATTCCATCCAATAAAAAAAAAGCGTTGTAAGTTATGGATTGGAATTTGAAATGGCTAGTGCCCATTTTAATGGTCGAAAGTGATTGGAAGGCAACTAACACCCCTTCCAAGCCCACCATTTCCCCAAACACATCCAATCAAAATTTCGAGATAGCCAATTTGTTAAACGCAATTGAAAGTTCTGGAAATTATGTATTTGAGCCGGACACTCCCCCCTCAGTCTTCAGGGAAAGGGTTGTAAGTTATGCTCTGGGGGCATACAAGGTTTTTATAGAAAGTGTTGTCATAGAAACTTCAAAATGGGCTCACTCGATTGGAAGTTCAAATTGCTAGTTCCCCTTTTAATGGCGGGGGGGACAAACCCCCACCCAGAGCCCTCAGGGCAAGGGTTTTAAGTTATGCCCTGGGGGCATATAAGGTTTTTATAGAAGGTTTTGTCGTAGAAACCTTAAAAAGGGCTCATTCGACTGGAAATTGAAATGGCTAATACCTTCTTTAATAGTCGAAAGTTACTGGAAGGCAACTAACACCCCTTCCACGCCCAGTATATATCCAAACACATCCAATCAAAATTTGAGAAAGTTCTGGAAATTATATCTTTGAGCAGGACACTCCCTCGCAGTTTTCAGGGCAAGGGTTGTAAGTTGTGCCCTGGGGCATATAAAGGTTTTATTGAAAGCTATGTCGTAGAAACTTGAAAAAGGGCTCATCCGATTAAAAATTCAAAGGGCTAGTGCCCTTTTTAATAGTGATTGGAGGACAATTAATCCCCCTTTCCCGTCTACCTTTTCCCAGACACATCCAATCAAAATTTTCAGATAGCCAGTTTGTTCAACGTAGATAAAAGTTTTGGAAATTAGGTCTTTAAGGATAACAACCCCGCGCCCCCCCCCCCCCGCCGGCCCTCCGGGCAAGGGTTTTATGTTATGCCCTGGGGGCATATAAGGTTCTTATAGAAAGCGTGGTCGTAGAAACTTCTAAAGGGTTCATTCGATTGGACATTGAAATGGCCAGTGCCCTTTTTGATAGTTGAAAATGATTGTAGGGCAACTAGCCCCCTCTCACACCCAACATTTCCTCAATTTCAAAATTTTTGAGATAGCCAATTTTTTTCAACGTAGTTAAAAGTTCTGGAAATTATGTCTTTGAGGATGAAAACCCCCCACATCCCTCAGGGCAAGAATTGTCAGTTATGCCCAGGGGGCACATAAGGTTTGTATATAAATCGTTGTCGTTGGAACTTTAAAAAGAGCTCATTCGATTGGAAATTGAAAGGGCTAGTGCCCTTTTTTAATAGTCGAAAGTGACTGAATGGCAACAAACCTTCCTCTTACGCCCACCATTTCCCCAAACACATCGAATCAAAATTTTTAAATATTCATTTTGTTCAATGTAGTTAAAAGTACTGGCAATAAGGTCTTCGAGAATGATAACCCCTCAGAGCTTTCTTTTTATGGAAAGTTTTGTCGTAGAAACTTCAAAAAGGGCTCATTTGATTATAAATTGGAAGGACTAGTGCCCCTTTTAATAGTCGAAACTGAATGGAGAGGAACTAACCCCCCTCCCACGCCCACCATTTTCCCAAACACATTTAGTCAAAGTTTTGAGATAGCTATTTTGTTCAACGTGGTTGAAAATTCTTGAAATTATATATTTGAGAATGACAAACCCCCCAGAGCCCCCTGGAAAAGGTTATAACTTATGCCCTGGGGGCATATAAGGTTTTTATAGATAGTGTTGTCGTAGTAACTTCAAAAGGGGCTCATTCAACTGGAAATTGAGAGGGTCAGTCTCCTTTTTAATAGTCAAAAGTGATTGGAGGGTGACTAAACCCCCCTCGCATGGATGATTTTTATTGAAAGCTTTGTCGTAAAAACTTGAAGAAGGGCTCATTTGATTGAAAATTCAAAGGGCTAGTGTCCTTTTTAATAGTCGAAAATGATTGGAGGGCAACTAACTCCCCTCTCACGCCCACCTTTCCCCCAAACACATCCAATCAAAATTTTGAGATAGCCTTTTTGTTTAACGTAGTTGAAAGTTCTGGAAATTAGGTTTTTAAGAATGACAGCCCCCCACAGTCCTCAGGGCCAGGGTTGTAAGTTAGGCCCTGGGGCACATAAGGTTCTTATAGAACGCATTGTCGTAGAAACTTCAAAAAGGGTTCAATCAATTGCAAATTAAAATGGCTACTGCCCATCTTAATGGTCAAAAAGGATTAGAGGGCAACTAACCCCCCTTTCACGCCCACCATTTCCCCACACACATCCAATCAAAATTTTGAGATAGTCATTTTGTTCAACATAGTTGAAATCAATTATGTCTTTGAGCAGGACACTTCCCACTGAGTCTTCAGGGTAAGGGTTTTAAGTTATGCCCTGGGGGCATGTAAGATTTTTATAAAAGGTATTGTCGTAGAAACTTCAAAAAGGGTTCATTCGATTCGAAATTGAAATAGCTATTTCCCTTTTTAATAATTGAAAATGATTGGAGGGCAACTAACACCCTCTAACACCCATCATTTCCCAAAACACATACACTCAAAATTTTGAAATAGCCATTTTTTTCCAACGTAGTTGAAATTTCTGGAAATTATGTCTTTAAGGATGACAACCCCTCCCCCACAACCCTCAGGGCAAGAGTTTTAAATTATGAACTGGGGTTATGTAAGGTTTTTATAGAAAGCGATTTTGTAGAAACTTCAAAACTGGCTCATTCGATTGGAAATTGAAAGGAATAGTGCCCTTTTTCATAGTCGAAAGTGATTGAAGGGTAATTACCCCCCCCCCCCCCCACTCACGCCTACCATTTCCCAACTACATCCAATCAAAATTTTGAGATAGCCATTTTATTCAACGTAATTGAAGTTCGTGAAATTAGGTCTTTGAGGATGATAATCCCCTCAGAGCAGTCAGGGCAAGGGTTGGAAGTTATGCCCTGGAGGCATATAAGGTTTTTCAATAGTCGAAAGTGAATGGAGAGCAACTAACCCCCCCTCTCACGCCCACCATTTCCCCAAACACATTCAATCAAAGTTTTGGGATAGCCATTTTGTTCAAGGTAGTTGAAAGTTCTGGAAATTATGTATTTGTGGATGACAAACCCACCGGAGCCCCCAGGGCAAAGGATGTAAGTTATGCCCTGGCTGCATATAAGGTTTTTATAGATAGCGTTGTCGTAGAAACTTTAAAAGAGGCTCATTCAATTGGAAATTGAGTGGGATAGTGCACTTTTTAATAGTTGAAATGAATGGAGGGCAACTAACCCCTCTCACGCTCATCATTTCCCCAAACACATACAATCAAAATTTTGAGATAGCCATTTTTTTCAACGTAGTTGAAACTGCTGGAAATTGTGTCTTTGAGGATGACAAACCTCCTACAGCCCTCAGGGCAAGGGTTTCAAATTATGACCTGGGGTCATATAAGGTCTTTATATAAAGCGATCTTGTAGAAACTTCAAAAAGGGCTAGTGCCCTTTTTGTTTGTCGAAAGGGATTGGGGGGTAACTAACTCCCCTCTCGTGTCCACCATTACCCCAAACACATCAAATCAAAATTTGGAGATAGCCATTTTGTTGAACGTAGTTGAACGTTCTAGAAATTATGTGTTTGAGGATGACAACCTCCCCCCCCCCCCCACAGCCCTCAGGGCTAAGGTTGTAAGTTATACCCTGGAGGCATATAATTTTTTTATGGAAAATGTTGTCGTAGAAATTTCAAAAAGGGCTCATTCGATTGGAAATTTCTCCCCCCATAGCACTCAGGACAATAATCGTAAGTTATGCCCTAGGGGGATTATATAGGTTTATATAGAATTTTTTTTCTTAGAAGCTTCAAAAAGGGCTTCTTGGATTGGAAATCGAGAACACTAATGCCTTTTTATTAGTAGAAAGTGATCAAAGGGCAAATGCCCCCTACTCACGCCCATAATTACCTCAAACACTTCCAATCAAAATTTTGAGATAGCAGAACGGTCTATCAGAACGGTCAGCATAGCGTATCAGAACTGTCTGGAAACTATGTCTCTGAGGATAACAAAACTCCCATCCCTCAGGGTAAGGGTTGTAAGTTGTACCCTGGGGACATATAAGGTTTTTATATAAAGTTTGGTCATATAAACTTCATAGGGGGCTGATTGGATTGGTAATCAGACACTCAAGTGTTCTTTTTAAGAGTCAAAGTGATCGGAGAGCAGCTATAACCCCCCCCCCCTTTCGCCACCACCGCACAAACACGTCGTATTGTCCCAAAATGCATCAAATATAAATTGGGGATAGATATTCTATTCAAAATGGTCTAAATATCATATAACAAGGCCTTTGGGGTTAAAAACATTCCCAGAGATTAGGGGTAACGGTTGTAACCAATACCCAGGGGTATTCAAGGCTTTTATGGAAGGGATGGTTGTTTAACTTTAGAAGAGGCTCAGTCTTTCTTTCTGAAAATGACTATGTCAATATAAAACGAACAGAAATTAATTAAAAAAGGACTTTTTCAAAAAAATTTTGTTGTTGTTGTTGTTGTTTTTTTTTGTTTCATTTACTTTTTTTAAAAAAAGTAAATGAACTCCATTAAACCGAAATGAACAAAAATAGACTCAAATAATCTGCCAAGAATGCAACTACCACAAATCAGTATCAGTAAATAAATGGAACCCAAAACCAACAGAAATTAAAATAAATAATAGTCAAACTCAAAACGACGAGAAACTAATATGAGTAGGGTTCTAAGCCCCAAGCTTTGTAAAAGCCAGAATAAAATTTGTACTTTACTGAAAAAAATTCTTTGAAACGTTTTCACTTTTTTAACTTTATGAAATCAAAAATCAATTAAGATTTTAAGGAATAAATATCAGCCTATGTATATTAAACTGACAATGCACATTTTTTCCCGTAAATTCATTTGATTTTTTTTTCAGTAAAGTAAAAATTGTATTCTGGCTTTAAGAAAGCTTGGGGTTTAGAACCCCGCTCATATTGATTTCTGCTCGTTTTGAGTTTAACTCTTATTTATTTTAATTTCTGTTTGTTTCGGGTTTCATTTATTTATTGATACTATTTGTGGTAGTTGTATTCTTGGTAGATTATGTGATTCTATTTTTGTTCATTTTGATTTAATGGAGTTCTTTACTTTTAAAAAAAAACTTATTTTTTTTTATTTTGTTCGTTTCGGGTTTCATTTATTTACTGATACTGATTTATGGTAGTTGTATTCTTGGTAGATTATTTATTGATAGATTAGAGTATTGGTAGAGTATTCTTGGTAGATTATTTGATTCTTTTTTGTTCATTTTGATTTAATGGATTTCTTTACTTAAAAAAAAAAAATCTTATTTGGTTTGTTTTGTTCGTTTCGTGTTTCATTTATTTATTGATACTGATTTTTAGTAGTTGTATTCTTGGTAGATTATTTCTTGATAGATTAGAGTATTGATATTAGAGTATTGGTAGAGTATTCGTGGTAGATTATTTGATTCCTTTTTGTTCATTTTGGTTTAATGGAGTTCTGTACTTTAAAAAAAAAAAAATTATTTTGTTTATTTTGTTACTTTTCGGGTTTCATTTATTTATTGATACTGATTTGTGGTAGTTGTATTCTTGGCAGATTATTTCTTGATTGATTAGAGTATTGGTATTAGAGTATTGGTAGAGTATTCTTGGTAGATTATTTGATTCTTTTTTGTTCATTTTGGTTAAATGGAGTTTTTTACTTTAAAAAAAAAAAATTATTTTGTTTATTTTGTTCACTTCGGGTTTCATTTATTTATTGATACTGATTTGTGGTAGTTGTATTCTTGGTAGATTATTTCTTGATAGATTAGAGTATTGGTATTAGAGTATTGGTAGAGTATTCTTGGTAGCTTATTTGATGCTTTTTTGTTCATTTTGGTTTAATGGAGTTCTTTACTTTTTTTTGAAAAAAATTATTTTGTTTATTTTGTTCGTTTCGGGTTTCATTTATTTATTGATACTGATTTGTGGTAGTTGTATTCCTGGTAGATTATTTCTTGATAGGTTAGGGTATTGGTATTAGAGTAATGGTAGATTATTCTTGGTAGATTATTTGATTTATTTTTTTTTTTTGTTCATTTTGGTTTAGTGGAGTTCTTTACTTTAAAAAAAAAAAACTTATTTTGTTTATTTTGTTCGTTTCGGGTTTCATTTATTTATTGATACTGATTTGTGGTAGTTGTATTCTTGGTAGATTATTTCTTGATAGATTAGAGTGTTGGTATTAGAGTATTGGTAGAGTATTCTTGGTAGATTATTTGATCTTTTTTGTTCATTTTGGTTTAATGGAGTTCTTTACTATTTTTAAAAACTTATTTTGTTTATTTTGTTCGTTTCGGGTTTCATTTATTTATTGATACTGATTTGTGGTAGTTGTATTCTTGGTAGATTATTCGATTCTTTTTTGTGCATTTTGGATTAATAGAGGTCTTTACTTTATTAAAAAAATTTATTTTGTTTAATTTGTTCGTTTCGGGTTTCATTTATTTATTGATACTGATTTGTGGTAGTTGTGTTCTTGGTAGATTATTCGATTCTTTTTTGTTCATTTTGGATTAATAGAGTTCTTTACTTTAAAAAAAAAAACTTATTTTGTTTAATTTTTTCGTTTCGGGTTTCATTTATTTATTGATACTGATTTGTGGTAGTTGTGTTCTTGGTAGATTATTTCTTGATAGATTAGAGTATTGGCATTACAGTATTGGTAGAGTAATCTTGGTAGATTATTTGATTCTTTTTGTTCCTTTTGGTTTAATGGAATACTTTACTTAAAAAAAATTATTTTGTTTATTTTGTTCGTTTCGGGTTTCATTTATTTATCGATACTGATTTGTGGTAGTTGTATTCTTGGTAGATTATTTCTTGATAGATTAGAGTATTGGTAGAGTATTCTTGGTAGATTATTAAATTCTTTTTTGTTCATTTTGATTTAATGGATTTCTTTACTTTTTTTAAAAAACTTATTATGTTTATTTTGTTCGTTTCGTGTTTCATTTATTTATTGATACTGATTTGTGGTAGTTGTATTCTTGGTAGATTATTTCTTGATTGATTAGACTATTGATATTAGAGTATTGGTAGAGTATTCGTGGTAGATTATTTGATTCCTTTTTGTTCATTTTGGTTTAATGGAGTTCTGTACTTTAAAAAAAACTTATTTTGTTTATTTTGTTCGTTTTGGGTTTCATTTATTTATTGATACTGATTTGTGGTAGTTGTATTCTTGGTAGATTATTTCTTGATTGATTAGAGTATTGTTATTAGAGTATTGGTAGAGTATTCTTGGTAGATTATTTGATTCTTTTTTGTTCATTTTGGTTAAAAGGAGTTTTTTACTTTAAAAAAAAAACTTATTTTGTTTATTTTGTTCACTTCGGGTTTCATTTATTTATTGATACTGATTTGTGGTAGTTGTATTCTTAGTAGATTATTTCTTGATAGATTAGAGTATTGGTATTATAGTATTGGTAGAGTATTCTTGGTAGCTTATTTGATGCTTTTTTGTTCATTTTGGTTTAATGGAGTTCTTTACTTTTTTTTGAAAAAACTTATTTTGTATATTTTGTTCGTTTCGGGTTTCATTTATTTATTGATACTGATTTGTGGTAGTTGTATTCCTGGTAGATTATTTCTTGATAGGTTAGAGTATTGGTATTAGAGTAATGGTAGAGTATTCTTGGTAGACCATTTGATTTTTTTTTGTTCATTTTGGTTTAATGGAGTTCCTTACTTAAAAAAAAACAAACTTATTTTGTTTATTTTGTTCGTTTCGGGTTCAATTATTTATTGATACTGATTTGTGGTAGTTGTATTCTTGGTAGATTATTTGATCTTTTTTGTTCATTTTGGTTTAAAGGAGTTCTTTACTATTTTTAAAAAACTTATTTTGTTTATTTTGTTCGTTTCGGGTTTCATGTATTTATTGATACTGATTTGTGGTAGTTGTATTCTTGGTAGATTATTCGATTCTTTTTTGTTCATTTTGGATTAATAGAGTTCTTTACTTTAAAAAAAAAAAAAATTATTTTGTTTAATTTGTTTGTTTCGGGTTTCATTTATTTATTGATACTGATTTGTGGTAGTTGTGTTCTTGGTAGATTATTTCTTGATAGATTAGAGTATTGGTATTAGAGTATTGGTAGAGTAATCTTGGTAGATTATTTGATTCTTTTTTGTTCCTTTTGGTTTAATGGAATACTTTACTTAAAAAAAAAATTATTTTGTTTATTTTGTTCGTTTCGGGTTTCATTTATTTATCGATACTGATTTGTGGTAGTTGTATTCTTGGTAGATTATTTCTTGATAAATTAGAGTATTGGTATTAGAGCATTGGTAGAGTATTCTTGGTAGATTATTTGATTCTTTTTTGTTCATTTTGTTTATTGGAGTTCTTTACTTTTTTTTAAAAAACTTATTTTGTTTATCTTGTTCGTTTCGGGTTTCATTTATTTATTGATACTGATTTGTGGTAGTTGTATTCTTGGTAGATTATTTCTTTATAGATTAGACTATTGGTATTAGAGTATTGGTAGAGTATTCATTGTAGATTATTTGATTCTTTTTGCTGATTTTGGTTTAATGGAGTTCTTTACTTTTTTTTAAAAACTTATTTTGTTTTTTTTGTTCGTTTCGGGTTTCATTTATTTATTGATACTGATTTGTGGTAGTTGTCTTCTTGGTAGATTATTTCTAGATAGATTAGAGTATTGGTATTAGAATATTGGTGGAGTATTATTGGTAGATTATTTGATTCTTGTTTGTTCATTTTGGTTTAATGGAGTTCTTTACTTTAAAAAAAAAAAACTTATTTTGTTTATTTTGTTCGTTTCGGGTTTCACTTATTTATTGATACTGATTTGTGGTAGTTGTATTCTTGGTAGATTATTTAATTCTTTTTTGTTCATTTTGGTTTAATGGAGTTCTTTACTTTTCTTAAAAAAAAAAAATTATTTTGTTGAAAAAGTTTTTTTAATTAACCTAAAAAAACAAAAGAAAAACCAAAGATAAACAAATCATCTTTATCTTTTCAGGTTTCATGCTAATTCCGTCTTACAAAACTTATTTGTAATTTGGCACATGGTTCCAAATTACAACTACCAATCTAGATGGTAAACGACTGTACAGGTTATTATAAGTTTCTTTTCTTTTTAAACCAATGGATAAATTAAGGGCGTCAATTGCAAGCAGACTTTTCAATGGATTTATGACGACCCTGTGTCGCTGGAAAAGTGAGCTAGTTAATAATTGGAGCATTCCAACTGAAATTAATTGAACTAAATTTCGTTTATCAAAATTAATCAGTTATATGTAGCGCGTTTAAGCATAAAAATACTACTTATCTGTCAAGACTGATTACTTAACCATAGCGTTTGCTAAGACATAAATGACATCAAAGGCTAGGATGTTTACTACTTGAAACGGTCTTGATTAGTTGTTGGATAACTGTCCCTTTTTGTTCCCTGCGCATTTTCTTTTTTGAAGTGATTGAATTACTTGTTTACAGTGGCTATCCTAGGCATGGGCCAGGCCCCCCCCCCCCCGGTTTATTTGACATCCCATATTAAATTCCTTTTGTTTGTTTTTTTTACGCTCCAGTGGTATACCTTGGTCCCTCAAATTACAAGTTCTATAACTGCTACTACTTGTTTACATATGGCGTCACTTATCCTCGCTTGTCTTACATTTTCTAAAATTAGTATGTGTAACTTATCCGATAACTAATCCAGACCATTTCAAATAGGAATCCTGCTAAAGTCTGACACCACTTACACTTCGCGAAACATTAAGAATAAGTAATCGGGCTAGTCAGATAAGTAATCTCGGTATGCTCGAAGGCAGTAAAAATTCAGGATAAGTGAACCTAGAACGAACTAATTGTTTAATTACAGGTAAACTAGTATTTATGTAAATTCCAGAACATAAACTATGATTCTTGATATTAGACGTGATTTTCAAAGACATTTTAAAACTTATGGAGAGGACTGCCGGAAAACTTATCAAGGAATATCAGAAGGATTTGACTTATAGCCGCCGTTTTCTTAAAGATAGCCGTCAGAAAATTTATTAACTTTTTAAATAAAGAAAATTTCCATCAATGGCTTCTAAACGTATTGCTAGGTCTAGTATAGATTGGGCCAAAATGGCTGAGTTTGTACCAGAAAGTCAAAAGGCTGTGTATAACCAATTTAAAGCAAAATCTGATGGTTATATAAGAAAGTAAGTAACTTGACTTCCACATTATGTAGGGTAAAAAACCAGTATCCAATTGACAAAATTATGTAAAACTAAAACCCTCACACGTAGAATTCTACTTTAGCTACTTTTGGCTATCTTGGAAAGGGGTTAGGTTAGGAAAATGAAGCTTTCAGGGATGAATCTATAGCCTAGTCTAAAGTATGTCCTGGGAAGGTAGGCTGTTTGGAAATACCTACTTCCACTCCTTTTCCTCTAGAGGGTCCTGAAATTTGCCTACATGACAGGTTTTGACCAAACAACATTCTACCTAAATTTCCAGTTATTCATTTAGGGTAAGACACCCAGTAGTTGGTCACCTGCCTATTCTCGGACAGAATGTAACTAACAGGGAACCTACCTCTAGGCTAATGTGCTTAGAAAGTTTTTAGAAGATGGCAGGTGTCAGAATAGGCAGGTGTCTAGAGGTAGGTTCCCTGTTAGTTACATTCTGTCCAAGAATAGGCAGGTGGCTGACTACTGGGTGTCTTACCCTATTTATTTTATTAGTACCAAAATACAGTAAGCTTTTACAGTTACCAGTTTCTTTTTCTGTGGCTTTAGTTCTGAAAGCATAATTCCTGTAATTTAAGTAAAATTTTAAGCCATATCAATGTCTTTTTTCAAAATTTAGGAAATGTATTTGCAAATCTTTAAAACCTTATAAATTGGGATTGAGCAAAGTTGTGAAGCTGAAAACAATTTTGTTCTACTTTATTTAAGCAGAAGATCTATTTTGCAAGGCTTCAGTTTTATAAAGCAGCATTCACAATCATGTCTAGCTAGAATCCCATGTCTAGCCAGAATTCAATGTCTAGGCAATGGCCATTCACAAGTAAAATTGGGTGCTTAGCTAAAACTACAAATTTAGTTTCAGATTGTCATTTGTAGCCAATCAAGAGAGCTTATGCAGCAAAATTTCAAAATTGTAATCCCTATTTTTGCTGTCATAAGATAATGGATAAGATAAGTGAAATGATTGCCTTAATGTGCCTCACTATTATGTCTAGTGTTGCATATTTGCCTAAAATAAAAAAAAACAATTACTGAGAAAACAAAAATTAAATTTCAGTTTAACAATGTAAACATAAATGATGAAAATAGTAGAACTTGACACATTCTGATGTGTCAAGCGCCTTGTCTAGCATGTCTAGCTAAGTGCTGAATTTTACTTGTGAATTGTCATTGCCTAGACTTTGAATTCTGGCTAGACACATGTCTAGACATGGGATTCTAGCTAGACATACTTGTGAATGCTGCTTAACACATATTTTAAAGGTTATCAACAGTCAGGGCCCTCTAGAGAGAGAAGGAGTAGAGGTGGCTACTTCAAAATACTTTCTCAGGACAGGCTTTAGCCTGCAGACCCATCACTAAAAATTTCATTTTCCTAATTTTGCCGCCCCCCCCCCTCACACCTTGTTAACAAAAAGTAATTGGGAAGAATTGTATATATCAATGAATAAATAAAAATCTAATCTATGCATCAATATGGTTATTATTAAAATTGTTTAAGATCAAACACTTAAAATTGTTAGTTTATTAACTTAGCCTACATTTAAGGACCTCTTTTTTCAATAGCCTAAAATTATCCTATTTTGACATTATATATCCTTTCAGTGTTTCAGTTTTATTCACATATTAATAGAAAGCTTATTTTCTTCTGATTATAAATGTGTACCTTTTATTGCTTGTCAAAACAGAGACCACATTTTTTAGTTTATGCTGACAAATCATTGGGGAAAATTTCACCAAGAAGGCAGGGCTCTTGTTACTGCCCTGATATTGTATGATGCTTTAGTAAAATAAGGGTGGTACAAAAACCCATCTCTATTTTTCCAGAATGCCAAAGAAAAGTGGTCTTTCCCAAAAAGAGGTCTTTTACCCTAGGTTAGCCTACAGTGAATTTTTGATTTTGATCAACTTGATATTACCAGATGACCTCCTTTTGGTAAAATTTTAGTTTAGCTACTTTTTTGATGAATTTTATTTCCCACTAAATACAGACAAAATGTCACTAGTGGAGTAAAATATGAAAAAAAATAGAGCAATAAGAAAAACACAGGTATATATATATACAGGACAACAAATAAACACCAATATTGCAGAGCATCATAAAGTTCATTTCCTGTTAAGCTTGTATGTAACCTCTCTACTCTTTTCTGAACAACTGTGTATGGGTCAGTTATATTGTAGCAGTTACTAATTGCTGTGTTACACTTCCAAGGGGGTACTCACAAGAGAAATTTATACAACCAGAAGAAGCAAAAACGCACCTACTTTTTGCTATCTTGGAAAGGAGTTAGGTTCAGAAAATGAAACTCTCAAGGATGGGTCTACAGACTAAAATAGCCTTTGTCCTAGGGAGGTATTTTGAAGTACCTATTCCCACTCATTCCCCCTCTAGAGGGCAGTGACCTGTAAAAATCTCTTTGTTATGAAAGTGAAACCTTGAAAAACAGACCTTCTGTTTAAAGAAATACAAGAAAACTGTTTTCAGCTTCAAGAAAATACAAGAAAAGTGTTTTTTTGTCAAAATTTTGGCAAATATGTTGCAGTTTATATTTTTGACTTACAAATAAAGTAATTCATTTGATGCTTTTTTGATGCTCTTTTTAAATATAATAATCATTTTTGTCACAAATGAATTTTACCCCCACCCCTATATATACCAATTCAGAGTATATATTTGCAAATTAGGCAGGTGGGGTAAAATTTATACTTGATGCAAATGAGATGCAAATGAGATGTAAAAAGATTGCCCCCCCCCCCCCAACAAAATGAGCTGCAGAATGCCCCTGCCCTATACATACCAAATTAGGGTATATATTTGCACATTAGGCAGGTGGGGATAAAGTTTATTTCTGATGCAAATGAGAGGCAAGTTTAAAATTTTCTAGATATTTTCCAGAGAATTACCTACAGATTGTTTTGGGTACCCAACTGATAGACGATATTTCAAACAGAATGCTGTACAAAAAGTGTGGCTCAGTCCTGATTTCTAAGGCTATAATGAGAGAAAGGTTGAGATGGCTAGGGCATGTTTTGCAGATGAAGGATGACAGATTTTCTTTTTTGGCCAACCATCTAGGGCTAAAACAGAGGTTGTCCTTGGTTGGGGTTGGGGAAAGTCATAAGGAAACATTTAAGGGAAATGGAAACATCCTGTGAGGGTGTAAAGAGGGAGGCTTGGAATAGATTGGAATGGAGGAGGAGCATGTGTGGCTGTGTTGGCCTCAGGAAGCCTGGTGATGTGATTCATAAGACTCAGTTTATCATGCAGAAAGGTCACCCTTAAATTGGTGACTTTTGATGCCTTTTTTTATGCTCTTTCCAAATATAATAATCATTTATTACCTTAAATTGCAGCTAGGAGCAATCTAAGGATTTCTCCTTGTTGACCTCCAGAATGATGACTTGAGTTGTATACAAAGTTCATTAGTGGCCAGGTGCTGTTCTATGTTCAGTAGCATCCCAATTGAGTTTGCACTCTCTGGAGGACCACTCAGCATCTAGCCTTTGTTTGAAAACATCAATGGATTCAGCAGTAACTGTCTTATTAGATAGTTTGTTCTAACTGTTGACAATACATGACTAACTTTATGTAGATATCAGCAAAACATTTGTCAATTTAGAGTAATAGTTATAAATTAAGTTTTTTGTGGAATAAGATTAATATAGGCCTAAGTCAATCCCTTTGGAATATTTTACTTTTGAATAATTGATTAATAAGCAAATGATATGTTTTTAACAAATGTTTAGACCCATTTGTAGTAGTGGTCTCTTATTTATGTAATAACATAAAGAAGTTATCTTCTAGGGCCCCTTTAAGAGCCAAAAAAAGAATATGCCCATAAAGCAATTACTAGGAAATGGTAGATTAAATTAGAAATGGTAGGCTATCTCTAGAGTAGAGTTACATTATACACAATTGCCACATTAGTGACACTTTTCTTTTTTCTGCTATGCATCAGTGAATCCAAGGTTTTTTACAATAGGAGAAGAATTTAGTCATTTAACTCATATTTGGTTAAACCTAAGTAGGCTAGGGCATGTACAGTAAGAATCATATACCTCTCCTTCTATCCATTGTCTAGCTTTGATTTATTTGTGCTGAACCTATTCTGAACAAAGCAGGATAATAAGATAAAAGCTTGGAATTGAGGGGCTTCTTACAATTTGAAAAAGTAGCTAAGTTCTAGGAATTGAACTTTCAAGAATGAATCCAGGATTTAAAATATACCCTGGGAAGGAGCTATCAAGCTACTAGGCTGTATATAGTCTTTCCTTATTTCTAGAGCTAGAAGAGTACACATCAGTTTACTGGTAGGCCAGTTTAAAAGGAAACTTGCCAAGGAAACTGTATTACCAGACAATTCCTTATTTTATGCTCTTTCATATCATTGTCACTGTAACAAACTCTTTCTTAGGCTCATGTCAACTCAGCTAGTAGGTAAATGTATAAGACCCAAACACCTGAAACAAAGAAATAGACATAAGCAAAAGTGCTTAGATAAACAATGATGCTTAAATTCAACCTTGCTAGCATTGTCACCTGATAGGTCAGTGTGGATGACCTGCCTTGTAGTTGATCTATTCTGCATGAGTTGGACTAATGGGTTCTACTTCTGTCTCCGGAGCACCCTGCCTTGATGATACAGGCTCTGTTATATTATGGTAAGCAGTCTCATGGGAATCAGCCTGCAGATCAGATGTGTTCTTGTGGAGTAAGACGCTCCTTGGCCTGCTGGGATTTTTGGAAGAATGGGAGCTTAGATTTGACAGTTTGCCCTGTCATATGGGTAAGTCACAGTTGGAACCTGTTTTGGTTTGATTTTTTCACCTTGGCAAAATGGACCCTTGTCAATCTTATTGTCTCTCAGGTCACCCACTTTTCTCTGTAAACTGAGCCAGATCTTGGAATCACTATTGATAATGAATTAAAATTCAGCACACATGCTAAGAAGTCTGCTGCTGGTGCTAATTCAACCACGGGGCTGATTAAGCATGCTCTTTCCACTTGTTCTCCTAAAGCCATTATCAGTCTTTTGTATAAGGGACTTTTGCATCCTAAGCTTGAAGTTGGAATATCTCTAGCCTCATCTTATTTTAAAAACAACATAAGAGTACTGGAAGATATGTAGAGACATGCCACCCAAGTGATATCTGGCATGCAGGAACTTTCCTACCCTGCAAGACTAGCAAAGCTGAAACTACCAGCTCTTTTGTATAGGAGAGGTGATGCCATTTTAACCTATGAGTTAATGATGGCTAATACACTCCCAGTATTATTTCCCACTGTTGATCCTAACTCAAGAACTAGAGGTCATTGGTTGAAACTTGTTAAGCAGCCTACCCTATCTAGAGTCCACATTCAATTTTTTTCTTCAAGAATCATCAATGCTTAGAATAAACTCTCTGAAAAAAACTCTTACTGCTGAATCTATCAAAATCTTTAAACAAAGACTGGATGCTGAGTGGTCCTCCAGAGAGTGGGAAGCTGTGGATCAGTATAGTGCATCTGGTTGCTAAAAAATCCTGAATTCAACTCAAATTGTGAACTCTGGAGTTCTACAAGGAGGAATTCTTAGATTGTTCTAAGCTGCTATTTAAGGTAACATGTTGTGGTGGAATTTCCCTCCTTCTTGAAGACAAATATAGTACAAACAAGGGTTGTCATGAGTCTTGCAAACCACTGCTTTCTTCCAGAGTCCCTGGTTTGTCAGCTAGATTTGCACTTTCTGGCCTGTCTTCAGTGCTTCCATGTTTCTTGCATGCTGAGTTGGGAGACATTTGTAATCTCCTTGGCTTCTGGGTTGAATAATAAAAGGTTTAGACCAATAGAATTCTGAATCATTTTTTGCCTCTTCATGACTGGGATTCTATTCAAATTTCTACTGTCTAGGCAGGTTTGTAAGTGGCTGATTCAAGAGAGCCAGGTTAGGGATGCATCTGTATAGGTTAATTATACATTATATGTTCCTAAAAATTTCTGTAGTTCTTCTTGGCCATGTGGTGCAGATGGGTTTTCAAATGCCTTTGTTTTCTGTGGTGGTGATACTGCTTGATGTCAATCTGTGTTTGAAGTAGGTAAGAAGGTAGCACCAAAGACACATTTTTCTCTATTGATCTATGCTCCAATGTCTTTTGTGGTTTAGAGTACTGCTCTTGGTTTTTAGTCATGTTCAGTATTGTTATGCCCATTGCCTGCTATGTAATTCACAGTGAGCCCAACATCTGGCTCTGCAAAAAGCGTCATCCTGTGCTGATCAGTCCAGAGGGTATAACCTTAAATCTCACTTACTAACAATACAGACAAATCAAGTGTATGCTGGTCATTGATGGTAAGACTGTGGGACATCTGCTGCATCCCATTGTGTAAGCTATGGTTTAGTTGCCCAATCCTTATTGGGATTTGAAGCTGTCAGTACTTTTTGATCCCTCTGTTGTGTTGCTTAGACCATTCCCCAGTTTATGATGTAGTTGTAGAAGAAATGTTTTTTTTTTCAAGTCATGGCACACTGGTAGAACAGCTTTGGTGAATGACCTCTGGAACTTGACAACCAGGTGGTCTTAAAGATGTCTTTGTAATCAGACTGGAGCAGCTTTTTGGTCATTATTACATCACCTCTTTGTTTTCTGCAGGTGAAAGGGCCTAGGATGGTGAAACGTCCTCTATCCTGTGCTGATCAGTCAAGATGGTATTACCTTAAATCACACTTGCTAGCAATATGGACAAATCAAGGGTATGCTGGTCAATGATGATAGGACTCTGATATTTTGTTGCCCATCTTTGGAAAGATTTGAGAGCCATTTGGTCTGTTTTATTAATTGGTGTGGAGATACACATTCAAAACTCAAATCTTGGTCATACCAAGCTCTTGTAGAGTTTAGTAACTTTTGCTGGGGATCTACTCATGATTGTGTGCTTGAGGATACAAATAGTTTGGTTAGCCCCTGCTATTGCAGCTTGGGTGTGTCAGTTAAATTTAAAGTCTTTATCTACATCAACCTCCAAATCCTCTTTCTGAGGTAGGTTTGGAAAGAGTACCTCAGAAAGTGAAGTTGCTGATGGTGTCTTAGGAAGGAAAGTTAGAAATGCAGCTGGGAATATTAGTGAAAAAGCTTTATGTTTAATTGGGAGGAGAAGATTTATGAATTATCTGAGTGATAGATCATATGAAAATAAGAGGAATATAAAGAAAGTGGAGAAAGCATTAGAATACAAACTAAGGAGGTGTGAAGTGGAGGCCATGGATAAAATTACTAGGGATCTTGAAGATGCAGCTAGATGGCATAATAGTAAAATATTGCACTGGCATGTTAATAAACTGGACTGCTAATAAACTGTTAATAAGATGGACTAGTCAATCTGGACTTCTCCCACTAAAACATAGGAACAGGGCCACAATTAGTGATAAGGAAAGAGTTAAAGAAAGATGCAAAGAACATTTTGAGAATGTGCTAAACCAGGCTAGAGTTCTAGGAAAGGATATGGAGGAAAATGTTTGTTACACCTCTAATATTAAGGAAAATTAATTTTGTGAGGAAGAATTAGTGACAGTACCAAATGGATTAAAAAATAATAACATCCCAGGGGCTGATAGTATGGTAAATGAGTTTATTAAATATAGTGGTTATGAGGCTAGAAATAAGTTACTGAAGATTATGAACATGGTTTTTGGAAAAGGGGAAGTACCTAGAAATTTTAGGAAAACCTCTGTATAAGAAAGGTGATAAGGGTAAGTGTGGTAATTATAAAGGCATTAGACTGGTTTCTGTAGGGGGCAAATTTCTTAGCATGATGATACTTTTTCGACTTAGAGATGCTGGAGACAAAATTTTAAGAGAAGAACAGTGCAGTTCTAAAAAGGGTAGAGGATGTGTTGACCAAATTTTCTCTCTTTATGTGATAACAAACCCAGCTTGGGTTTGGCATTGAATATAAGGTCTTCATCTACAACAACCCCCAAATCTCTTTCTGAGGTACTCTTAGAGATTGGTTGTCTTACACCAGCATTTGACGACATTGAGTATTGCCATTGCAGGTTATTTCTTCCAAAATTGAGAACCTTGCACTTTTCAACATTAAAATCAAGCCTCCATATATTGGTCCATTTGCAAAAGCTGTCTAGATCTGAATGCATTGAAGTCACACTGTATTGAGGTATTTCTTCCATCTGTATCAGTTAAGCATGGTGTTGAATGTTGTCAATTCTAAGGAGGGTTTGTCCAGCACCATCAACCAGTACCCATTTTGGGTATCTGTCTTGTAGAATTTCTTGGAACCTTTGCACTTTGCTGCAACTTCATCAAAAAAGTGTATAAGGTAATACAGTCTCCCAATTACTATGCGCAAGTCAAAATGATCAAAACAGATCCTGAGTGGCCCATTGACCTTTCTTGCCTGGACCACAGAACTCACCCACTGTGTTGCCTTGGTCACTTTTTCTATGTTCCCAAGTGACTCCAGCCTATTCAGATCCTCTTTGAACCTCACTTGGAAGGCAGGATCTCACTTTTGTGGCTGTACAGTTGGCATTGTACCCTCTTTGAGGTGAATCTTGTAGGTTTTAAGCAATTTTCGTATGCCCTCAAACACCTCACTGAATTCATTTAAGAGATTTTGTTCTCCTGTTCCGAACTCCTGTTCTGATAGAGCTTTTTTGTTGATGATGAGGACAAACTTTATTAGGTGAAGTCATTTGCTGGACTGGCAAGTGAAGACAGGTGCTTTATTTGCACATATCATATGGAAGGTATGAATCTGGGGGTTTTGTTCTTGTACTGTACTTCAGTGTTACCTAGGTTACCTTTAGTTGTCCTCTGTTTTAGCTGGTCAGCACATCATTTGTCAGCTACAGTGCTGGCTTTCTTGCAAATTTATTAAAGTCATTGAATGGCAAAATTTTGGCTTTGACTCCAGTGTCTGCGTTTAATGCCAGTTCACTATTGCGCTCTGCCAGTCTTATTAGCATGTAAGATTTTTCCAACTTTACTGGAGATGGGATCAATCATGAATTTCATTCCTCAGAAAAGCAACCATAATGTTTGGAAAGGTCATAAAATAGGGAGTGTAATTGTACTACTTTTATTTTATGATACCAAAGATTGTATAGATGACATGTCTCTATGCTTATCTGAATTTTAACAAAAAACTATTTTAGCCTTTGTTAATTATTGGTTTTGATTCTATTTTTTATTGGCTCTTTACTATGCAGTTAATATTATTCCAGTGGGACTTTGAGCCATATCAAGGACTTTTTCCTTAATACAAATAATACATTTTCAAGTCTCTAAAACTTTACATGTCTAAATCAGGATTGAACAGAAGTATATGGCTAGAAACACTTACCTTTTGCCTCATTTGAGCAGTTCATCTTTTTCTCAGTTTATCACTTTTATAAAACAGAAAAAAAAGGCCAAATATTTTTATTACTTGAAGTGAGTCATTTTAATGAGAGGTCATATATATTGAATGAGGTGGAGACCCAAAACCATGCCCTAGTTCCAATCAACTCTAACTTAGACCAGCTTAGAGAAAAATATCCTTCAATTATCACCAAATATTTTAAAAGTCAGGTTTCCTATCTATTAACTTGTAGTGGCACAGTGGATTGATGCTCTTCTTGACAATATAGGGTTTGAGGTTTAATTGTAGCTGCCACAAAGTTGGGCAAGATGCTTTCTACATGTCCCTGTAAAAAGACCTAGAAAAAACCGCCAGGATTTTGCCCACTTTGAGAATGGATTAAGATCAGCTTGGATGGTTATGGCACTTTGTGGGTGCCATATGTTTGTGGGTGCATTATGGATTGGACCAATTATTTTGGAATTATTTGCATACAAGCAAATTTTATTCACTATGATTGAAGGTGCATTGCTGATGAAAATATTGAATAAAGTTAGACACAAAACTATTCCTTGGGGCACTCCACTTTTTACATCTGTTGATTCTGAGAAGAAGATCAATCCAACATCTCCAAATATTCTTAATCCCTGCTTTCTATTGGTAAGAAATTGGATTGTCCAGTTGACAAAATCATCATAGATGCCCATTGTACAGAGCTTAGAATTTAGCCTCCTGTGACATACTTTATTGAATGCTTTGATAGATCCAGTTATATCATGTCCACAGGCAATCCCTCATCCATAAGTTTTACAACATACTTGTATGTATCAATGAGGTTAGTGTCCTGATTGATTGGGTGGAAGTCCATGCTGATTAGGTAACAGTAGATTGTTTGTATTTAAACTAACCATAATAGCTGAATTGACTATACCTGTGAGTAGTTTCCCAATTGCTGATGTAAGACTAATTGGTCAATAATTGTTAGTTTCATCTCTATTGCACCCTTTGTGTACAGGCGTGATGCAAGCATCCTTCTAATCTTGTAGAATATATTTAGTACTTAGGGACTATTGGGAAAGTAGAGTGAGGGGGTGAGACAACACTGGATACATCTCATTTAGTAGCCAAGGGGGTACTACATCTGGTCCTGTAGATTTATCTGACTTAATCTTCTTCATTTGGGTTTCTACATCATTTTTGGTGATATTAATGGGCGCCATACCTTTTAAAATTTCATACCTTGAAGGATCTGGAATTGGAGTATTATCAGGGACAGTAAATGCCTAGGTGAATTGCTTATTTAATGTATTGGCTATCTCCCTTTGGTCACAGATTTTTGTCCCATTTAGTAGAAGTTGGGTGACAGAATGCCTACCAGGGTTACCAGATGATGTATAGCTCCAATTTTTTGGAGGGCTAGGTTTTGTAGCAGCTGCTACTGATTCTTTATATTTTTAAGTAGTTTTTCTAGTAAGACTTCTTAGTATACATGTGTTTTGTAAATTCAAATCTATGCAGTACAGTCTAAAGCTGCTACCTATGGCAATGTGATTACTTGCTCCATATGGTGGTAGGGGGTCAATACTTATTATAGATTCTTGGTCTTTTACTAGCAAAAGATCAAGTAATGATACACTTTGACCTTCTTCAAATCTAGTCTGGAAGCTAACTGTCTGAGTGAGTGATTAAATGGACATTTGAGATATGGTTTAACTAAACTATTATCTGAGAATCCAGATCCATTGACCCAATGAACATATGGGAGATTGAAGTCACAAACAATTATCATATTGGCTTGATGCTTCATTTTATTATCAAATTAATGTACCAAATAACAAGAAGGGATGCCAAAAGCTGCTGAAACACAAGACAATTGGAATAGGATCAAAAGTGTTTTTCACATTACCTCAAGAATGGAAGAGCTGATTGATGTGCATTTGCTTTAAACTGTTACATTTTCAGTTCAAATGTTTTAAAAGGCAATTGTTAAATGAAACACTTGTAATTACCCCTTAATTACTTTTGTTGCACTCGAAAATGTTTTCAGTAAAGTCCTACAAAACTTCAGTGTAAATATCAGAGGGTTAAGGAGGGTAACTCCCTCATTAACAGAATAATTAGGAAGGGGTTTTGGACCTAGGCTCATATTGATATGCTGTTCTAGGGCTGCGACTGAAAGTTTAATTACTTTTCAGTCTTTCTATACATTAGGCTGTGCGTGTTGAAAGTGTTAAGTATGTAAAGTTGTTGATCTGCATATGCCTTAAAGTAAAAGCAATTGATTTCAAACTGGATAATTAATGCTATTCTAATTTGGAAAATCTAAAGCTTCACTTTCTCTTTAGCTTTTCAGACCTTGATGTCTAAGAAATAAAACAATTGATGTAAGTTCTGACTATTCTGGTATTCTGTTTTTTTTTATACATTCTCTTTTAAGGGCTTTGTCATATCCTGAACAACCTTCTCCAATTAATTGGGAACACTATAAGAAATCTCTTACAAATCCAGCTATGGTTGATGCATTCAAGAAACAGTATGAAGCTTTGAAAATACCTTACCCAGAAGATAAAGTCAGTTCTCAAATTGATGCCCAGGAAGCAGAAGCAGTAAGAATTTTTTCTTTTGTATACATGCTTAAATATACTAAAAACCCAATCCAAGATTGATCTCTTGTAACACCAATGGCGTTGATTACAGGGGAAAGGGCGGGGAGGCAGGGCATTTGCCCTGTTGAAAAAGGCTCTTTTGGGGGTTTCTTAGTTGAAAAACCCTTTTTTTGTATTTTATGTAGAAAAAAATCAACAAATTTGCCCCCTCTAAACTTTCAAAAATACACACATATACCCTCTAAATTTTAGTGTATTGAAGCCACTAGGTAATGTCAGGTCCAACAGAATTTAATATATTTAGAAATGGGTTTTTCTGAATAAGTTTGTAAATCATGACATTATTGTGCCTTTTTTTGTGTGTGATAGAGTTGGAAATTTTGTTTACCTAAGCCTTTTACTCTCTGATAAAGAACAGAAATTACAATAAATAACCGAGTTAAACTCAAAACGAGCAGAAATTAACATAAGTTGGGCTCAAAACCCCTATGCCTTCCAAGGACAGAACATAGTTTACACTTTACTGAAAAAAATATAAATGATTTTACTTTTATAACTTTAATAAATCAAATAAAATTAACATTTTGGTTACTAAATATCAGTATATGTATATTAAACTGACAATGCACATTCATTTGTATTTTTTCAGTGAAGTGCAAATTATAGTCTGGCCTTAGGAAGGCAAAGGGGCTTTGAGCCCAACTTATGTTAAATTCTGCTCGTTTTGAGTTTGACTCGGTTATTTATTGTAATTTCTGTTCGTTTTGGGTTTCATTTATTTATCGATGCTGATTTGTAGTAATTTCACGCTTGGTAGATTATTTGATTATATTTTTGCTCATTTTTCTGTTTAATGGAGTTCTTTACTTTTCTTTGAAAAACTTATTTTCTGGAAAAAGTTTTTTTTAACTAATCTAGAAGTAAAAGATATCCTCTTGTAAGCTTATAAGTAGAAGTGGTAATCTCACTAGACTCTTCCTTTCCATTTTTCTTAACTAATTAATTAAACAAAAAATTCCACAAAATAAGTTTTTCAAAGAAAAGTAAAGAACTCTATTCAACAAAAAATGAGCAAAAATAAAATCAAATAATCTATGAAGCGTGAAACTATCGCGAATGGAGTTCTTTACATCTTTTCGGTTTTTTAAGACTTTATAGTTTGGTCTGCTATTTGTATGCTGGCAGTTTTTAACAACATACAGTCTTTTAAAAATCTGGATACAAATAGTAGTGTATAATTTCGTTTCATACCTCCTTTAGTTGACCTGAAATGGAAAACTTGATACCATTTGCAAAAAAAATCTGCTTACTTTCTTTGATAGCTTGGATGTACTTACGCTATTTTGAATTGGTAAGAGCAGAAGTAGCCCCGAAAGATTGAACATATTACCCCCAGTCATTCTTGGGATACTGCTGAGATACCTTATTGGGAATAAACATTAACACAGTGCATTTTGATTTAATCTTAAGGCAACATCTAGTTTTTAAATATAAAGGCAAATGGGAGGGTGGACGTGGGAGGGGGATTAGTTGCCCTCCAATCACTTTCGACTATTAAAAAGGGCATCAGCCCTTTCTATTTTCAATCAAATGAGCCATTTTCGAAGTTCCTACGACAACTCCTTCGATACGAAGTGCCCTGGTCTAAACAACAACAACAACAAAAATTATACATTATATCCACATCGATCTTTACTATAAAAATTTCAAGCTTTCCAATCACTTACGACTATTAAAAAGGGCACTAGGCCTTTTGATTTCCAATCGAATGAGCCCTATTTGAGTTTGTTCGACAATGCTCTCTATAATCACCTTATATGCCCACAGGGCATAAATTACAACCCTTACCCTAAGGGCTGTGCGGGTGGTTATCATCCTCTAAGACATAATTTCCAGAACTTCAAACTACGTTAAACAAAAATGGCTATCTCAAAATTTTGATTGGAAGTGTTTGGGAAAATGGTGGGCGTGAGAAGGGCGTTAGTCGCTCTCCCATCACTTATAATTACTAAAAAAAAGGCACCAGCACTTTTTCCTTCCAATCGAATAAGCTTTTTTGAAGTTTCTACGATAACACTTTCAATACAAACCTTATATGCTCCCATGGAATAACTTAGAACCCTTGCCCAGAGGACTGGGAGTGGGGGGTTGTCTTCTTCAAAAACCTAATTTCCAGAACTTTCTACTATGTTGAACACAATAGCTATCTGAAAATTTTCATTGGATGTGTTTGGGGGAATGGTGCGCGTGAGAGGATGGTTAGTTACCCTCCAATCACTTTCTACTATTAAAAAGGGCACTATCCCTCTCAATTACCAATTGAATGAGTCCCTTTTGAAGTTTTTATAACAACTCTAACTATAAAAACCTTATATGCCCCCGGGGCATTACTTACAACCTTTGCCCTTGGGGCTCTGGGGGGGTTGTCATTCCTAAATTCATAATTTCCCGAACTTTCAACTACGTTGGACAACATGGCTATCCCTAAACTTTGATTGAATGTGTTTGGGGAAATGGTGGGCGTGGGAGGGGGGTCAATTGCTCTCCACTAATTTTTGAATATTAAAAAGGGCAATTTCCAAACAAATGAGCCCTTTTTGAAATTTCTGCTAAGACTTTCTATATAAACCTTATATGCCCCCAGGGCATAACTTACAACCCTTGCACTGAGGGCTCTGTGGGGGTTATCATCCTAAAAGACCCAATTTCCAGAACTTTCGACTACGTTGAACAAAATGGATATCTAAAAATTCTGATTGGATACGTGTGGGTAAATGGTGGGCGTGAGAGGGGGGTTAGTTGCCCTTCAATCACTTTCGGCTATTAATAAGGGCACTAGTCCTTTCAATTTCCAATTGAATGAGCGCTTTTTGATGTTTTTACAACATCGCTTTCTATATAAACCTTAAATGCCCCCAGGGCATAACTTATAACCCTTGGCCTGAGGGTTGGGGGGGAGAGGTTGTCATCCTTAAAGACCTAATTTCCAAAACTTTCAACTATGTTGAATAAAATGGCTATCTTAAAAATTTTGATTGGGTGTGTTTGGGGAAAAGGTGGGCGGGAGAAGGGGGTTAGTTGCCTTCAAATCACTTTTGACTATTAAAAAAGGCACTTGCGGTTTGAGTTTCCAATCGAAAGAGCACTTTTTCAAGTTTCTACAGCAAAGATTTCAATAAAAACTTATATGCCCCCAGGGCATAACTTATAACCCTTGCCCTGAAGACTGTGAGGGGAGTGTCCTGCTCAAATTATAATTTCCTGAACTTTAAACTGCGTGAAACAAAATGGCTCTCTAGAAATTTTGGTTGGATGTGTTTGGGGAAAAGGTAGGCATGAGAGGGGGGTTAGTTGCCCTCCAATCACTTTCGACTATTAAAAAGGGCAATTTCCAAACAAATGAGCCCTTTTTGAAATTTCTGCTAAGACTTTCTATATAAACCTTATATGCCCCCAGGGCATAACTTACAACCCTTGCACTGAGGACTCTGAGGGGGTTATCATCCTAAAAGACCCACTTTTCAGAACTTTTGACTACGTTTAACAAAATGGGTATCTCAAAATTCTGATTGGATATGTTTGGGTAAATGGTGGGCGTGAGAGGGGGTTAGTTGCCCTTCAATCGCTTTCGACTATTAAAAGGGCACTAGTCCTTTCAATTTCCAATTGAATAAGCGCTGTTTGATGTTTTTACAACATCGCTTTCTATAAAAACCTTAAATGCCCCCAGGGCATAACTTATAACCCTGGTCCTGAGGGCTGTGTGGGGGGAGAGGTGGTCATCCTTAAAGACCTAATTTCCAAAACTTTCAACTATGTTGAATAAAATGGCTATCTTAAAAATTTTGATTGGGTGTGTTTGGGGAAAAGGTGGGCGGGAGAAGGGGGTTAGTTGCCTTCAAATCACTTTTGACTATTAAAAAAGGAACTTGCGGTTTGAGTTTCCAATCGAAAGAGCACTTTTTCAAGTTTCTACGGCAAAGATTTCAATAAAAACTTATATGCCCCCAGGGCATAACTTATAACCCTTGCCCTGAAGACTGTGAGGGGAGTGTCCTGCTCAAATTATAATTTCCTGAACTTTAAACTGCGTGAAACAAAATGGCTCTCTAGAAATTTTGATTGCATGTGTTTTGTGAAAAGGTAGGCATGAGAGGGGGGTTAGTTACCAAGCAATCACATTTGCACATAAAAAAGAGCACCATCACATTGAATTTCCAATCGAATGAGCCTTTCTCGAAGTTTATTCAACAATGTTCTCACTAAAAACCTTGTATGTCCCCAAGACATATCTTAAAACTCATGTCGTGAAGGCTGTGGGGGAATATGCTCCTCAAAAACATAATTTTTGTGTGAAAATCAACTACCCTAACCAAAATGGCTATCTCAAAATTTGGCTTAGATGTGTTTGGGGAAATGGTGGGCGTGGGGGGGCTAGTTGCCCTCCAATCACTTTCGACTATTAAAAAGGGTACTAGCCACTCTAATTTCCAATCGAAAGAGCCATTTTCGAAGTTTCTACGACAACTTGTTCGATGTGAAGTGCCCTGGCATGGAAACCAAAAAAAAAAAGAAAAAGAAAATAATAATACATTGTGCCAACATCGTTCTTTACTTAGGCAGCGCGATTGCGCTGCCTATGATATATTATTAGATATTATTTATTATTAATAGTATTATTATTTATAATTTTTTTTAAATAGTATTAATAACATTATTATATTAATATTATTATTAAGTTATTATTTATAATATAGTTATTATTTAGCATTAGTACTATTAGTTTAGGTAATCTCACTAGACCCTTCCCTTCCACTTTCCTCAACTAATATATTATGCCTTTAACTATGATTAGTAGTATACTTGTACAAAATACAATGGGTCAGAATATCCTCACCACTTAGATTTTACCCCCCCCCCCCAAAGGCTCATTATTCACCTAGAAAAAAATATAGTAGTTATGACTATAAATTGAACTTGTTTTATGTTGTTGATTCTCTTCTTAGAGAGACCCTTTGATCCTCCTGTTCTTTGTCTTTTGCCTGTATGTCTCTCATGTTTACAATGCACTTCATAACCTAAATATGTTTTACAGAGTTTTGTCAAAGCTTTTGGTTATATAAAACGCATGGCACTTTTAGTGCAGCCCAAAGATTCAAATGTTTTCAGATATGATGTATACATGGTTGAAAATATGACTAGTTTTATTTCAGATGATGTTTTTCAGTTCAAATTTCCAAAGGCTCAACTATTATATTTTATTCACTTCTCTCTCTAAGTTTATTTGAGGCCTGACAGTATTTTCTGGAGGACATTCTGATGATTTTTTAAGGGAACAGCCTCTTCCACAGTTCTTTTTTTTTACCCAGTACCAACATATAGAACAAGGATAATTGCTCTTATATATCACATTTGGAAGAAGTAAGGGGAGAGGGAGGTTTGATGCAAAAACGTATGTTTCAATAACATAGCAAATTTAAAGCTACAAGTTTTTCTGTGTTGGTGACATTATGCATATAGCAATGTTTCTTGTGCTGCTGAATGAGTATATAAAGAGAGAAAAATAGAACCAATTGTGAAACTAACATTTGCTATTTTTGTGAGTTGGCCTTCTTTCAAAAAAATTGAATTCTCTGCAGTTGATTTAGACTTGCTTAAATTATTTAAATTTGTCATATGCTATTTGTTAGCTTCATTTTTTTTTTATTCAACAAACATGCAAACCCAAGGTATACAGTGAAATTTTTGTTATGCCTGTTAAGGTTCTACTTGATTCCCTACTGCAAAGATAAAATGCCTGTCAGATATCCAGTCCTTGCTGTAGGTAAAGATCCCTTTACACCATAATGCCTTCTGAATTAAATCTTTGTTAATTATTTAAGAAAAAACTGTGAATTTATGCAACATAAATTGTAATTAAGGGTTTGCTTCTGATATATTTCAGGGACAAATACTTGTCAAATATTCTGACTTGTTCTTTCATAATTAAATCATTATGTTCTGCTGGTCTTACGGGGAAATTTAGGCTGTTTGAAATAACTCAATGATGAATATCTCTTGTAACCATTTTGTAGAGCGTAATCTTGGTAAAACCTTAAAGAATATAAATTCTTTAATGCATTAAAGTAATAAGGTAGAGCACCTTCTTCTTCTTCTTCTTATTAAAAACAATCTTTTACTGGGTGTCTACATTTCACCAACAATATCTCATTGGCCCTTTTTTTATTTATCATCAGCTATTGATAAATTATCAGCATTTTTTCATGGTTTTCGGCGTTTCATTGAGAGAATCTACTATGATAATGAAAAAATTGCTTAAATTGGTGATTTTGATTTTGAAAATTCCCAGTGTCTGCTCTTTTTAATGGTATATATATTTTATTTTATTATGAGTAAACTGCAGTTAAACTTTGTTTATCTAAAGCCAAAGCTGCCTGTGTAGGTTCTGATAACTTGTACTTTACCTTTTTATGGATTTTTTTGATTATGTAAATTATTAATTTTAGGACAGGTCATCTTGATCACACCTTCTAATTTTTTTTCTATCTGTGGCTTTTGACCTAAAGTTTAAGGTGGTGTTTTTTTTTTTTTTTTACTGTATATGTTGTATGCAAAAAAGAGAGGGAGAATCAAGTTTATTGTCTGTTACAATATAGTGTCTATTTTGATTTTGTTCTTTTTCTTTTTAGAAAAAAGAAATTGCGAAATTTATTCAGGAATCCAAAGGAAGGATTGAAAACTGCAAAGCTGAGCTGGTCAAGCTTGGCCAGATGGTACCATTTGAACATATGACCTTGGAAGATTTTTATGAAGCTTTCCCTGAAAAGGTGTGTTTTTTTTATGTATATATCTTAGAATGGTGGTTCACTTTGCTGCCACAGGTATGACGTGTAGACTAATTATGACCCAGCTTCGGATTTTAATATAATGAATGACATTATAATAATATTAGATTATTATACTTTTGAGTGAAATGGAATCATTTATCGTAAAAGTTTTAGTAAGACCCAAGACAAGGCAATAGGAGCCTTAAAATCCCCAATTAATACAAAAAAAGACTGAATATTTTTGCTATTGAAGATTCCTCAAGAAGAAGAATGTTTTTTTTTTTTTTGAAGCCAGATTGACAAGATCTATTGAAGATTTTCCATAGTCTACCACTTGAGGAAACAATAGGAATCTCCCGACAATAGGAATCTCCCGAATAGGAATCTACGAAGCCTAACAACTCACCCCAGCATTGAGCCGCCTTAGGCCAACACAGCTGCGTACGCTCTTACCTTCATCTCAATTTATTTAAAGCTTGACTCTTTATCCCCTCCCATGAAGTTCCAATTTCCTTCAAATCCTTTTTAAGACCTCTTCACACTCCGTTTAGGGACGATCTGCTTTTTGTTTGGCCTTAGGTGGACCTCAAAAAGCACAACAGTTATCTGCAAAAAGTGGCCTAGCCATCACAACCTGTCTTTGTTTATAACCCTAGAAAGTGGGACCAAGCACCGTTTTTCGTAAAGCTTATTGTTTAATGTTTAGCCATTCAAACAAGTATCTTTAAACTATCGTTAGACAATTCCTTTGAAAAATATGTACTAAATTTGTGGGTATGAAATTACGAAGGGGAAACAAAACTTGGCGTCAGTCCTTTTTCTTCGTCTCCCTTTTCTCATTTGGTTCCAATTCCCTCTAACTTTCCTGGAAATATAAAACAAAAGTATTCGTAAGCTTTAAATTTTTCTCAAAGAATTCATATCAAGACAGAAATAAATATCTAGCACATGGGCTACATACAAAACTGTTTTGGAGCATAGGTAGTACATATAGATCAAAGATACTTTTTTTCCCTTTGGGATCCTTTATGTGCCCTATAAGAGCATTTCTAGGAGTATTGTCTGTAGTAAATATGTAGTAAATTTTCCCCAGCCCTTCAAAGCCACCGCGTTTTCGAACCATGCTTTTGAACACTTTCATAACCATGGCTAGGAAACTTAAAATATTAGAAATGTTTGTTCAAGAACATTGAAGCAGTGTTGTTTTTATGTCTTCAAATAGCTGTTCTCTTTATTACTGAGCATTCAGAAGCCAAATTGATTAAGCATTTTCAAGATTTTAGCTTCAAAGTACTTTACTGACTCTTCACTTTAAATATTTGTTAATAAAATATTTTTCTAAAAACAAGAATAATGGTGGGCATATGACATACCCACATCGAGGGGGAAGGGATTCAAAAAGAGTTGAAAAAAGGCAAATCATACGGAAATTCGGAACGCAAATAGCTGAAAACCATTAGGTGTTGGCATGGGTGGTCTCCCCATCCATTTATTCCTGCCTTAAAAAAATTATTTGCTAAATAATTTATTGAGCTTCATTTTAAGAAATTTTATTCTAAAACTATCCATTATGATTAAATCGGAAAAAGATAGTAGCATAATAATTCACTTTTTCACATTTTCAACTTTTTTTGCTTTAATAATTAATTAATCATAGAGTTTCACTGGAAATTCCTCTTTTTGGGGGAGTTCTATTTCTACCATACAAAATAGATATTCGGAGGACGCCTATTAAAATAAGACTTAAACCAGGCCCACCCCCTTCAAATGTGAAAAAAATGTTAAAATATGAGCTCCTTGAGAGGAATAATTAGATATAACTTGGTCGCTTATTTTAAGGGCAGGGAACACATAGTTTGACATACTTTAAAGATTAAATTTATTACTATTTTTAACAACTGAGAGTGTTGTAGTTTTAAAGCGATAAGTTGCAAAAAAAAAAAGCAGAAGAATGCAGTTACCTTTCAAAACAATGCTGTAAACCTAAGTTATTGCTAATATTAATATATATGTTATAAAATTATTGTCTTTATAATTTAGCTTATAGTAGAAACCGAAAAAGAGATTTCTTATGAAACTATAACAAAAGATGTAAGAAAAAGAATGTAGAGCGAATAATTTTTAGGTAATAAAACCCAGCTATTATGTAAGCTAAGACCTCTGCTTAGCTGTCAGTGATCCTCAGTTTAAGACTTAGAAATATATAGAATAAAATGCACAAAACAAAATAAACAGACAAACCTCAAAAAGCAAACTTAAAAGAGCTACCTAATCACATCAACTGCCAAAAGTCGACTGAAATTAAGACCAACTTCAAGATGTGACTGACGTCTAAGATTTAATGTTAACAGAAGAACATTTGAAAAAGGACTGCCTTTATTGACAACATTGTAGGTGTTTGAGTTCTTTTATAATTTTCTGATATTAAGGAAACAATGGCCGAAAACTAACACATTATTCTTTGAATAATAAGGATAATATTGCTTAAACATGTAAGCTAATAAATAATTAGTAGTTTTTTCAACATTTAAAAAATTCATGGATTAAAACTGTTTATTATTCTTTTTAGCCACTTTAAGGAATAAACAAAATATTACATGTAGTAGATAATTTTTGCGGTATTTCCAAACGTAATAAATGGTGTCAATCTAATTTCAAAACAATTTAACACCTGAAATTCGTCCAAAGGAATCTTTTCCATAAAAATCATAAACTACCTCAACATAAACTTTCTAAATTTCATACCTCCTCTGCTTTTGAAAATTACCTTAAACAGCCACTGTTTAATTTACTTAGTGAAACCAGACAGATATTTTTCTCTATCTCGCATTTACATTGCCCACACTCATGCTTGTTTATATTGTCATTATTTTCTAAGGTTAATGTTCCCTACATAACTTTGTCGTATGTTACTTTCCGGCGGTCTTACGGTTGTAATATTCCAGTGTAAGATGCAATTTCAATATCATTTAATAGCACAAATTATTTTTATCCATCAGCAGAATTATACTTTTGAAATTAGGTTTCCATTTTTTTTTAGATTAAAAAAGAGGTTGAAAATCATTCTGTAAGACAAGTTAAGTAATATCATAATTCTGGCTCTGTGAATGAATATAACTGAAACTGATAGATTCAGCGTTTTTAAGTATCTTGTCCTCTTGATGCCAGTTATAGCTGTAGGCTTGCCACAGAATCACATGTTTCAAAAGTAACATTAGCCTTGAACTGGCCCAACTATTAAATTACTACTGTATATGGTTGATTTGAAGTGCAGAGTATCTGGAATCCACACAAGGATATTTAACATTTTATGTAAGAGTTAAATAAGATAGATGGCGCTGTTTGTAGCAGTTTTTGTCTGTAGAAATTTAAATGAGAACAAAATACTTAAAAAAAAGAAATACATTCTTTATCTTATTAATGGAGTTTCACTTTGGAACATGCAACAGAGTATTGTTACTTTTTTTGTTAGATGCATTAATACTCTTTTCTATTTCAAGTTGGTTTATTACCTTTATGGAACGAATATACTTTGATAGATGCACCAGTGAACAGAGACTCACTCAGGGACGTATCCAGGGCGGGGTCTTAGGTCCCATGGCCTTCGAATATCGAAAGATTTCTGTCTTTGCCACATTTTGTTTTATATAGTTTGCCTATTTATTTGCATTTCAAGAGTTTTCACCCTCCTTTGCCGAAATATTTTCCCCCAAAGTAAATTCCTACACACATACCTGACCCCACTAGATGCAAAAATCCTTTAGTAATTAGAAGGTTTCTAGCATTGCAATTGTTTTATTTTTTTGGGGGGGGGGGAATTCACCCTGTCGATTTTTTTGGCCTTTGAACAATGTTGTTTAAATTTGTTAAGAGATCATCCTGAAGAGAAACTTGCGCGTGGGCTCCATTTTAAGTATCTCCTATGCACTTGTTTTCCCTAGCCATTAAAGAATAACCCATGGTAAGATTGAAGTTTAGATTGTTTTGGTAGTATAGTTTTTGTTTAGATTGTTTTGGTGTTGTAATTTTTGTTAGTGTTCAATCGAAAAATGACTTTTATTTTATAGAGCGCAACAGTTTTTGACATTTGAATTATAAAAGTGGTTTTGCATTGTCGTTTTATTACCTAAACTACTTAACATAAGAAAATAAAAGGGTCTTTTATTGGTCAGCTAAAAATAATCCATCAACCAGAAATAATTTAAAATTCTTAAGCAAACCTACAGCCAACGCAAAGCCACTATTAACTATAATAAATAAAAATATAAAACAGCTTATAGCGTCTGTTTTTTTTTCAGGCACTTAATCCGGATAATCCCAAATCATTTTGGCCTCATACCGAAGAAGACACACTGGAATTCAAAGAGAAGAAACTTAGGGAATTCAGAGATGAACACCACTAAATCAATTCTGTTGTTAGATATTATTTTCAAATCCTTTATTGGAATTAAAATGTGTAAACTTTAATTTAATCCTACATTTTTGTTAAATTTCTTCTGTTAGGGGAGGTAGAAGTGGACACATTAAAACACGATGCCTATATATTTGTGGTTTTGAATTAGATACGTCATATTTGTTGTGATAAATGTAAGGGTGGAACGGTTCATAACATATTCCTTCCAGGAAAGCGAACTCCTTCCATTATTTAATAAATGTATTATTGAAATACCATTAGCTTTAAGTTATTGTAGTGAATAAATATACGTATTCGAAAAATTCACTGACGAAAGAGAATAAAGAGGTAAGATGGAAAACGAGAAACAGATTTTACAACTGATAGAACTTGCTTAATTAAGGGGGTGCTTGCTTTAATTTTTACATAGTGCCTTTTGAATTGTCACAGCCAGTGTACGTACGATATTTTGCAGTTTCTTGTGTAAACGTGCAATTTCTTGGAAAATGTATACAGATCTTTGAGACACTAGTGCTGATATAATTCGTGGTTATTATGGTTGTGGCATGCACTTCAACCTAATGAAGAACAAAGTCCAGCCCATCGCCCCATAGAAACACTTTCAAAAAACTGTCAAGATAGGAAGAACCTCCATGTGAAGCTGATTTAGGAATGGTAGCGATTATTTTGATTTATCTTAAATATAAAAGTCTACTGCGGAAACAATTTAAAAGGAATTTCTAACAATAGCCTGAAACCCCACAAAATACTGTCAAAGCGAAATGAAAACTACACCAGTGACATTCCCATAGCCAAAATATCTCAAAGAGAAATACAGTCCCCCATGTTGAGCAACAAGCAAAATAATTTTCGGATGGAAAGGAATCATGTGACTCCTTTTTTTTGTCATAGCCTATAAAGAGTCACTAATGAAACAAGGAAAATATTAACAGTATTTTTCAGTAAGTCAAGTACAAATAGACTTATTAATTGAGGCGGGACTAATAGCCGTATCTTGTTTAACCCTTCGCTTTACGGCAATAAAACTGGTGAGAAGTGAACCGCAACGCACCCTAACATGAAAATTTCAATGAAAATGCCACGAGCAAAAACTAGTGAAAGGACCAACTATATTATGAAGGATTGGAAGAGTGGTATGAGAATGAAGTGCAGAATTAAAAGCCTTACTAACTCAGGTAGAGACTTTCTTAGTCAAACGCTACCTGAGATTAGGTAAATGCGCATTTTGAACGGCCGTGCCGTTTTTGAACCCAATCTGACAATCACCAAAATTGCAACGCTCATTGATAAGCGGGAAGAATACTTTGAAGAAATTCGTTAATAATCGAATAATGTTAATTGATCTGTAAGAACTACAAGCTGAAAGATTTTCTTTTTAATGCTAGTTCCATCATCTTCACAAAGGGCTTCTGTCAAATATTACTGAGACGTAGTTGTGCGGAACAGTAGAAAACGGTGATCTGAAAGGTAACCAGTGCCACGCTTCAGATGCTCGGTCTGTAACCATCCAAACCTAAGCTTTATCAAACAGTTTGTGGTAACGAACTGTAAGTAAGAAGCGACCCGGCTCAACAGTAAACTAAACACTAAAAAACGGAATTATGATACCAGTGAATACACTAAAAGAATCGGATTTTTATGCTGATTTCAAATATATAAGTTTCATCAAATTTAGTCGTACCCATCAAAAGTTACGAGCCTGAGAAAATTTACCTGATTTTTTAAAGAAGGGGAAAACATCCTCTAAAAGTGATTGAATCTTAACGAAAATCAAACCATCAGATTCAGCGTATCAGAAAACCTCACTGTAGAGGTTTCAAGCTCCTATCTGCAAAAATGTGGACTTTTGTATTTTTGCCAGAAGATCACAGATGCGTGTTTATTTTTTTTTTTTCCCCAGGGGTGATCGTATCGATCCAGTAGTCCTAGAATTGAAAAATTTGAGGGTAACTTGGCCCCCTCCCACGCTCATTTTTCTCCCGAAGTCACCCGATCAAAATTTTGAGATAGCCATTCTGTTCAGCATAGTCGAAAATGTAATAAATATCTCTGAGGATGACTTAATCCCCTACAGCTCCCGGGGAAAGGGCTGCAAGCTATGAACTTTGCGCATTGTTCATATAGTATTGGTTATTGGGAAGTATACGGACGTTTTGAGGAGGGATTTTTTCTGGTAGGGGGGGGGTCGGAGGAGGGGGCTACGTGGGAGCATCTTTCTATGGAGGATATTTCCTTGGGGGAAGGAAAATTTCTATGAAGAGGGTGCCGGATTTCCCAGCACTATTTAAAAAACGATCAGAAATTAAATAAAAAAACAAGTTTTTTCAACAGAAAGTAGGCAGCAACATTAAAACTCAAAAGGAACAGAAATTATTGCGTATATGAGGGGGTTCGCCCCCTAGTCAATGCCTCGCTCTTTACGTTAAAGTTTTTTTAGTACTTTCAAAAGAGCTATCTATTCTAATTAAACGGCCTTTGTGATTCAGGGGTTTGTGATTCGAACAAAATTCGAACTTTAGCGTAAAGAGCGAGATATTGACTAGGGGGGAACCCCCTCATATATGTAATAATTTCTGTTCGTTTCAAGTTTTAATGTTGCTCCTTACTTTCAATGGAAAAAACTTGTTTTTTTTATTTAATCTGTTCACAGAGATCGAAGTTGTATACCTACAGGTGACGGTAGAATGTTAGTGGTTCTTACTGTGGTCAATATTTGAAAGATAACTATAATGAATATCACGAAAAGAAGACTCATCAAAATTGATAAGAAAGGAGCATATCAATCATTGATCCTAATTTCTGATTATCGGTACCGACAAGGAAAACCCGAGATAAAAATGGTCCCTGAACAAAAAATCATCCGGAATGTGTATTGGTCGATTCGTTAATTGACGTAAGTCGCTGACCATGATGTTTAAATTAGAGGCGGACTCAGAATTATGTAAATAAATGAAATCTATCCTCCAGACGATAAATATATACGGTGGGAAAGAACTAGTAAACATTCGCCAAAAGGGCTAGATGGGTAATCTTAGATAGTAAAACGTATACCATGACATATTTCTGGGATGAATTGTCATCATAATAACCTATGGGCATATATACACATATTAGCATGATATTATTAAAATCAACTGCAACAAAATATTATTGATATTAAGAAGTTTACACTGATAATTTTTATGAGCTGCTATCACAATGCCACCAGAAGGCCGACCTAGGGTTGATCTAGCCGGGCGAATAAAGAATTCGTGGTCAGTCCAATTCGTGGTCAGTCAGTCTGTATTGGTGTATCGCTTTGACCTTTCGATACTCGTATTTTGGCTCAACACTGAAAGCTGCAGCTTAAATGGCTGCCATCACCGCTAAATTGTCAAAGTCTTGGGATTTAAGCATTGTTTTGGTTTCTAAGGGCTTGGAAACTCGGTAAAGACAATATTTTATTTTAATACATACTTAAGTGCCGCGTATCAAAATCTTCTTGAGGCCAGAAGCTCAGCTGTGCAGCCAATGACGGACAAAACTTTCTGCACCTACAACATATTCAACTGCGCTCACAATGTTCGATATATCATAATTTCTATCAATGTTTATAATATCCGAAAACTCTTTCTTAATTACTTTCAAACGAATGTTTAAATCCTTGGGAATTGTAGCACTTATTTCAGTCCAACAATCGCAGCCGACATTAGAGGCCGAACGTTCATTCTTCATATGAGTAACCGACAAATTTCTGGCACACTTAAAATCCTTCATTTTGTCAATTTGGCCTAGCCTTTAAAGAAACTCACGCTGCTTTGAATGATTGTTGGATAAGCTATCTGGTATTTTGCATAGTACAACTAAGTAGCTTACCGGCTGTTGCTACGCAGGAGGGGGCCAAACAATTGTCCGTAAATCGCTAGTACTATGAATGAACTTATTTTTTGGACATTGGATTTCTTCACTCTGTCAATTTGGCCTAGCCTTTGAAGAAACTCACGCTGCTCTGAATTATTGTTGGATAAGCTATCTAGTATTTTAAATAATACAACTAAGTAGCCTACCGGCTGTGGCTACGCAGTAGCGGGCCATAAAATTATCATTGAATCGCTTGTACTAAGAATGAACTCGTTTTTGGACTCGTATAAAAGGTTGGAGCTGTGCTGATGTTGTAAGATGGTTTGGAGCCTCCGCTCAGTCAAAGCTTCTTTCTCTGTTCTATCCCTGACAAGGAAATCGTGCTTGCGTGACCTCATAGTAGCATCAGGGTGGATCTTTCACGAGTTTTCCTAGCCAAAACTGTGACCGCTAATAGTGCTGCAGGGTGATCTTGAAGAGTGGCTCCCCTCGAGGAAATTAAGGCTTAGTAAAAGACAAAGCATTTGCACTGGACTCTGATGGTTGGATAATTCTTTTGGGTTTGGTTTGTTTCATTGGACTGAAAACGTCTTCCTAGCTAAGTTACCTATTATGGGCTGCCTCCCCGTATTAGTATAGTATATGTAAGCATGGATATGCAATGAGTCGAAGGTAATAGGTTTGAGATTATCTATGCGGGACTTTAACTCTTGTTGGTAGAAGAGCATCGCCGAGTATGGAAGCCATGTTTTTAATAAAATGGGCCCTGGATTGCAAAGCCTCCATTCAACAAGAAACAAAGCCTCCATTCAACTAAAGGTTCCAGGGACTTCTTGCTGTCCGGCTCTTAGCCAGCTTAAGCGTTTCGTGTAGACTTGGGAAAATGTGTTGGTCCCCATCTTGCATTGGTTCTGGGACTATTACTTTTCTTGAGGCCATAAAAATTTCTCGATTTAAAAAAACATGAAAACTGCAAGTTGAAATGTTACGACGTTAAAAGACAACAACTACTACTACTACAACTAACAACTCACCGCAGCACCAAGCCGCCTGAGGCCAACACAGCTACGCACGCTCCTCCTCCACCCCAATCTATTCAAAGTCTCCCTTTTTACACCCGCCCACGAAGTTACCATTTACTTTAAATCTTTCTTTATGACTTCCTCCCACCCCAGACGGGGACGACCTGCTTTCCATTTAGCCCTAGATGGTTGGCCAAAAAGAACAATCTTCAGCAATCTGTCATCCTTCATCCGCACAATGTGCCCTAGCCACCTCAACCTTTCTTTCATTATAGCCCTAGAGAGCGGTATTGAACCACATTTTTTGTATAGCCTATTGTTTGAAATACGGTCAGTCAGCCGGGTACCCAGAAGGGTATACCCGGTATACCCAGGTACCCGGGTATACCGGTATATTGTATGGTATACCCGGGTACCCGGGTATACCATACAAGGATAAAACCTTTACTAAAGCTCTTCTATCAACAGAGTCGAACGCTTGCTCATAATCTATAAAACTGAGGACCAAAGGTGTTTGAAAACTCAGGCACTTCTCAATTATTAGCCTAAGAGTGAAAATTTGGTTGACACATCCTCTACCTTTTCTAAAACCGCATCAAGACTGGGCTGGGTAATTGTAGACAGAGAAAACCCAAGACAGATAGTCCAAGTAATTGAGATGCAAATGTTTAAATGGCTGGGGCACGGCACGGGGCTGGGGGACGGGTACAGAGACCAGACTAATGCCTCGATAATTACCACACTCACTTTTATCACCTTTCTTATAAAGTGGCTTAATTAAGGTTTTCCTAAAATCATTAGGTACTTCCCCTTTTTCAAAAATCATATTCATAATCTTCAATAACTTATTTCTAACCTCAGAGCCACCATATTTAAGAAACTCATTTACCACTCTATCAGCACCTGGAGCCTTATTATTCTTTAATCCTTTTAGTACACTTGCTAATTCCTCCTCACATCACAAATCTTCCTTCACATCCAAGGTATCACAAACTTTTTAATTTTTCTCTATATTTTTCCCTGCAACTCTATCTCGGTTAAGCAATTTCTCAAAATGTTCGGCCCATCTCTCTTTAGTTTTTCCTTATCGTTAATGCGACCCCATTCCTATCTTTAACTGGGACAAGTCCGGATTGACTACTCCCTCTCAATTTGTTAACGTAGATCCTCGACAATTTTATTCATGGCCTCCACTTCACACCTCCTTAGTTCATATTTTAATGCTTTCTCCACTGACCTCAGAGCCACCATATTTAAGAAACTCATTTACCACCCTATCAGCACCCGAAGCCTTATTATTCTTTAATCCTTTTAGTACTGTTGCTAATTCCTCCTCAAAAAACAAATCTTCCTTCACATCCAAAGTATCACAAACTTTTTCATTTTCCTCTATATTTTTTCCTGCAACTCTAGCTCGGTTAAGCAAGTTCTCAAAATGTTCGGCCCATCTCTCTTTAGTTTTTTCCTTATTGCTAATTGCGACACCGCTCCTATCGTTAACTGGAACAATTCTAGATTGACTACTCCCTCTCAATTTGTTAAAGTGCCAGTACAAAGTTTTACTATTATGCCGTCTACCTGCATCTTCCAGATCCTCGGCAATTTTATCCATGGCCTCCACTTCACACCTCCTTAGTTCATATTTTAATACTTTCTCCACTTTCTTTACATTTCTTTTGTTTTCATACGATCTATCACTCTTGTACTTGTCCTTTCTTATACAAGATAATTCTTGTACAAGTCCTTTCTCCTTTCTATTAAACATAAAGCTTTTTCACTAATATTCTTAGCTGCAGTTCTAGCTTTCTTCCCTAATACACCTTCCGCAACTTCACAAATTATTTTTCTAAAATGATTCCAACTATCTTCCACATTATCAAATTTTAAACTCACAAGTTTAGCATTCAACTGTTCCTGGAAAGTTTCTCTCAAATTTTCATCCTGGAGTCTAACAACATCATACCTTCCCGGGAGGTAGTTACCCTTCCAAAATTTCAGCTTGAAATCAACCCTTGACACTACCAGATGGTGATCTTTATTTTTAACATCAATAACAGAACTCCTGTATACCCCTAGTATCTTGTATTGATCCTGCCAGTCTTCGGTTTACCATAACATAATCAATAAGGTTTGCTGTCTTACCATCACGTGAATGGTTTGCTGTCTAACCATGTTAACTTATGAGCCATTTTATGACCAAACACCGTATTGGTTATAACTAGATTGTTATACCTACAAAATTGTAAAAGTTTGTATCCATTACTATTTTCTTTTCCTACACCAAATTTACCTAGGCTGGGATACCATCTATCCCTATTTCTACCAACCTGGGCGTTAAAATCTCCCAGTAATAACATCATATTTCTGCCTGGGACCTTGTCTATTTGCTCCTCTAACTGTAATTAAAATTCATCTTAGTCACTAGTATCTCCGTCAGTCGGTTCTACAGAGGCGTATACTACTATAACTGATACCCTGAACTTTCTAGTCATAAAATGAGCAATTAGTATTCTATTACTAATACTTTCTCAGTCTTAACAAGACTTAGCAGCTTCCTTATACATCATGAGCCCTACTCCCTGTCTATGTACCCCATCCTTCCTGCCTGAGTAAACAAATTCTGTATCACCTAATTTCATATTTCCTACCTGAGGGATATGAGTTTCTGAAACTCCTAATAAATTCAGTTCAAATCGTCTGAATTTGTCAGTCAAAATATCAATACAATGGTCATTCTTTAACTTTGTAACATGGCAATTTCCAGTTTTCATGGTTTTTAAATGATTAAAATTATTTTTGCCTCAGGAAAAGCAATGATCCTGGAAACCATTGTAGGATAGAGATCGTATATCTTTTCAACCCCACTCCAAAGTACTTAAGCTGGCTTGGAACTAAACAGCAAAAGGTCCCTGGGATCTCCATAAATGGGGCTTTATGCAATCCTGGGCCCATCTTGGTCACAACATGGTTTTCAGCATTTGGCGATGCTCTTCTATCAACAAGAGTCGAATCCTGCACAGACAGTCTCAAGCCTATTACCTCCGATTCATTATATATTCATGCCTACAAATATTATGCTTCTACGGGGAGGCAACCCATAATAGATAAATTAGCTAGGAAGAGGTTTTTCAGCCCAAAGACGCCAATCAAAACATACCAAGCCCAAAAGAATTGTCCATTAGTCAGAATCCCGTGCAAATGCTGTGTCGTTCACTAGGCTATACTTTCCTCGAGGGGAGCTACTCCTCAAGTGCGAATAGAGTTGCCTGCAAGATCCCCAGTCTTGCAGGTACCCCGAAAGGGTCGAGGCAGCCTTCTACACAGGCTGTTGTCCATAGATCTGCATCGTGCGCCTTGCCGCAGTTGTCCACTAAGAGAGGATCCTCCTGTTAGTGTGTTCTTCATCACTATGCCGTTTCTCCTGTGACTGGGTGAAAGTTTGTAACTCATGGAACGTGTGGACAAACCAGTGGGACGTTTTGAGTGTATAGTTGAGGGGCCTTCTTCTTCCTCCAGCTGCATATATGACCCCGGGCGAGAGTGCCTTAGTTTCTATTATGGACCCCCAGGGACAGGGTCCCTCCTTAGTCCGTGCCTCCTATAGAGGTACCCTACATATCTGTAGAGCGTTCCCCTATCGCCACCTGGGGACACGCTGAATGGCCTGAGGGACAATGATTTGATAATGTAGCCCACTACTTGGTGTAGTCTTTGGAGAGACGCTTTCTTAAACTTTTTATGCTCCTTTTTCGCTTGCACTCACTGTTATGCCCGGAATGGCGTTTAAACCTATTTAGGTTGTAAACGAATTTAAATGAGCATAAACAATAAGTTCTGCTAATAAAATTTTGAATAATAAATAACCACCAAATGGGTAGACTAAAGTTTTAAATAAGATTGATTCTATTAATTTTATCCTTTTTTCTGTACAAACCATACAAAAAAGCGGGCTATCTAGGGCCACCTACAATAAATTTTTTTTTAGCAAAAACCTACCTTAGAAAGTTGGAATGGTTTTACACGGCGAATTGCCAGCGTAAAAACGGTTTCGTATGCAGAGAGAAGTGGATAAGGAAGATTTCCCTTTAATACCTTCCCAAGATCATTTCAAGAAAAAAAATAGGAAGAAAAGACAAAAAAGCAAAAGAACCGAATATTTTAGACTGAGCCGAAACCATTTTAAGTGCCAGAGCCTCAAAAACCCCTTTAATTATTAATTATAGCGACGTATTCCAATATCTTTGTTTATCTATCTATTAGAAAGACCAAACTCTACCCTTAAATCTGTTTTTAAGCCAAGCAGGGTCGTCCAATCTGAAGTTAGCTATTTCCAGGAGCGGGTCTAGAGCAAAATCTTGGGGAGGGTGCAATAATTGACCAAATGATAAACTTATTCTAAAAAACAGAGAAAACAGGAACGAGGGCGCCAGAAGAGTTTCATTTGTCATATATATGTATATATAAATTTGTATATATATATATATATATATATATATATATATATATATATATATATATATATATATATATATATATATATATATATATATATATATATATATATATATATATATATATATATATATATATATATATATATATATATATATATATATATATATATAAATGAATTAAAAAAGGCAATAATATTTAGGGATCTAATAAGTGTCACTCTTTCACCGTGGACTCTGATTTCCTTTTCCTTCTTTTCTTCTAAGAGGGTTGAATCTTTCACGCCACAAGGCTCGGTCAAGGCATTTAAGCAAGAGTTGATTTGTATGAGGGGGAAGGGATTTTCAAATATGGAAAAAAAGACGGACAGTATAAAGGAATAAAATAAAAGATGTCAGGTCATTCATGAGATTTTAGGAAATCTGTTTGAAAGTTCGTGTGGTGAAACGCATTTGTCGCTGTCTCTGTTCACAGTAGCTATATGAAAATATGAAATTCTAAACTTCTACGGCTGTTTAATCTACTATTTAGACAGTTGTGCCTAAATTAATTTCATAGACCCCCCCCCTATCTAAAAAATTGCAAAATAGTAATAATGTGCAAAATTTGAGACTCGTGGGGTTACACTCATTTACGGTGTAAAAAACAGCGATAAATTCAATGGGCTTTATTGTTTTTTTTTCTATCCTTTTTCCCTTATATGATGAATTTATTAAGGTGAAGGTCCTTAAGCCAGTGGCCCTCAAACACTAGCTCAAGTACAGAACATTCTTGTACATGAACCAAATTTCAAATAGTATGGTAGATCTTAGTCATCGTCGTAATTTGGTAAGGGGCAGAGGGGGGGGGGGCGGAGGCAATTACCCCCTTCCCATAAACAGTTTTCCCCCAGCTGAAATTCCTTAAAAATCTTGCTAAAACTCAAACAAGTTCATAAGTTTATTAATCCACATTTACAAACAAATAAATAAATTAAACAACACTTTCGCGCAGGCGAAAACCTATGAAGGTTTGCGATCGCGCGAAAGTCCATGTAACTACTTACCTGTTAACTCGACTATCTACTTAAACTCAACTATTAATTAAAACAATTATAAAAAAATCTATATCCTATATATATATATATATATATATATATATATATATATATATATATATATATATATATATATATATATATATATATATATATATATATATATATATATATATGTATATATATATATATATATATATACATAATATATATATATATATATATATATATATATATATATATATATATATATATATATATATATATATATATATATATATATATATATATATATATATATATATATATATATATATATATATATATATATATATATATATATATATATATATATATATATATATATATATATATATATATATATATATATATATATATATATATATATATATATATGAAAAAATTGATAAATAAATAAATAACTGAATTAAAAATAATAATAGACAAATAAAATATAATAGAAAAATAACAATAACAAATCCGGTCTCCATCACTCTTCAACACTTAACTCCCCTCCCCACCCTGCTCTCCCAACCCCAAATAATTCAACTATCGTATCAAAATTTTGACTGACGAATTCACGCAATTCAAACTTGACTTATTTGGGGTTTCAGAAACTCATATTCCAGGGATAAGAAACATGAAATTAGATGATACAGAATCTATTTACTCAGGCAGGAAGAACGGGGTGAATAGGCAGGGCTCATTATGAATAAGGAAGCTGCCAATTCTTGTTTAGGTTGGGAAGGTATTAATAGTAATTGCTCATTTTATGACTAAAAAGTGCAGGGTATAGTGCATAGTAGTATATGCCCCCGTTAAACTGACTGATGGATGGATGGTATCTTAGCCTAGGTAAAACTAGTGTTAGAAAAGAAAACAGTAATGGTTTCAGACTGCTGCACTTTTGTAGGTATAACAATCTAGTTATAACCAATACAATATTCGGGCATAAAATGGCGCGTAAGTTAACATGTTATTCACGTGATGGTAAGACAGCTAACCTGATTGATTATGTTATTGTCAATCAAAGACTGGCAGGATCGATACAATATACTAGGGTATATAGAAGTGCTGTCATTGATGTTAAAAATAAAGATCACCATCTAGTAGTGTCTAGGGTTAATTTAAAGCTGAAATTTACTAAGGCTAACTACCTTACGGGAAGTTAAGATGTTGGTAGGCTCTAGGATGAGAATTGGAGAGAAAATTTCCAGGAACAATTGAACATTATATTGGAGAGTTTAAAATTTGACAATATAGAAGATAGACGGAATAAGTTTTGGAAAATAGGAGTCGTTGATGGTGTCTTAGGGAAGAAGATTAGAAAACGAAGATATGAATGTTGGTGAAAATGTTTTATGTTTAATAGAGAGGAGGGGCCTACCCATGAATTATTTGAGTAATAGATAATACGAAAATAAGTGGAATGTAAAGAAAGTAGAAAGAATTAACATCTGAATTAAAGAGATGTGAAGTGGAGGCAATGGATAAAATTGCCGAAAATCTGGAAGATATAGCCAGACGACTCCCCGGCACCACGCCGATGAAGGAAGGCCGACGGCGGCGGGGCCAAAACAGCGTGCCGCCGGTAAGCTGTCGGTACCGTACCACCTGTGCGATCACAGTTAACCGCGAACAATATTGTTTTCATAAGCCTTTATCAAATCACACCTTGAATTTACAACAGAATCGAGCCTATTCATGAATTCAAAACTTCACTAGTCGCTGGCGGGAACTTGTCTTCGTTATTCATCAAGAGAAGTAGAAATCTGGTAGAAACTAAATGGCTGTGGCGTTTCAGAACCCTTGCATTATACGAGTAGTTGAAGTATCTATTAGCTATGTATTCTTAACATAAATGATTATCAAAATTAGTAGTTTTTTTTCATCGAGCACTACTGCATATAAAACTTCAAATACCGTATCACAAAATTCGTCAGTTATCTGGGTAAAAACTTTGAATATGACTTTGAACTTAGAAGCTTAATTTTTTCGTAATGCCCTTTGCCTATATTTGTTGTCACCTTTAAAACGGTTGAAATGGGCGACTTTGATATTGATTGTTTTTTTTTGCTCTTTTGGATTCCTTAAAAGCCTTCTTGTATCAAAACTGGTTTTTAATAATAATTAAAAAAAAAAATGCATTTTAAGTTTTATTGGCTTCTTTATAGAATATATGTCATGTAGGCTAAGGCTGAACTGCTGCATTTTTATTGCTTTTGGCTGCTCTTTTGGGTATTATTAATTTTTTCTTTTGGGGATTCATCCAAATTATAAACTCGTAAATACCTAATATCAGTCAAATTATAAACTGCATCTAAAAGGACTAAATTTATCAAATGGAGAAATGCATTATGAACACTTCACATGAGAACACTTCAATTACAAAGAAACAAAAAACACTTAATGGTTTATTCGGTATGAAGAAAAATGAAGTGCCAGCTATTTTCTTAGGTAAAAAATGAAAAGCTCATCCGTTTTAAATGTAATTAAATGAAATAATATACAGACTGAACAAGCTCCAGGAAAATGTTGAGATTTTCTTCCTAGTTCGTCACTTTTAATCCAAGCCAAATGTTAGGACACTTAGTATCAGTTATTGAGCATAAGCTTTGATTTCCAAATGCTCACAAAAATTACCAAATTTAAGAAAATCGCAACAATAAGTCACCAGGGGTCAAATTACTCAAAGACTCCTCTTTGATCCCCAACCAGGCTCAAAGCTTCTGCTATGGTCATATCCATGGAAATCTCTAAAGAGTTTTTTTTTTAAATAGCTTTCAAGCGTAGTTAGGGGTATTTAGCCTATTTTGCTTTTCTTCAAAGCTTTGAAAAAAGTGTTATAATATTCCAAATGTTACATTTGTGCACATTTTTTGGTAATCATTTGTGGGGTGATCAAATTTTTTAAACCATTGTAGATACGTAAGAACGTTGCAACATCTATTATCCTGAGCTTTGGACGATAAAACTATACAAGTGCTGTATCAAGTATAACTCACGAAAATCTTGTTAATTTTTGTCAACTTTTCAACTTTTTGGCATCCCTGCTTTCATAAAAAAAAAAAAAATCAAGGTACTATCACTTAAATATAATAAATCCCTGTGCCCCTCCCCCTCAGAATACCATCTTGATAGGATACCATCTCTGCTTTAAATAAAAAAAATTAACTTATTGGCATCCCTGCTTAAAAAAAAATAAAGGTATTATCATTTAAATATGATAGCTCACCACTCCCCCTCTGGATACCACCCTGATAGGATGCCATCTCTGCTTTAAATTAAAAAAAAAATTAACTTTTTGGCATCCCTACTTTCAATAAAAAAATTTCGAGATGTTATCATTTAAATTTATTACCTCCCTACTCACCCCTCTCTGGATACCACCTTGATAGGATACCGTCTCAACTTTACCTTAAAAAAATAATTTACTTAATAATTAACTAGGCCACTATATGGTTAAAACAAACACGCAAAATAACATTAAACAACTTAGTGTTCCTTGAAAATTTTTTTTGAGGGAATGAGTAAAGGGGTACAAAGACAACAACAAAAATGTCGAAATTATTCAGATATACCTCAAATTATTGGAAAACTGAGTCATAGATTCGCCGTGGCATTCAGTGAGATCCAAAGAATCTAATTAAAAGGGAGTACACACAAAAGCCAAATTAGGCCAGTAGCCTATGAGAAATCTCAAAATACCTACGACAATGAACAAGTCCCAATGGGGGGCCCTGGGTTTATCAAAATATTTCAATGGTTTCTCAGTGAATTTGATATCATTTTCTTCTGTCTCCGCTTTAAATGAAAAAAAATAATTACCTTTTAAGCATCCCTGCTTTCAATAACAAAAATGAGGCATTATCATTTAAAAAATGATAGCCCCTTATCCCCCACCCTATAGGCAATAATTTACAATTTATTTATGAATCATATTTTTAGGGTAACTTCTGTTTCAGTCTTTAATTCCCCAGCCTTGTGCATAGCTTAGTCTATAGCTAAATTTTGTCTCAGTACAAGGTTTTTTTTTTTTTTGGGGGGGGGGGGGTTAAAAATGTTTCAGAAAGAAGATTGTATTTTATATAAGGCGTTCAACAATTGAGTATTAAACATTAAGAAAATATTATCTAAAACAGCAAAAGAAAAAAAAAATCAGAAAACTTACAATTCAGCTGTAGAAACAATCTGTCGGCTATCAATTTCAAAATCAAACTGAAGGCTGAAGCTGTATAGTAGTGAATACGTTCTATAATTCTATTCAACTTGAAAATAAAATTCTTGACTGGGAATGATGTAAGAAATAGCGATTGGGAAACTGCATTCGAAATGATTGAAACTCATTTCACAAAGACGATACTTTTTTCGTCAACATATGAAGAACTATGAATATTGCAATATTTGCAATTGCATATTGTATTTGTCTAGTTTTTATACAAAGTAACAAAAGAGACGAAAATTAACGAACAAGAGAGTAGTGAAGAATTATGGTATGCAAAGTAATATTTGGCAGGGAAAGTCACTGGTGATAAATCACTGGGGGTGGTACCGTGGATGCGTGATTTTCTGGGATTCAGGAAACCAAATTTTTTTTTCCGGGTGACGCATAAATTTTCGGGGAAATACCCGAAAATTCGGGGATAGTGCAAGCCCTGCTTGATTTCTAATCAGGAAAATTGAAATACTAAACCACACGAGAAGGAAAAGCTCCAACTTTGCGGTTGACGCAATAAAGAATTGCCACAAAATTAATTAAAGTTGACTGAACCGCCGCCGGCGGCGTTGCGACAATTCGGCAGCGGTTGACCGGGACTCTCGTCGGCGGCGTTCGGTCGATCCGCCGGCGGGGTGCCGGGGCCTACAGACGACACAACAGTAAAATATTGTACTGGCATTTTAATAAATTGAGAGAAAATGGGAAAACACGGAATCAAATAGGGAAGTAAAATTCCCCTAGACCTAGATTGTGCTACTGATTTAAGTATCTTAGATGAAAATGTTAGGAAAATAAATGAATTCCGAGGTTTTGCCAGTTGAGGGTGCAAGAATAGGTTTAAAAATTAATGTCAAGAAGACTAACTCGCTAAGACTAGGAATAAGTGAAGATGAGAAGGTGATGTTGGTTATGAGAAGCTTGATCAAGTGGACAGCTTCACTTGCCGAGGTAGTATTATTAGTAAAGACGGTGCATGCAGTGAAGAAGTTGAAAGTAGAATAGAAAAAGCCCTGCCTTTTTTCACAGTTGAAAAAAGTTTGGAAGAACAGGAAGATAAGTCTGCGAACCAAGATTAGAATATTGGAAGCTACAGTGATGACAGTGGTTCAAAGGTGAAGGGGATTATAAAGGTGAAAATTTCAGGGAATATTGAGGAGGAAGTTGAGCTTAATTGTCACATATTGTTTACGTGCAGGTTGCCAAAAGACCGTATCAGCAATATCTTAGGAAGCACTTCGAGTATTAACTTAAACTTACAGGGCTTGTGTTGGGAGATGTTGAACCAACAAAAAGGCAATATTTGCATGCTACTACTACTAATACTACTACTATTACTGCTACTAAAGCCAGAGTATTAAGGTGAAAGTTTCAGGGAACGTTGAGACGGTATTAAACTGAATCCGAACTCAACTTGTGCTTGCAGGTTGTCAAAAGGACATATCGACATTTTAGCAGTGTCCCAGGAACCGTTTAGGGTATTAAATTAAAACTTTCAGCTTATGTTGCAGGGGATATTGAAAAAAAAATGCATTATGTAAGATAAGATAAGACATTTATTATAAAACAATCACTATCCCAAGCCCATAAACAGCCTAATTCGGACTTCGGAGTCAAAATATCATAAGAAAACACGAAAACTGACAAAAATGCCAAAACAACAACGAAAAAGAAAAATCAGAATGAATAATCATTCATAAGTCAATAATTTTAACTGTAAAAAGTCAATTAAAAAGTTCAAAAGATAAACACTAGTCAAAATAAACTAAAAAAAATTAAAAGGGACATAAAAAAAAGTAGGAGAGGGACAAAAATAAGCGAATAATCACAAAAAAAGGAACGAAATATAAATATATATATATAATTTTTTTTCGTATTAAAAAAAGCTCCTTATTTTTCCAATTAAATGTCCCTTGTGTTTCAGGAGTCGTTCTTAGAGAATTGGGACAAAAAATCAAACTTTAGTGTAAAGAGTAAGGTATTGGGGAGGGGTGAACCCCTCATATACGTTACAATTTCTCTTTGTTTTAAGCTTTGATGTCGCTCCTTACTTTCAGTTGATAAAACTTGTTTGTTTAACTTAATTTCTGATCGTTTTTTAAATCTTTCCGTGAAATAAAGCTCCCCCCCCCCCAGTAGAAAATTGCTCCTGCAGAAAATTCCTCTAGAGAATTTATCCCACCGAAAACTCTCCCATGGAGAATTTCTGCTGTGGATAGGCCCCCCCCCCTCACGGAAAGATCCTCTAGACAATTCCAACCGGTGAAAATTTCCCCCAGACAATTCCCCTTAACATCTTCACATGAAAAATTGAGTTGGGAAAGAGAAAGTAAGACAAATGAAAATAATTTTGTATAGGAATTCAGGTGAATTCTCCCTGTGTAAAGTTTCCCTTGGAAGGTCCAGCCCCGGAAAATTCTCTCCGTGGAAAATCGCTCCGGAAAAATTCACCCCCCCCCAACCCCCGAAAAATGTCTTTATACTTCTCAATAAAAAAAATATACGTAAACAATGGGCAAATTTCATAACTTACAGACCTTTTCCCAGGTCCTATGAGGGTCATGTTATCCCCAAAGGCATAATTACTGGACCTTTCAACTATGCTGAACAAAATTGTTTTCTCAAAATTTTGATCGGACGATTTAGGGCTAAAGGGGGCGTGGGAAGGGACTAGTTGTCCTCCAGTCTTATTGATCAGAGGCAAAGCCGTTGATTTTGAATTGGAGTTATCAAGTATTTTGCAGTAGGTTGCATCTAAACATGGCTAATTGTAGAAATAGACAAGCCAAGACAGATAGTCCAAGTAATTAAGAGGCAAATGTTTAAATTGCTGCGGCACGGGTAAATGGCGGGAGTAAGTATGACTCTCATATTTGACACATAGGCCTACTTGTCAGGTTAGTTTTTGGAAAGGAATGCCTGCCTAGAATCAGGCATGTTGACCAATTATTTAAAATTGACATAGGACCGTTAGATTGCCTGGAATGAGAAGTTTTTTTATAGGCAACGCTATAGCGTTACCTTATATGTTCTATATGAAGTACCTCTGGGAAAAAAATTAATGGAGTGTGGGGGGAGGCTAGCTGCCCTCCAATCACTTTTGACTCTTAAAAAGTGAATTACAACTTTCAATTTCCAAACAAATGAGCAGTCTACGAAGTTTATACGAGCATCCCTTCCATAAACACCATATATACCCCCAGGGAATAACTTACAACGCCTACCCCCGGGCCCTGGGGGGGCTTTGTCGACACCGTAGTTTTTTGTTATCTGAACTTTGGACTATCTTTAACAAAATGTCTATCTCAAAATTTGTATCTGATGCATTTAGGGTGTGGAGGAGGGGAGGGGGGGCTAGTTGCTTTCCGATCTCTTTTGATTATTAGAAAGTGAACAAGAACTTTCCATTTTCAATCAAATTAGCCCTCTCCGAAGTTTATACGAGCATCCCTTCCATATGAACTATATATGCCCCTAGAGCATTACTCATAACGCCTGCCTCCGGGTCCTGGGGGGTTGTTTAGACACAGGATTTTTCTCATCTGACCTTTGAACTATTTTTATTTAAATGGCTCTTATAACAATTGTATCGGATGGGCTTGGGGAAAAAGGGTGTGTGTGTGTGGGGGGGGGGGGGAGGCAGCTATTTGCCCTCGGATATCTTTTGACTCTTAAAAATTGAACAAGAACTTTCAATTTCCAATCAAATGAGTCCTCTCTGAAGTTTATACGAGCACCCCTTTCAAAAGAACCATATACGCCCCCAGGACAACAATTACAACGCCTATCCCCCGGGCCCTGGGGGGAGCTTTTGTTATCTAATTTTGAACAATTCCCAAAAACCTGGCTCTCTCAAAATTTGTAGCGGATGGGTTTGGGGAAAACAGGGCGAGGGGAGGGGGCTAGTTTCCCTTAAATCTCTTGACTCGTAAAACGTGAACTATAACTTTTAATTTCCAATCAAATGAACCCTCTATGAAGTTTATACGAGCATCCCTTTCATAAGAACCATACATGTCCTTAGGGCATAACTTAGAACGCCCTCCCCTGGGACCTGGGGGGGGGGGGTGTATTGAAACCGGAGTTTTTCTTATCCAACCTTGGAACTATTTTTAACAAAATGTCTATCTAAAAATTTTAGTCAGATGGGTTTGGAAAAAGAAGGCGTGGGGAGGGCTTGCTGCCCTCGGTTCTCTTTTGACTATTAAAAAGTGAGCTCAAACTTTCAATTTCCAATCAAATGAGCCTTCTATGAAGTTTATACGAGCATCCCTTTCATAAGAACCATATATGTTTATTAATTTCCTTAAAACTCCTCCTTCTTTCTCCTGTCCTATCCCCCCTGAAATGTCTGTTACTACTATGGAATTACTGGGCGTTACCATCTCAAGCGACTTAAAATGGGATTGTCATATTAATGACATCTTAAAACGTGCAAATGCCGCATTTTCCCTCCTTAAACTCCTTAAAAAATTTAAATGCCCTAAATCGCATTGTTTGAGGACTTTCCTGTCATTTGTACGCCCAACCCTTGAGTACGCCGGTGCTGTTTGGCATCCTGGCATTTCCATTGAATTGTTGGACAGAATAAAGGCAGTCCAAAAAAGTTGCCTAAGAATTATTTTCAATGAGGATAAAGTACCTTACATTTCCCTTCTTAGGAGAGCTAATCTTGTCACCCTTAAGGAAAGGAGAGCAAAAATTACCTTGCGTTTTGCTAACAATGCCCTTCATAACCCTCAAACAACTCCCCCTTTCCCTGGTCAATATTCACCCCTTCGACCCCGCCTCCCGCGTTCTGTGTCAACAAAAATCCCCCTTCTTGCCCCAATAAGAGTTTGCACTGAAAGATATATAAGAACTTTTATCCCTTACATAGTTGACATTTTGAACCAGTGAATCTCCGCTGCCTCCCCCCCCCCCCTCACTCACTCTTGACCTCATAGTTATTAATTTTAATGCCCATTTTGCAAATTTGGAGGTTTTATATTTATGTTTGTTAGTCACCAACCATCTTATGTTTTTGTTTTAATTTTACTTTATCCCCTTGTTAATTTTACAAGTTTTCATATTTTTTTTTGGCCTTTTTGCTGACTTGACATTGGCCTTCTAATTTTATGAGTTTATTTTGTTTTTGTTTTTAAAATTTTTACGTATTTGATATTGACTTTTTTATAATTTCCTGTTGTTTTTTCATTGTTTGTTTTTGTTGTTCTTTTTTCGCTTTATTTGACGCTAAAGTGCGAATATGGCCCTTTTGGGCTTGTGATAGCCGTTTTTCAGCTATAAATCTTATCTTATATGCCCCAGGGCATAACTTACAACGCCTGCCCCCGGGCCCTGGGGGGTTGTGATGACAGCTGAGTTTTTGTTATCTGACATTTGAGCAATTTTTAACACAATGGCTATCTCAAAATTTTGATTGAATGCTTTTAGGGAAAAAAGGGCGTGGGGATGGGGGCTAGTTGCCCTCCAATCTCTTTTGACTCTAAAAAATTGAACTAGAACTTTCAATTTCGAATCAAATGAGCCATCTCTGAAGTTTTTACGAGCATCCCTTCAATAAGAACCATATATTCCCCCAGGGTATAACTTACAACACTTGCCCTCGGGCCCTGGGGGACAGTGTCGACCCGGGTTTGATTCCTTCTGCCGAGAGGCAGGGCCACATGCTTGCTATCTGTCCTGTGAACAACAACAGGTAACAGAAACATTGATTCGAAGCCCTACGCACCATTAATAACTCCGGAGTATCTTCATCCCCTTTCTTTTAAAACCTTGATCTTACATCACAGAATATAAATATCTGTACCAACAGAACACAGTAAAGAGAACATAGTTTGTTTATTTATTACGCCCAAACATCTATTGAGTGTTCTCGCAGCGGATAAATGTTGTTATTTAGTTTTTGTTATAGTCTAGAATAATACGACTGTAAACCTTGATCTTACCTTGTGGTAGCGCAGTGGATTGATGTTCTACTTGGCAAAAAAGGGCCCCGGGTTTGATTCCTTCTGCCGAGAGGCAGGGCCACATGCTTGCTATCTGTCCTGTGAACAACAACAGGTAACTGAAACATTGATTCGACGCCCTACACACCATTAATAGCTCTGGAGTATCTTCATTCTCTTTCTTTTAAAACCTTGATCTTACATCACAGAATATAAATATCAGTACCAACTGAACGCAGTAAAGAGAATATACAGTAGGGACAAAGGCTATACTCTCCATTAAAATATGTGACACAGATCTAAAACCACCCAAGATTCATACTCCGCCTTCGCGTACACGCGATTCCCATGTACACATAGATTCTCTCTAATGTGATACCAAGTAGCAACTGAACTAGGCGGTGACGACAACTTTTATCCCTTACATAGTTGACATTTTGAACCAGTGAATCTCCGCTGCCTCCCCCCCCCCCCCCCCCCTTCACTCATTTTTTACCTAATAGTTATTAATTTTAATGCCCATTTTGCAAATTTGGAGGTTTTTTATTTATGTTTTTAGTCACTAACTAACTTATGTTTGTTTTAATTTTAATTTATCCCATTGTTAATTTTACGATTTTTCGTGTTTTTTTTTGTAATTTTTGCTGACTTGAAATTGCCTTCTAATTTTATGAGTTTAATTTGTTTTTGTTTTTAACATTTTTACGCATTTTACATTGACTCTTTTATAATTTCATGTTGTTTTTTCATTGTTTGTTTTTGTTGTTCTTTTTTCGCTTTATTTGACGCTAAAGTGCGAATATGGCCCTTTTGGGCTTGTGATAGCCGTTTTTCAGCTATAAATCTTTCTTATATGCCCCAGGGCATAACTTACAACTCCTGCCCCCGGGCCCTGGGGGGTTGTGATGACAGCTGAGTTTTTGTTATCTGACATTTGAGCAATTTTTAACACAATGGCTATCTCAAAATTTTGATTGAATGCTTTTAGGGAAAAAAGGGCGTGGGGATGGGGGCTAGTTGCCCTCCAATCTCTTTTGACTCTAAAAAATTGAACTAGAACTTTCAATTTCCAATCAAATGAGCCATCTCTGAAGTTTTTACGAGCATCCCTTCAATAAGAACCATATATTCCCCCAGGGTATAACTTACAACACTTGCCCTCGGGCCCTGGAGGACAGTGTTGACCCCGGAGTTTTCGTTATATGGTCTTTGAACTATTTTTAAAAAAAGCTATCTCAAAGTTCTTATTGGATGGGTTTGAGGAAAAATGGGCGTGGCGGGGGGGGGGGCAGGTGACCTCCAATCTCTTTGACTCTTAAAAAGTGAACTAGAACTTTCAATTTCCAATCAACTGAGCCCTATTTGAAGTTAATACGACCATCCCTTCCATAAGACCCATATATACCCCCAAGGCATAACTTGCAACGCCGGCCCTCGGGTCCTAGGGGGCTCTGTCAACACCGGAATTTTTGTTATATGATCTTTGGACTATTATTAACAAAATAGCTGTCTTAAAATTTTTATTGGATGCATTTGGGAAAAAAGGGCTGGGGGGGGGGGGAGCTGGTTACCCTCCAATATCTTTTGATACTTCAAAAGTGAACTTTGGGACTGGGGGAAGTATCCTGCTCAAACATATAATTTCCAGAACTTTCAACTACGTTAAACAAAATGGCTATATCAAAATTTTGATTGGGTGTGTTTGAGGAAATGGTGGGCTTGGAAGGGGTGTTAGTTGCCTTCCAGTTTTTTTTCGACTATTAAAAAGGGAACTAGCCATTTAAATTTCCAATCGAATGAGCCCTTTCTGATGTTTCTAAGACAATATTTCTGTAAAACCTTTATATGCCCCCAGGACGTAATTTAAGGTCCGTCCCCAGAGTGTGGGGGGAGGAGTTGTTATCATCAAAGACCTAATTTCCAATTCTTTCAACGGTTTTGAACAAAATGGCTCTCGCAAAATGTTGATTAGATGTGTTTGGGGAAATGATGGGCGTGAGAGGGGGGTTAGTTTCCCTCCAATCACTTTCGACTATTAAAAAGGGCACTAGCCCTTTGAATTTCCAATCGAATGAGTCCTTTTTTAAGTTTCTATGAAAAAGCTTTCTATAAAAACCTTATATGCCTATAATTTCTATTTCTCCACGCCCTATTTTCCTCAAGCCCATCCGATAAGAACTTTGAGAGAGCCATTTTTTTCAAAATAGTTCAAAGGTCAAATAACAAAAACTCCGGTGTCGACATATCCCCCCAGGGCCCGGGGGAGGCATTGTAAGCTATGTCCTGGGGCATATGTGGTTCTTATGAAAAGGGTGCTCGTATGAACTTCAGAGAGGGTTTATTTGAATGGAAATTAAAAGTTGTAGTTCATTTTCTCAGATTGAACAAAGATCGGAGGGCAACTAGCCCCTCCCGCCCTCCACACCTTTGGGTTTATCGGATGGATAAACCCATCCGATAAAAATTTGTGGTGACTTTTTTGAAAAATAGTTCAAACATCAGATATTAAAACTCCAGGGTCGACCCAGCCCCCCAGGGCCCAGGGACAAACGTTGTTAGTTATACTCTGGGGATATATATGGTTCTTATAGAAAAGATACTCGTATAAACTTCAGAGAGGGCTCATTTCATTGAAAATAGAAAGTTATAGTTCACTTTCAAAGAGTCAAAAGAGACTGAAGCTCAATTAGTCCCCCCCCCCGCCCTTTTTCCCCAAACCCATCCGATAAAAATTTTGAGATAGCCATTTTGTTGAAAATAGTTCAAACATCAGATAATAAAAACTCCGAGGTTGACACAAACTCATTTTTTTTACTTTGATATTTTTACTTTGATACCAGTTCTTATACTTTGATGAATATTTGATTAAAAAAAAAAAAAGTTTGATTTTGAAATAAGGAATTTTTAAAACTTGAAACTTTTTGCAATCCAAAACGAACAAAAATATTAGAAAAAAAACTTTCCGAAAAATAAGTTTTACAAAAAAAAGTAAAGGCCTTTTTAAACTTAAGTTCAGCAGATAAAAATACCTTTTAAAATTCAAACTCAAAACGACCAGAAATTACAATTAAAGAATAAATGAAACCCAAAACGAACAGAAATTAAATAAACAATCAATGCAAAAACATACAATAGATATTAATGTAAATTAATAAATAAATCTTAAAACGAGTGAAACCTAAATTGAATATGCAAATCAAGCTAGAAACGAACAAAAATCACCACAAATAAGAATTTGGGTATCACCTTATCTGACTGTAAATTCTAGAGGCTACTGCATCATTGGCAGTTTAGTAAAAACTATATTCGCCTTGATCAGTATCGGAAAGTATAAACAACACCAAATTGAATGTTTGGTGTATAATTAAAGTAGTTATTCAAAAATCCATCAGTTTAATAATTTATTTCGCTGTAATTTAATTTTTATTTTCAAAGCTATAAGAACTGGAAAAGAAAATATTTGTAATATAATTCGTTTTCAATTAAGCACCAATGACGCAGTAGGCTTTTGGTTTTTATTTACAGTTAAGAAAGGAGGCAGTATCCCAACACTTGTTTGTAGTGAAACTATATTCGTCTTGAACAAATCCAAAAAGAGCTAATAAATTAAACTGAATCTTTGATGTATAATAATAAATTGCTGAAAGCTCATCAGTTCAAAATGTTACTATAATTTTAATGTTTATTTTCAATGTTAAGTACAAAAGAAAATATTTGTCATAAGATTGGTTTTCAGTAAAGCACCAACGACGCAGTAAGTTTTAAACTTTTACAGTGAGAGAAGGAGGTCATACCCAAACTCTTGTTTGTAGTGATTCTTGTTCGAATGATTTGCATATTTAATTTAAGTTTCACTCGTTCGAAGATTTATTTATTAATTTAGCCTACATTAATATCTATTGTATGTTTGTTTGCATTGATTGTTTATTTAATTTCTGTTCGTTTTAAGTTTCAGTTATACTTCAATAGGAAAATATTTTTTTCCGTTTTAAGCTTGATTTTCATATTCAATCTAAGCATTACTCACTTTAAGATATTTTTAATCATTTATATTATTACTTGTTGTATGTTTTTGCTATGATTGTTTATTTAATTTTTGTTCGCTTTGGGTTTCATTTATTCTTTAATAGTAATTTCTGGTCGATTTGACTTCGAATTTTAAAAGGTATTTGTATCTGCTGAGCTTAAGTTTAAAATGGCCTTTACTTTTCTTTAAAAAACTTATTTTTCGGAGTTTTTTTTTTAATTAATCACTTAAAAAGGGCATAAGAACTTTAATAGTCGTTCGAATGAGCCCTACCCTGATATTCTAGGACTATTGGTTCGATGCTATCACCCCTGGAAAAACAAACAAACAAATAAACACGCATCTGTGATCTTTCTTCTGGCAAAAAATTCAAAATTTTACACTTTTGCAAATGGGAGCTTGAAACCTCCCTGATTCTGTGATACGCTGAACCTGATGGTGTGATTTTCATTAAGATTCCTTGACTTTTAGGGGGCATTTCCCCCTTTTTTTAAAATCAGGTAATTTTTAAACGTCAATTAAGAAACAGCACTTGGAGAGTCAATGAAATTTGCATCATTTTGGGATCTAGTCTCTGGGGCTGTGGGCCATGTTATCCCCGGATACATATTTTATAAGATGTACCTATAATCATACTTGTTTAAATTCCCTGCCAAAGAGTATGGGTAATTAACTTTACTCTTTGTTTCATGTAAGATTCCGATTTAACAAGGTGCAACATTCCCACCTTGGCTTTCGAGATAAAATTCTTCTTCTTTGTTTGGGTAAACTAATATTATTTTATATTGCATCTTTCGATTATTCTGAGCAAAATGGCAATCTGAAGATAGTAATCCGACGACATGGGAGTTATAGGGGCCAAAAAGGGCACTGGATAGGATACGGTTGCCTTTTAATCACTTTTGGCTCTTAAAAAAAGGCACTACAACTTTCAGTTTCTGACCGAAAGAACCAATTCTTAACTCTCTACAGCTACCTTCATTAAGAATGGACTAGAAAAAAAGAAAAAGAAACGGAAGACCGATCGTTATTGTCCTAACTCCAAAAGTCAACGAATTTAGTAGGCCAAAATACTTTTATAACACCAGACTGGACTATAACTCGAAAATTTTAAGATTTTGAGAAGGTCATAATTATGTTCTTAATTGTGTCGACTTCAAACCGCTGTGAGTCATGCGAGTAGACACACTGATCACTCTGATTACTTGGAGGAGCAAACGTTTGAGAACAGTACTTGAAAAACAGCTATGTTTGACACTACAATTTAATCCAAAACAGTCTCTAAGATGGGCTAATTTTATTAGAGCCAGCTGTATATTCCACCAAGCGAAGGTTCAAAAAATGATATTTGGTGATTATATAGAGGAAATGACTGATGAAATGGTGGGTACCTCACGATATGCCTGGCACTGCAACATATGCAGCGTTTAAGTATATGTCTTTTAAATTTCTTAATTGTTTCGATGGTAAAGAGATTGCTCGTCTTCCCCCTCCCCTGTTGGATTGTTTTTGAGGATTAAATTGCTTAATCTGCAATAAAAGCTGATTGATTTTAACAGTTTGAGGTAGCGAACGGTAAGTAAGGATTCTGACAATGAGTTTTTTATTGCGGGATTTTAAGCCTCCTATTCAACATGGTGACATTATTTCTTCTTTCTTTTCTGTTTGTTAATTTATTACGCCCAAACATCTATTGAGTGTTCTCACAACGGATAGTTGTTGTTATTTAGTTTTTGTTATAGTCTAGAATAATACGACTGTAAACCTTGATCTTACCTTGTGGTAGCGCAGTGGATTGATGTTCTACTTGGCAAAAAAGGGCCCCGGGTTTGATTCCTTCTGCCGAGAGGCAGGGCCACATGCTTGCTATCTGTCCTGTGAACAACAACAGGTAACTGAAACATTGATTCGACGCCCTACACACCATTAATAGCTCTGGAGTATCTTCATTCTCTTTCTTTTAAAACCTTGATCTTACATCACAGAATATAAATATCTGTACCAACTGAACAGTAAAGAGAATATACAGTAGGGACAAAGGCTATACTCTCCATTAAAATATGTGACACAGATCTAAAACCACCCAAGATTCATACTCCGCCTTCGCGTACACGCGATTCCCATGTACACATAGATTCTCTCTAATGTGATGCCAAGTAGCAACTGAACTCGGCTGTGACGACACGGTTCAGAGTCTTTACGCGCGGTATGAAATATGTGTCATGTTTGGAAAAAGAAATCGCTACTATATATTCTTTCTACTGTGCAACAGAGGTAGATGCCTAAGCTAAAGATGAAGCATTGTGCATCTACGATTTTAACCATGCGTCTTTATTCCCTGCATACATGTAAAAAGGCGTATGTGTTTAATAGGTGATAGACAGGCCATGATCCCGACAAAGAAAATTCCAATACATCGACCTCAAATACCAAATACACACTACATGAAATAATCTTAAGTACGACTGTATATCAAAATGCAGCTTATGACAATAGCTTTGAGAATTGACTTAGCATAAAAGGAAGTCCTCAGCTATACAAAAAGTAGAATAAATAAATAAAACTTCGAACTGGTTTATTGCGAAAAATTCAGTTTTAAATCTTGGTAACAATCTAGACTCCACTGTTTATAACCCCTAATTAAAAGAAAATTATTACCATACAGAAAAAGAAATGAAAAGAAAAAAAATACTAATGACTTTGTTTATACATTTGTAAGTGTTCACGAGAAATTATTACTCTCTGAATTTGAGCAGTCCCTTCGTAAATCTGGTAAATTTTTGCGTCTCTCATCAACTTTTCCACCGGATAATCGCTGTTGAAACCATTACCACCAAAAACCTGAAAGGAAATAAATGAAACACTGACGTAAAAAAAAAAACTACATTTAATCTGAAAATAAATAAAACAACGAAGACTAAAACCAAAATCATGCAAAGCTTAAATATAATCTAAAAGCACAGCTAAATACAAATAAAAACTAGAGTTAAAAATAGCACAAAATCTGAATAAAAACAAAACGTAAAACGAAATTACTATTCAACCATGTTTTGTAGCGAGAAGAATTTTATTATTTGTCGAAATTTTATGATGATTCGTTTGAGCTCCTATGTTAAAAAGGTATTTATTCAAAATTGAGTTCATATTACAGTTTCACTTCTTTTACTGCCAAATTATTTTTATTTCTTGACCTACAGTTTCCTGATGCTGATTTCAAATCTGGCCTTAGAATTTTATGCCCTCTACAGATACATTTTAATATTTTAAGCCCCCCCTCTAAATTTCAGGACTTAAAGTGTTTTGGGAATGATGCTGAATGCAAAATAATGGTTAACCGTTCTTTGTGATATGGTTTTCATTCAATCTACTAATATCCCCCGCTTCATGCTAGTATTTCCAACAGGGTTTGAGGGTCATTGTAAAATTTCTAGAGAACCCAGGGTCCCCGATAAAGAAAAAGAAGAAGAAAAGGACGCATCACTTAGCTTTTCTTTGTGGTCTGGTTTTGAAAACAAATATTATACAGCTTTGTCTACTAATAGTATACCCCCAACACTTTAATTTTCGACAGGGTCTTTGGACCCTTCTGCCATTTCAACTAACCAAGAGTCGACCCCCTCCCCCTTCAAAACAATGTGGAAGGAGTGGTCGTCAAAACTTCAGTAAGAACTCATTCAATTGGAAATTGAAAGTTCTAAAGTCCTTTTTAATAATAAAAATTGATCAAAAGGCAATCAGCCCCTCCCCAATCACACCTTTTTTAGATTTCCTCCCTTGACAATATGGCCTGATCAAAATAGCCTGAAGTTAGAATAGGTATAAGCTACCTCCAGGGATGACATGAAGACCAACACCCCCTGGGAGAGTGCTGTAAATAATGCTATAAGCTTATTGTTTATATATTTTTTTTATTGGGATAGAGGGATATGTTTGATTCCTGATCTCCAAGAGAGCTTATGGTAAAACTTTAGAAAAATATTCAGGGAGATGTTGAACAAAATAACAAGACACTATGTGCATGCTGGTTGTCAAAAGGGCATAAAGAGTAATTAAGGTTAGTTAAAGATTAAACAAAATCCATACGGAATTATAAAAAAGGACACATTTTTTAATTTCATCCGACTCAAGAATATGAAGGCATAAAGAATGAGAAAAATGATCCTCTTCCCGTTTTATTTTTTAGATCCCCTGCCTCCACATTCAAGGATGGGATCGTATTTCCCATCGTAGTTGCTGTGGACAAAATCTATATAAAAATTCCTAGAATAACATTATTTTGACATAGTATTAGCCCTTGAGTATGCATTAAACTCTATTTGAACCACTTGTTCAGTCTGAAAAATAAACAAACTATGTTTAATTCCTTTTTACGTATAATATGATTAGCCTGGAACACAGTGTCTGGAGGCGGAAAAATACGTTGATTATGTTTCAAAAAGCCAAAGTTCAAAGAGACGAGAAAAAGAGCAAAACTTTGCAGATATCCACTGCAGTCAATGTAATAGCTATAACTTGGTGACGACCTTAAAAACAGAGAATAAAAGTTATTCTAGAATCTGAAAAGAGAACAAATAGCTATATAGCAGTTAAACTTGTACAAACAGAAAATTAAATCGCTAGCAAAGTCAAGACTAAAACTAACAGACAGTACCACAAATAAGAATTGATTTACTGAAAATTACACGTATTTTGAACAATGTTTTTTTTTCATATCTTAATATTAAAAAAAAACTAAAGCAATCAAAGTTAAAAACAAAGAGAAATCTCAAAGCAAATACATTTGGAATAACCAATTTAGTTACACTGTTCTAGAAGGACAGTTATCTTAATTACTTTTATTTCATTTTCCCCGTAAGGTCCCCAAAAGGCTAAAGTAGCCAATCATTCGCACTCTGCTAAAAACAAAATATTTTGATTAGTTTTTTTTTTTTTTTTTATCAGGATATGGAATGAAAAGAACACTAAATAAGTTTCCCGAAAAACAAAAACAAACTAAAAAATCAAAATGCACTTGCCAGAACAAATTAAGTGTTACTATCTCAAAAAAGATCATTTACTTGCATTCCTATTTTTATTACCCAACTCTTTTATGCAACTTAGTCCTATATAGGACTAAGTTGAGATATATTATGTCAGGACTACGAGATACGTATATTATGTCTTCCAGAGTGTGCCCCAGCTGTGAACGTTCTTTAAAGAAAGGCACGCTAATACAGTGCTCTAACTACTCGAATTGATTTCAATCCTCTTGTTCAAGGATATCTGTTTCCGAAAGAAAGAATACTCCTTATTGGATTTGTTCTATCTGCAAAGCTGTCCCTGAATTTTCTAGCGACCCTAGTGTGAATCATCCCCCCTAACTCTTCAATATCTAGCCAAATGCCTCTGAGTGACATAGCCCCTGTGTCTCAAGATTTTCTTTCGAGTGTCAGCATGTGTGTACCTATTATAAACCATCCGAATCATGTTCCTTTTGCAAAGTGAACAGATAAAAGGGTACTTCTGCCTGCAAGGAAGCTGTAGATTCAGCGTATGATTTTTCATGAACTTTTGTAATTGCAGACGGGATTTCTCATATGATTATTATTATTATTTTTTATTGAAAACCTGTCTTATTACAAAAAGGAAATGACAGAGCACTATAAAAAAAGAAGCAAAAGATCACTATGCAACAATTATAATATAACTAGTGTAGAAGGAGTTGGCTCCAAGCATGTTTTAACAACAAAAATGACGGAGCACAACGAAAAAAAAAAAAAAAAAAAAAAAGAAAAAAAAAAAAAGAAAAAAAGAAAACAAAAGCAGAAGGGCACTATACTTTCTAGGACCAAACAATGAAAAACAGAAATAATGAAAAACACGGGTACTTGTAACAAACAAACAGGCATTGTGAACTCTGTCCTGTTTTTTTCTCTGCGATACATTTGCAAATACCATTTTACAGATTTGGTCTGGAAAGTTACAGAAAATCCTGTGAAGAAAGCAACGAGACGTGGCGAGGATGCAGAAATTGCTAGAGCCAAATACATTATGAAGCTGGTTCTTGATCTCTACCAGAAAAGTTTTAAATGGCATGCAATAGTGCCTCACTCATTCAGAGACTGCCCTTTATTAAAGTCTGATTCTAGCGTACGCTTGGATCGACTTGTTAGTGACTATGGCAGAAAGCTAGAGAAGTCTATTAATTATCTTGAGAGATTTGAAAAAGAAACCCAGTACTCGCTGTCGAAGTACCCAGGCCCCTCAGACCCTTCTACCGTTTCAATATCGTTGATTGGCCTTCCCTCGCCGACAGATCTGATATAGTAGAGACTATTACTGTCGCTAACCCGCCAGCCTCGTTAGGTTATCCTATTTCCAGGAAAAATGATTTAAATAAGTTCGGTCCGGGCTGTATCAGAAAAACAAAAAGACCAGTGATTTGATCTTCATTACTGTAGCGGCTGAATCTGGGAAAAAGTTTTCCTTTGATCTAACGGGGTCTTTCCCTGGCTTTGTCATAAGTTTAAGAAAGCCAAAATTTTACGGAATAATACGTGGTGTGGATACAGTGTTTGACATCGAAACTCTAGCAGCCACTTTTCCTGAAATCCTGGAGTTCAGGTGGCTTGGAAAGTCAAGAACGGCAAAAGCGTTATATGAATCTGAAACATATTTGAAGTATTATATCGTCTATGAGACTAATTTTAGTTACGAGTTCTTCAGAGTTGAGAAAGACAAACTGATTCCTAAAACATGTTTTAATGGTCAAATTTTCTCTCATATGGAAAAAGAACTGTGATTCTGCAACTCTGAAGTGTGCTCGTTGCAGTGGACATCATAGATAACGAATGATACTCCCTGCAACAACGCAACTTATAGCCCCAGCTGTAACTCGAATAAACATCCACCCTATAGTTTCAGTTGCCCTACTGTTAGGAGGTTTCTTAAACGAATACAATTACTACAGTTACGTCCTTTAAATCGAATGGATCTTTGTTGGCAAATTTGTAGTACTGAAAGAATTTGTTTCCGAAATTACTTCAATACTATGTTTGCAACAGCACTATTTGTTGAAACTTTCGTCGAGTATGTTGAGTTCCTTTTCAAGTTCCCTTACACGATATATTTACGGGTCCTGCAAGGTCTACTGGAGCCCGCCAGGCGGGTAGTGTTGCTAAATTTGTTCCTAAAGAATTCAGTGCTATTTTATCTTACGCTGATGAATCTTTTCTTGCATGCAAGCTTTTTGATTTTATTTTAGTCAATTGCTATTTGCCTACAGATTATCACGATGATTTGTCTCTTGAAGCATTTACCTTTGCTTGCCATAGATAAATTTTATGGCCCAATTAGATTCGAGTTAACACATTATTATTTGTGGTGATTTTAACTGTGATCTTGATAATTTAAATGAGCGTAGTACAATTTCAGGTTTGTCTTTACCTAAATCTAATATCTGCCGCCAGTAATTTGATTTTACTTATTCTCATTTGAGTGGGAGTACGAGTAACATCGATCACCTTCTTTCTTATTTTGGACCATCTATTATGGTAAGAGCTATCCTAGATTTCCCAATAAGTGAGCATTAGCCAATTTAGTTTTTGACAATGTTTTCTATAATCTATAATTCGGTTTTGCATCTAATTCTGTTCCTATTCATCCAAATATTTTTCCACTCTAGAGAAGCTTTTCGAGTAAACGGTGTAAACCGAATATAGAAAATACTGAATATAGTCAAGTCTGTTTTTTGTACATGCTAATCATGAATCTAAATTGGCTTTTCGTTTTTGGAAAAATTGTGGAAAACCGCGGGATCGTCAGCCGGCTTTTCTGTGCCTGCAGGAAAAGAAAGTGCTAATGGACGTTTCGTCCGAGGTTGACGCGAATAATAAGAAACTCTGGAAAGCTCTACATTTAACAAAACGAATTAATAAAACTACAAAAAAGAATACACCTTCACTTGTTTAATGGGAAGCTCATTTTGGTGACCTTTTGAATTCTTGTGATGATCCTAAACAACTTCTGCATGTTGATGAAATTTTGAATTGTTCTTTTAATTTTGAGAATTTTGCTATTTCGTTTGATCCTTTATTGGGTGCATATCGTAAATTAAAAGTACAATCTTTTCAAGATGAGGATGGGATCCACTCAAATCATTTCAATTGGCTCTCACTTCTTTTCTTCTTCTCCCTTTGAATTTTTTTAGTCTTATCCTCAAGTCTGGTAATGTTCCTTCATCTTTCAAGGCTGAGGCGGTAACTCCTATCCAAAAATCCGGTAAAAGAGATCCCCGATCTGGTGATTCTTATATACCGATAACAAAGGGTTCTATCATTGACAAGCTTTTTGAATTGTGTATAAAGGACATTTTTGAACATCTGGATGTTGACCTTAATCAAGAAGGCTTCAAGGGAAGAATGAATTTTCACCATGCCCATGCAATTATTAATGAGCCAAGGTCTTCTGGCTTCTTTATACACTTTTAATTGATACAAAAGCAGACTCTGACAATGTTTCACATACTTCTGCTCTTTCAGCCCTAATTAGTGGTGGGATCCCCCTTTCTGTGGTTAGAGATCTCAGATTCTGGTATTGAGGCTTATAATGAAAATTTCTGCTTCTGATTCTTTTTCTAATCCAACTTCTGTTGGTCGTGGAGTTAGACAGAGTGGAGTTTTATCCCCTTATATTTTTAATATATGTTTGGCGGAGTTTCTTTTTCACTATCTAAAACCTTTATCTCCCGGGGACAGAATGTCTCTTTTATTGCATACGCTGATGATATTATTTTACTCAGTCATTCTAAAGCTAGTTTAATTCATAATTTTAATACCCTTTCCAGTTAGCTTAAGATTAGAGGCTTTTCTATCAGTGCTAAAAAATGTCTATACCAATTTGGAACGGGAGTACTTCATTTCCGGTTTCTGATTTCCGGTTCTTTATCTGGGTTACCTTATTGTGCTTCAGCTCAAAGTTCTAAGTCAATGCTAAAGTTAGATATTCAAGAAAATTTTTAAATTATCTCAATGATACGGCTTCATGGTATCTATTGTGGTGATATTTTAAGTTCTCTCTTTTACGCAGTTGCCCTCCCGCATGTTCTCTATCCTGCCCTTCTTGTCAAATTTTAAAATCGGCGATTTATCAATCAGGTGCAAACCAGCACCTTATTGGAGGAAACGATATAAAGGACAAGCCCAAAACATGGTTCAACACCGTCAAATCTGACCTCACGCCGATTGGCGGGCTCCGAACACATGGTCGCAGATGGGACCCTTCATGGCTCGAAATTATCACTCCATTATCCCACGACATTGACCTGTGGAATTCAACAGTCTGCCAGATCCTGCCGCCAGGGAGAGCTACATAGTTTGTGTCCTGATCCAAATACAAGTAAGTAATATTTGTCTTCAATTCGTGTTTTCTATTCTAAATACTGTAAATTTTAACTTGGTTTTGCAATTTGTCTTAGTAGCACTGAATTAGTTTTAAGACTTAAAATTAAAGTGCTGCTGGAATTAGCTAAGATTAACAGGGATAGTTTTTATCATAAGTCTGTAAACTTTATCTTTATGCATAACCTTTTCCCTTTTTTCCAGAATTTAAATAATGCTTGATTTTGTGTTATTGTGTTTTTCTACCGTATTTTATTCAGTTATGTTATTAAGCCCATTTTACATCAATGCTTCGTTTCTCTTGCTGAAGTATTTTGTTTTTCTTTCGTAATTTCATTTATGTATTTTATATACTCCTCATTTTTGAGGGAAATAAATAAATAAATAGGTCAAATGTTTAACCATAAGACCAAATCACTTTGTCACAAAATCTTGTCTCATAATCAAAAAAAAAAAAAAACAAAAAAAAAAAATAAGCAAAAAAAGCAATGTGATTAAGATTATATTTGGATGGAAGTATGAACTTAATTACTTTAGTGGGAATATTATCAGGGCCAGACGACGAAGAATTTTTCAATCCCATAACAATTTTAGTAATTTCTTTGTCCGTCGCTGGTTCCAAAAACATTTTACTTCATACTAGGTGGCCCAAGATAAGCAGGTCGATTCTCGTCGTGGCAAAATTATTTTGTATAAATTTTCTACCTTCTACCTTGATTAGTTTATCTGATTTTTGACTGCAAACAATTCATTGTTATGCAATCAAGATAAAGAAGAAATAAAAAAAGGAAAAAAAACGTGTACACACTTTATTTAAAATATATACTCATATACGAATCTACATCACTAAAAAAAGAGGCAGCTTCGTTGGTTCTTTTTCCAACGTAAAGCCCGGTTCACAGGTTTTATGTTACCTCCTCACACTCAGCAGGCTAGACCTTTAGCCTTAGCGAGTGGACCTAGGCATTTGATACTCTCACGCTTGTTCTCATGACATTATTTTATGTACTTTTTTCGTAATTGTTGTTGTCTGTCTCCATTCTGATGGATCCATGATTCATTCTTGGTATATGTATATATATATATATATATATATATATATATATATATATATATATATATATATATATATATATATATACATATAGACTGACCCGGAAAAGAAGAAGAAATGGAGAAAAAAAAGAAAGATGAGGAGTGGAAGAAGTGACTAGGACTAGTTTGTATTAAAAACAAATAATAGAGGAAAAAGGTTGGTCCGATGAAGCTGAACTTGTAGGTACACGTCCAGGGCCATTGCGGAATAAAACTTATTAACTTCGAACCTACTTGAAAATATAATGAAAATTTTCGGTTGGATATTTCGACCAGTTAAAAAAAAAGTCAAAGACAAAAATCCATCTTCAGCGACGGAGAAAAAAAATTACTAAAATTGTTACGGGATTGAAAAATTCTTCGTCGTCTGGCCTTGATAATATTCCTACTAAAGTAATTAAGTTAATACTTCCTTCCATTATTTCTTCCTTAACGAAACTTATTGACCTCTCTTTTCAGTATGGTATTTCCCCGAGTAGTCTCAAGCGTGCTCAAGTCATCATATTATATAAGGGGGGGGGGGGGACACGAAATGATCCGCCCAACTATCGGCCAATTTCTTTGTTGTCTGTGTTTGAGAAAATATTTGAGAAGGCGATGATTTGTCGTCTTAATAATTTTTTTACTTCTGAAGATTTTTTAACGAGTTCCATTTTGGTTTTCGAACACATCATTCAACTGAGCATGCTTGTGAAATTTTACTGAATTATCTTCACTCTGCCCTAGACACCCTTTTGATTCCTGCTGCTTTATTTCTGGATGTTCATAAAGCCTTTGATTCTTTAACCTACAGTGTTCTTCTATTTAAAGTTTCTCATTTTGGCGTAAGAAGTAGTGCGTTTTATTGGTTCAAGTCTATAATATCTGGTAGAATAATTTCTGTTGATCCACTTTTTCGCTCACCATCAAGTGTTGACCAGAGGGTCCCTCAAGGGTCAGTTTTAGGGCCGGTACTGTTTTTAATTTAAGTAAATGTTCTAATTTTTGCGGTTAGAAATAAAAACCTCTTTACTGCTGTCGTCTATGTCGTCAAATATTCTCCCGAACTCATAACCATAGTTTGCATACCTCGGATTCTCTTGTTACTTTTACCGATGATACCACCCTTATTACTTCTGGGAGAACAGAAGAGGGGCTTTGTACAAATTTAGTGGACCCCTTCGAGAGATTTGGTTCGATGCTAACTCTCTTGCCTTAAATGTTTCTAAAACTAGTTTTTTTAGTTTTTCTCGTATACCTCAGGCTTGTCCTCGATTATCTGAAATTCATATATCCAAAGGCTATATTAGTAGACCAAAGGATGGCCATGTCCGTTTCCTAGGTATCCTCTTAGTTGAAAATTTATCTTACAAACACCATATTGATTTGATTAAAGTGAAGGTATGCAGAAACCTCGGTATTCTAAGAAAACTCAAACATATTTTTCCAGGACCAATTCTACGAGTCCTATTTTATAGCTTAATGTTTCATTGCCCAGTCATATGGATGTCTACTTTCCCTTCTTTTCCCAAACCGCTTTCGAATACCTACGATAAAGCTATAAATTTTATCCAGGATATAAACCGTACGGCAACTAAACCATTACTTGATATTATAAACTTTAAATTCTTTCCTGTGCGTCTTTCGCTTTTCTTCAGCTCCATGGTGATATTCCTAGGTCCCTTAGATTTATGTCTTCTTTTGTCTCTGATCGGTCAAATTATCAGCTCTGTAGTTCTCTAGATATCCAAATTCCGCATACACCAACAATAAGATCCGATTTTAATCCTTTTGTTGCGGGTCATTTAATATGAAAAACCCTTCCCGATTCAGCTCGAGAATGCCACTCGTTTGGCACCTTCAAAAGACTAGTAAATTTTGTTTTGTTTTCATGTGATTATTTTTCCTTACTTTTACCTGAATAAATTTCTAGTTTCTCTGCGTAACTTTACTTTATAGTTTTTATTTATTTATATTTTCTTTTCTTCTCCTTTTTGCTCTTCTGTCTGTGACTGTGAGTATAGGTATTTTTTTTGTGCCTTATACGCAACCTTTATCGTGGCTTGCTTTTTTGTTTTTTATGGTTGGGAATAGTTTTTCATTTGTTTGTTTTTCGTTTCTGTTATTCTTTTCTTTTTTTTCTGTATAATCTGATTGTAACTAAAGGATTGTAGAAGGTTATGATGGACACCTTTTTGATTTGAGAACAATATGCAGAGAAATGAATTATGTTAGGTGTTATTGATGTTTGATTTTTTTTGTACTGCTTTTTTTTCTTCTTTTTTTTATTTCAATAAGTAATTGGCTATTGTTCTCTGAGTTTGTGAAACGTATTTACTCCCCTAATTACAGGCCAAGGAGCCTTCGGGGGGGACTACCACAGTGTATTATTGTATGTGTATTGATAATGAATAAAACCTTATAGTATCGTATCGTTGTATCGTAAATGTACTTTCTTGTCTGACCTCTTGATTCGTGCATATACCCTTACCTGAACTGCGTCAGTAGCACATTTATTAGCAACATCTGCAGCTAGAGCCTTAGCAATAGATGCGTAGTACGTATTCCTTCGACCTTGATCGATTTCGTAAGCAGACTTCATCCAAGCAAGACGAGACGTCTCAATTCCAATTGCCATGTCTGCCAGAATAAAAGCAACAGCCTAAGGAAGAAAAAAAAAGTTTTTTTTGTAACATATAAAAACAAAAATTACCAATAAATAAAAAATATTAAAGATAAATAAAACGATTTAGTAATGATAATAATATATCGGTATACTACAAATAGTTTGCATTTACAATTTATATGACACTAAAATATACACAATTTTGATTCCTGGCTACACTCTTACAAAACCCCTGAATAGATATATTCATATACTCAAAGTTACAACTGAAATTAAAAATGGTCTTCGAAAAAAACTAGAAAATAACTAGCTCAAACTAGAATATAAAAGAAATTAGAAAATCAATCAGGACTGATAATATTACATGTTAATCTAACAGTAGATCATAGCTAAAAAACTGACAGAAGTACTTTGCGTCTTTTGGTTTTAGTTGACCCACTTCACTCTCTAGGACATTGCATTCCATATCATATAATTGAATTGAAATCATAGCGGACCGCTCACATAATTAAATGTTCAAAAAGTTCGGCAAAGAAACAAAATTCCACTTCTCTTAATTTTCTCCCCCACCAGTCCAAGAGTAAAACAATTACTCACAACACATCGCAGTACAAAGGAACCTGGGGCCAGCAAATTTGTTTATCCTCTTCCTTCCCCCAATCTGTCGAGGGCTTCTCTCTTTATTCTCTCTTATAGTTCGAGATTCATTTAAATCTCTTTTATGACCCATTCCCACCCTATTCGAGGTCCCAGCCGGACCTCGAATTACGCTGTTTCTTCTTAAAACCAACTTTATTCTATATTTTCCGACACCAAATCAATATAGTTGGTTTTAAAATGCAGGATGTATCAAGCTAATGCGGGATTACTTTGCCCCAAAACAAAAATCCCAACCCACTCTCTCTTGTTAATTTTTAAAAATGCAACATGTGCAAGACAATTCGGCACTAAGTGCCTCAAAACACAAAGCCTATTGTTTGTTTCCAATGTTTTGATGCTAATAAAAGTTTGATTCTATATATCAAAGTGTGAAAGCCACATGAACATTTTAGAAACAATTGTGAAAAATACTTCATTGCCTTGCATTATGATGTATAATTGTTGCCTTTGGCCCCAGCTGGACTTAAAAAAAGAAGCAAAATTTAACATAAACCCATAAAACTTTACCTCACGATTAGCCTCATTTTCATTAAACACCTAGCCAAGTGAGATTGAAATATTTAAATATTTTTTTAAAGTTTGATAGAAGTCATTCAAATGAGTACCAACAAATGATTGGAAAGCATGCAGCATTCTAATATTTTTTTTCTAACACTTAAATTTCGATTCTTCCAACATCTGCGCCAAAAAAAAAAGCTTGCACTATGGAAAAACGTAAAAGTTATATGTAAAAAAACCGTAACTTCTTTAAATGTGTGGCTTTTTTAATGATCCATCCCACTTAAACTTATAATTTTGCTAGGAATTAAAAATAGTCCAGCAATGAAGCACTTTTTTAATTTATTGAGGAATGGCCTTCATGCAAAAGGTGCAGTTTATACATTCCTAAGATTAATGATTAAAAAGAAAGCAAAACAAAGACAAGTTTATTTTATCAATAACTTTAAATATACCTTTTGTGTTCTTATTTACATAAGAAAGTGAAAAAGGGTTTCGTTTTTAAGGGAACGGCGAGCATTTATACTTCACTTTCACCGCACACTGCCCCCGTTTTACTTTTGACGAGCTTTCCTTAGTAAGAAGCAAGTCCCCCCTTTTAGGGATCCGATAAAAACTTTAAATACTTTTAATCTTAAGCTTTTTTTTTTTAATTTACTGCCTCTAAAAAAACTATTTCTAAAATATTTAGACCCTGTCTAAAGAAATAAAATAAAAAAGAATAAATGTAAAAATTAAGGCTATAGAAACAATTTCATTTTCGTGGCGTTAAATAGTTTGTCTATATTCCTACTATCATCCCAACTTGTTTTGTTTTAAATTTGCTCACTTTTTTTTTTATCTAGTTCGATGAAAAAGAACAAAACAAATATATACACAGCAGCCTAAAGACTTAGCTGATGTTTACTAAAATTGACTACCCAAAATTGAAAAACTAATTGAAGATCCTAATTTAGTGAAGGTGACATTAAAATTGAAATAAATTTAAGTGAAATGATTATTATGTCACCGAGTGGAAAGGAGATGAGTTTTTTTCATTTTTTCAATTAAAAAATAAAACAAACTTACTTGATGTTTATAGATTTCTGCTCCAAATGTTTTTCTTTCAGTTGCGTATTTTGTTGCTTCATCTAAAGCTCGCTGGGCCAGACCAACAGCACCAGCTGCTACCTACATAGAAACGTAGATCAATTAATATACGAGTATATATCAAGGAAAACGAATAGCCCATAAAAAAAGAATTTAATTTCTTAAACCACATTGGCCTGACATCACATAAAGAAAGAAAAACGAGCAAAAATGGGGTTTTTATAGGCCAAATGAAGATACTGAAAAAACAAAGAAAATATTTCGAGAGGACAAACGCCTCTCTTCTTCAGCGCGAAACGAAACGATGTATCAATAAAAGCCAAAAATTTAAAAGAATTAAAACCAACTACCTAACAACCATAAAAGCGAGTTATTCGCCAATATCCGCGATTTGCACAAAATCCAAAAAAATATGAACTGCCATCGACGGATACTAGCGAACAACTGACAAAGAGAAGGAACCAATTCATTCACTCGAAAAACAAAACGAACCAGCAATTAAGTCAGCTGGAGAACTATGTAATTTGACTTCAGATTTTAATTAATGCATTTCTTGCAGACACCCTTTGAGACCTAAGGGGTTGTTCACGTGTTTGAATAGATGACTGGGAAAGTGGTTCAAGGTTTATTTCAGAGATTACTAAAGTATCGGCTTCTCTTTTGATAAAAGCGAAATATGACTCGTTTATTTTTAAATCACTGGAATCTGTTTAAAGCTAGACCTAAATGTTGGTATTTATAAATTTCAACAGCTTCTCTGTAGTGCTGGACATTACCTTTGTCATGCGAAATAAGACTCGCTTGATTAAACAAAATAGTCTTTACCTTGATAAATTTGGGACCTTATAGTTTTACTATCAGTTCCTAAATTTATCTACGTACAGGCCCTATCCAAAAAAGTGAAGATTCTGGTGTCTACAGAAGCCCTTGTCGTATGGCGTTGGGTACATCGGAAGAACACTAATCAGCGGTTAAGGGATAGATAAACTCATCACTTTAGTTCATTTGATAATACACATAAAAAGTAGAAAAAAACAGAAAATTTTTACTCTGCCCTTGCAGAGCACATTTTTGAAAAACCAGACCATACTATTTTGTTTAATCAAGCTAGTCTTATTTCGCAAAATAAGACTAGCTTTTAAGAATAGACTTTTAAGAATAGACTTTGCCAAATAAGTCTTATTTGGCAAAATTATAAAATTATGGCAAACAGAGATAAATGTAAAAAATCAAATCTTGTTCCAAAACTTGTCGAATGAAAATCCAAGAAAAAAAACAGGAGCAACAGATGATTTCGGAGAATTTATGATAAAAACAAAGAAATATTAGAGAAAAAACTACAGAGGAAAGTTGTAAATACGAAATTTTAGAGATGAATTTTGAAATAATTTAAACCAGACAGCAATAGGCAAAGAAAAACGCATATAAACAGAAATTTACTACAGAACAAATCCGTCAAAGCTGAATATAAAAAGGATAATAAATTAAATGAAAATCACGAATGGAGGGAGGGCGGCAAAATAAAATCTAGCGGTAGAAGATAAGTGTCGCTCTCCACTAAACTGATGACACAGCTGAATATTAATTTACCAGCTGATAACCTATTAGCAAACACTCAAGTTATATATATATATATATATATATATATATATATATATATATATATATATATATATATATATATATATATATATATATATATATATATATATATATATCAGGGTAGCAGCAGTAGCGGAAACCTAGCAAAAGACGATCACGTCCCATATGAAATAAAACCATCTAAAAACAGGATTAACATCCTATTTTCAATTTTAGTGGCTTCAAGAATACGCTGCTTTATAGTAGTAAGTCTTTTAGTTCCACCATTCACTAAGATTGGAGGGAAACTTGGCCTGCTCTGGAAAAATATATTTTTGATTTTAGGCATATTTTTTTCAATTCCTTGGTTACTATTTTAATTCACATGAATGCATAATAATCGGAAGATTCTTACTTGGAATGTTTGTTGGAATCGGGCAAGGGTTTAGCGTAATCTACCTTCAATGTTACCACAGAGTGAGTTGAACTCAAATCCTTCAGAGCCAAAGGAGAGTCCTTTCTCCACTGTGCTGTGGCAACAATTAGCACAAGTATACCATTCAGCTTATGGTGTCTAAGGCGTGATAATAATACTTAAAAAATCATCCCATAAAATCGTGGAGCATTTGGCTTGAACAACAAGGAAAACCCCTTGACTTGAAAAACAAGAAAAGAGATTCCACGAGAACCACGATATTTCGCATCACCAGAATCTTTTTTTCTTTACTTTTTTTTCTCCGCCCAAGCTGGCTAGGTGCAGAAACATCATAGAGAGCTGTTTAGTGGCACATTTTATAGGAAATTGCCACATCTAGCGCCTTTTGTAATCAACAAACAATATTCGAAATAAAATAAAAATTTTGACACAAAACTACATTTTCATATACAAGATGATGAATGTCGTCAGAATCTTAGGTTGTAACCATATATGACGTAAACAGTAAAACCTTTCACCTTAGAGATAAGTAGCCCAAAGACAAAAGGTAATCAAAGAGATAATAAACATAAAGAAAAAAAGCAGTGTCTGGTACAGTAAGAGGTGGTATTATTCATGTCGAAAATCTCAAGTATTTTCTTCTTCATCTTCTTTCCCTCTTCTTACTTAGATTAATATGGAGACTCTTTTGCATAATCTCACCACCGGAATCAGATTCCCGGCCCTGCAATGTGTTGCTACAGCTAGGTTCGATCTCTGGGTCTCGTATTACCAAGCAGAGGTCAAAACAACTTCGTCACTACAGGGCAGAAATGTTTTTCTATAATTGATTAAAATTCTCTGTCACAAAATCTTTTAGGATACATAAGATAGAGATCAAAAAGAGCATGGAAAATAGCAAGGAAAAAAGGATTTTTTAACAGATCGAGCACATAATTGCTATTGAAGAAGGTAAAAAAATCGATGCTTATAAAATACTAGCAACTTGTGTCATACTTGGCGGTGGCTGGTGTACTACAAGCTATGGCTGTAGGTAGTATATAAAGGATAGTTATAGGCCATTACAAATGGGGATTATATAATCATGGTTGCACCTGTAGTGCTACCTAGTAAAAGGCGAACAGCCCATAACAACCACAAGTTGAAAATGTGTTTGGAGAACAACTGCCAGATGAGAAAAATTGCAATCTAACATTGATTCAGGAATGGTAACTATTATTTCAGTTAATGTTAGAAGTAAAAGCTTACTGCGAAAACAAATTGATAGGGATTTGAAAAAAAACTGGAGATCCCTCGAAAATGGCGTCAAAACGAAATAAAAAGTGGACCATTGGAATCAGCACGTCAAAAACTTGCATAGAAGAAATTAAGTTTTCCACATTGAACAACAAGGAAAATCACTTTTTGGCGTTTGTAGTACTGATGTGTCTCCCTTTTCCCCTCCAAGGTTAGCGGGGTATCAGAACATCATAGAGAGATGTTTAATGGCTCATTCAAAAAAATTGTTAAATCTAGTGCCTTTTGTAATTAACAAAAACAGTTTTTAATATAAATGATTTTTTTTTACCAAGAACTGCATTTTTGACTGACTATGCTGCCTGATTCCCTGTGGTTCATCTTTTACTATTCGAAGCAAGAAAAAGTCATATGCTTTTTCCTATGAGTTTCATAGTAAAGAGCCTACACTAAAAAAAATACTAAAATGCAAAACACAAATCTTTTTACAAAACAATGTATCATAAATATCTTTTGAAAAGTGGCTTCTCTGGTTATGGTGCCCCATTTGACTAACATCACTGCCTGTTTCCCTGGGGTTCGTCGTTTCATGGTTGCAGCTGTAGCTGCAACCTATATATAAGAACTGAAAACCCAAATCCTACTCATGCTGAATATGAAGGACTACTAAGAGTAATGGAGGTAATTTTGAGCCATCCGACGTGATCTCAAGACTTGGTAGGAATTTGTACTGGTTCTCTATGAGATGCTTGAATCATTCCCAAGAAAGGGAATGATTCAAGCAACTTCAAGGCACAAGGGGATTTCAGGGCACAATTATAAGGCCCCCAAAGGGCTTAAAATCTTACGATTATTATGGGTACCTAGGCATAGAGATTCGGAACAATGCGCTGGTAGATAAGGGAGCTAATTAAGCAGCTACGAGTATAAAAAAAAACAAAGTGAAAGTTATTCGATATATTTGTATGGGTTCAATTGGTTCTCCTCAGTAGTAAAAAAAATCGCTTTAAGTCACACTTTCCTCCAAAACTCAGCGAAAGTAAATTCGAAGAAAACAAAAAAGAAAAACCGATAATTCTGAAGAAACAGAGACCTGAACAGAGAACCTGACAAACATAGATAAATGTAAAAAAAAAAAAAAAAAATCAAATTCTGTTCCAAAGCTCGTCGAATGAGAATCCAAGAAAACAAAAAAAAGAGCAACAGATGATTTCGGAAAATTTATGAAATATTAGAGAAAATAATGCAGAGGAAAAATTGTAAATAAAATAATTGAAAGATGAATTTTGAAATAATTTATAGCAGACAACAATAGGCAATGGAAAACCCATATATACAGAAATTTACTATAGAATAAGTCCATCAAAACTCAAAACCGGGATTAAAGGTGAATTAGAAGATATATATGGGACAATTTGTTATAATCTGTAGATTTCAGGCAGATAAGACAATCATCTTAAACCTTGGTAAACGTCCTTATGGTAATGGGCGATATTGGAGTTATACGGGCAAGGACCGAGGTTTAATTTTCCATTAAATATGTTTTAATTCAAAGTCTATGCGGATCTTAGCTACTTTTACTACATATTTTTTTCAGGAAGTCGTTGCGAAGATCTTACTGGTATACAAAAGTTGTTAATGGATAATACTTTAGTTTAGGGCCTTTTATCGAACTATTTCGGCATTGGTTGCCGGCACTGGTTAGTTAGTCTACACTTAAACTTTCTGCAGTAGTTAAGGCTACATTTTTATACAGTTTTCGTTTGTTATTTCACCTATTTTTCAGAAAATAATAAAAGAAAGTCACAAAAGCTGCAATAACTACAAGACATTTATCTTTAATTATGAACTTGGCTATTTTTGAGCAATACTTTTTATCCAAAAGCGAATGTATTGCCGAAATAATTCCAATTTCTTTGATTTTTTTTCACTGGCTTTTTAGTTTTGGATTTCTAATCCTGACGTCTATTGCCTATAGTAAAGGCCATACGGCTTCAATGTTTTGTTATTTATTTATTTATTGTTTTTTTCCAAGGGGCACTTCATATGGAAGAGGTGGTCGTACAAACTTCGGTGGGAGCCCATTCCATTGAAAGTCGGGAGTTTTTGCGCCGTTTTTAAGAGTCAAAGGGAAATCGAAGGGCAACTAGCCACCCCCCAGCCTCTTTCCCCAAAATGCATCAAATCAAAACTCTGAGCTAGCAATTTGGTCCACAATAGATCAAAGATCAGATAACAAAAAATCCAGGGTTAACAGAACACTACAGAGCCTGGGGGAAGTGTTGTAATCTATTCCCTTGGGCAATATAGTTTTTTTGCGGAAGGGGTGGTCGTGTACGCTACAGAGGGGGCTTATTTGATTAGAAATTGAAAGTTCTATTTCCCTTCTTAAGAGTCACGGGTGATCTGTGGCCGACTAGAAACCCTAACCCACGCCCTCTTTTCCCAAAATACATCCATTCAAATTTTTTAGATAACCATTTTGTTCAAAATAGTCCAAAGATCAGATAACGAAACTTTGGACTTTGGGGTGGAACAAGCCCAAGTGTTGCAAGTTATGCCCCGGGGGCATATAAGGTTATCACGGAAGGCTAGTCATGTAAACTTCAGAGGGGACTCGTTCGATTAGATAAGGGGAGCTAGCCCCCCCCTCTCTTTTCCCCAAATACAGTTGATCGAATTTTTCAGATAGCCATTTTGTTCGAAACGCAATTTTTTTTTCAAAATAGTCCATGAATCATAGAACACAGCCTCTGGCGATGACACAGTCTCCCATAGTCCAGGGACAAGGGTTGTAAGCTATACACCGGGGGCACATAAGGATTTTACGAAAAAGATGGCCGTATAAGCTTTTGAGGAGGCTCATTTGATTGGAAATTGGAAGCTCTATTTCTCTTTTAAAGAGCAAAAAGTGTTCAGAGGGCAAATGGCTCCCCCCATGCCCTCTTTTCCCCAAATGTATCCGATCTAACTTAAGATAGAAATTTTGTTCAAAATAGTGCGAAGACTATATAACAACCCCTTCGAGGTTGACATAATCTCCAGAGCCCGAGGACAAGGATTGTAAATTATGCCTCAGGGGAATATCGAGTTTCCATAGAAGTGGCGGTCGTATGAACTTCGGAGGAAGATTGTTTACGGGAAATTGTATCTTCTTCCCTTGCCCTCTTTTCCCCAAAAGCATCCGATCAAAATTTTGAGATAGTCATTTTGTTCAAAACTTTCCAAAGATCATATAGCAATGCCTTTAGGGTTGCCACAACCCAACAGAGCACGGGGATATGGTCTATAGGAGATAATTCGGGGGCATATACGATTTTTATGGAAGGGATGGTCGTATAAATTTTAGAGAAAGGTCATTTGATTGTAAATTGAAGTTCTAGCTCCATTTTTTAAAGTCAAGAGTAATCGGACAGCAACCAGCCTCATCCCCCCCCCCACGCACGCCTTTTTTACTTAAATGCTTCCGATCAAAGTTTAAGCTAGCCTTGTTCAATATGTCCAAATATCAAATAACCATGGTTCTGGGTTTGAACCCCCCTTCCCAGCCCTCGGGGAAAAGGCTATAAGTTACTCTAGTTGCCCACCTTTAACATATAAAGTTTTTATGGCAGGCATGGTCCCATAAACTTTGAAGGAGGCTCATCAGATTGGAAATCAAAATTTATTGTACTCTCTTTAAGAGTCGAAAGTGGTCAGAGGGTAACCAGCCCCCCCCCCTCGCGACCTTTTTTCCAAAGTGAATCCAATCAAAATTTTGAAATAAAAAACAAAAACACTTTCCCCAAAGACATCCGGTCAAAATTTTGAGATAGCCATTTTTTAAAATGGTCTAAAGGCAAAATAATTATGCTTCCAAGGTTGACACCCCCCCCCCTTCCCCCGATGAAAGGTCTGTGAGTTTTGCAAGTTGCTTATTGTTACTTTTTTTTTACTTTGATACTTGGATTTACTGATTTACTGGGCAAGAGTGTAAGCTATACAAGTTACTTATTGTTACTTTGTTTACTTTGATACTTTCTTTACTTTGATACTATGTTACTTTGATTTAAAAAGTAATTAATTTTGAAAGAGGGAATTTTCAAAAACTTGAAACATTGGCAATAAAAACAAATAGAAATGAATTTAAAAAAATTTCGAAAAAGAAGTTTTTTAAAAAAAAAGTAAAGGCCATACTATATTTAAGGATAGCAGAAATAAAAGCCTATAATAATTCAAACTGAAAACGACCAGAAATTACTATTAAAGAATAAATGAAACCCGAAACGAAAAGAAATTAAATAAACGATCATAGCAAACAAACATACAACAGATGCGAATATAACTGAATAAACAAATCTTAAAACGAATAAAAATCCCTATAAACAAGAGTTTGGGTACTGCCCCCTTCCCTAACGATAGAAGTATAAAGCCTAATGCCACATTGGGAAAAATTAGATCTCTTGAACAGTCTTAGAAACATAATTGATACATAATGATATCAACTGCTGAAAGCTCATCAGCTCACGATTTTATTTCACTGCAATTGTCATTTTATTTTTAATGTTCTAATAAGTACAAAAAAAAATATTTGTAATATAATTCATTCTCAGTAAAGCGCCAATTACGCATCATGCTTTAGACTTTTACAATTAGGGAAGCAGGCAGTAGGGAAAACTATGAGTGTCTTAAACAATCTTGGAAAGAACTAATAAAATTATACTCAGTATCTGATATATTTGATATCATTAGTTCCAGATTTTGTTCCACTTTAATTTTTAATCTTGTAATAAGTACAAAAGAGAATATTTGTAATTTATTTCGTTTTCAGTAAAGCGCCAATGACGCAGTAAGCTTTATAATTTTACAGTTAGGGAAGTGTATAAAGGTTAGGGAAAGGTTAATAATAGTAGGGATAGTTTTAGTAAATATTTGCATATTTAATTTAAGTTTTACTAGTTTTAAGATTTATTTATTCATCTATATTAGTATATGGTGTATGTGTGTTTGCTATGATTGTTCATTTAATTTCTGTTCGTTTTGGGTTTTATTTATTCTTTAATAGTAAAAGATTTTTTCTTGTTTTAAGCCTGATTGGCATGTTTAATTTAAGTTTTAATCGTTTTAAGATTTATTCATTAATTTATAATAGTACCTCTTGTATGTTTGTTTGCTATGATTGTTTATTTCATTTCTGTTCCTTTTGGGTTTCATTTATTCTTTAATGGTAATTTCTGGTCGTTTTGAGCTTAAATTATTGTAGGTTTCAATTCTGCTAAACTTTAGTTTAATATGGCCTTTACTTTTCTTGAAAAACTTCTTTTTCGAAAGTTTCTTTCTATTAATCTGTTTTAGCGAACATCCCTTCTTCATATTATTTTACTTCGTCTTTTACAGACTAACTACTCTTGTTCGACAAATCCAGTTATAACCTAACATTAAACCCTTTTCACAGCACATGAATTTTCCAGTACTATAACTCAATCTAACAAACTAATACACAGTGGTCCTTAACAAAAGAGATCAATGTTCCATTTCCATATTTTCACCTATATTATTAGCCATTTTAAAGAAACAAAAGCTGTTTTTTCTTGGAACAGGTCCCCCACCAACGTCAAAAATGTTTCAATTTTCTGTTTAAGGTTTATTTAGATCAATGCTCGCAATCGTAGAGATGAATCTCGTGGGCCATGCTATATTTCAAAGCACGATCGCTGCCTTGCTAAAGAGAAAATATACATGTAAGTGAACATGAACCTTCGTCAATTCATAATGAGGAGCCTTGACCCTCTCCAGATCAATGGAAAATTGTTGCACATGCTTAAAATATCAACGAATAAGTCAAAGTAAAATAAACCGGTATTAATACTACTACTACTAACAACTCACTACAGCAACAAGCCACCTAATGCCAACACAGCTATGCACTCTCATCCTTCATCCCAATATAGAAAGATAAAAATGGTATTATTCTCAGAAATATACGTACCGGTGGTCGAGTTTTGTCGAAGGCTCCCATTGCGATTTTAAATCCTGCGCCTTCTCCAATAAGGACATTTTCTTTAGGAACAACGACATCTTCAAAGGTGATTCCACGAGTATCTGATGCTCTCTGTCCCATGTTCACTTCCTGTAAGGTATTTATCTTCTTTAATGTCTATATTGAAAACCCATACAGCCTAGTGGTATCTCTTCAATAGCCTCTATTTAATAGCAAACTGTCATTTGACTATTTATAATTTGCAGTTTATCCTTTTGTTAATACTTACACTTTATTAAACGAAATATTCTATTGCATGATAAACCATGTTAAATTTTGTTCATTAGAATATGCTTAGAAGCTAATGTGAGCCCAAAAGCAATCACAAACGCTTTAGTATGCTCATCAAGGTGTTCAGTATAGGGTAAGAGTATACGAAGTATAGAGAAAAATAACAACACAAGCAGTAGTCTTAAAATGGAGAGTAATATAATTTTGAGTTTCCTTTTAAATTTTAGCTGTCTAGGCTTGATTTAAATTTGTCCTCGTATTAACGGTTATTCATCAATTCCTTACACGGCCTTTTTTATTCTATTCATAATAAATTGGTTTCTGATTTCCCTTTTTGAAAATTACCTCTTATTTAAAAACTATGTAAGCAGTATATTAGTTTTGTCGATACGAAAGGAGATTACGGCCAAAAATGAGACCCTTCACATCTGTTTCGTCATCCGAAAATTATGCTAGCTCCTTGTCAGTTGTCAATGATCTACAAGCCACTGACATGTATACGTAACATAAATGTTGGCATTTATTGCAATTGATCAACTTATCCTTAACATGTGTATGTAAACAAGGTAAGTTGGCATTGGATGTGGACTAACTACATAATTTCCTGGTATGCTGGTCTGACCTTGGCCTGCCTTTTATCTATTTTGGAGATGTACTTACAGCTAATTAATACCAAGGGAATAATGCAGGGTTTGCTTATGAAAGCTATCCCCATAGAAAGTGATACAAGAGGAAGACGCATGCTTTGCTTAATAGAATGTTAATGATCGATTGTTCTTCAAGAAGTCGAGGCATCTATTGAAGTCCAGCACCTTAGGCGAATCGACCAGCAAGGCCATATACGTAAATTATTTAAGATTATTACGACTTTTTTTAAAATTGAATCGGTTAAATTGCAGGGGTGAGATAGAAGCTAATGGTATCCATGTGACGAGGGGCGTCCCGAGGGGAGGGGGGGGGGGTGCCCCTTCTAAATATTTTGGTTTTAGGTAAAATTTTCACTGAAGGCGACAATTTCGGCCGAAATTTTGCAAAATCGGCCGAAATTTAGCAAAATTCTTAGTTTGTGCAGAAAATTCGGCATAAATCAGGTAGCAATTCGGTAAAATTCATTAAGATCGCACTCCCAATAAAATGAGCCTCGGGACGCCCCTGCATGTGACTATACCACAATTAGAGGCAATGGGGTTAGATCAGTATTTCACAGAACCTTATTTAATTTTATTAGATTTAACTAATGTTTAGTATTACAATAAAGTATTTTAATTAAATAGGGGCTTGGTAAAGGTAATGGGCCTCAATCTTTGTTCCTAGATTCTAGATAAGGGGCCTCTACTGGAGGTTTCTTATATTCTTACATTGATATTTTGAAAAAATATAGACCATCTGAGCAAGCCAAAAAACTTCATCAGCCACATTAGTTCTGGCCTTGATTCATTAACTTTGAAGAATTACGACCTGCGTCGTGAATTGGTTGACAATTTGAATACAAATTTGATTCCGAAAGTGTGCTTATTAACCAGAAGAACCTACCTTTCTGCCAGGAGTAAGGCCTGGGGTGTCTCTTTCCACGATAAATCCAGTGAAAGCTTGGTTAGCAGGAGCCTTCGGATTTGAATTTGTTCGGGCTAGCACAAAGTACCTGCAAATTTAATATTGAAAATGTAACATTGCTTCTCTTTGTCTATTTTATTATAAGATTAAAAGCGGCTCACTTAATTTTTTCTATGCTCCAAATATTTTTTCAACTAGTTATTGAGCCAAGATGGTATTACAGGCTCTGGGTTCCGGAAAAGAGAATTTTCGTGCAAGCTTGAAAACACTAAACAACGTATAAAGACAATTTATCTGGCGTGCTAGCTTAAGACGGTAGCAATAAATTCCGGACGAACAAAACATCAAATAAAACCTTTTCACTTACCAAAGTCAACCTCCTATTAATATAAATAGATCAAGTCCATCCAATCTTAGATATAATATTAATAAAAAAATAATAGTAATGATAATTTTGCTGTTCTACAAGCCAAGGCATGGCAATTAAAAATGAAAAATTCCAATTTAATTGATTTGATTTATTTCCACTGCATAATCAAAATCAACACAGAAATCACAAAATCTATTCCTGTGTTCCATTGTTCCACATTAATCAAGCAAAGACACAAAAAGATTCAAATAAAACAAGCTTAAAAAAATTACCCAGACGCATATTCACACTAATGTGGAAAACCTAACATGAAGTAAATAACGTTGAAGTAAAATTTGACTTCTCCTTAACTACCATCGAAAATATCTGAAACATATACAAATTATCTGCTAAACAGATGATTCAATAAAATATTTGTTTCTAATAATTTTTGTTAGGGTTACATACAGAGGAAAGTAAATTTGAGGTCTTCGAATAAATAAAACACAAAACATATTGAAGATTAGTTACTCATGACCATCTGCATTTACTTTTATTTTGGTTTGTCACACATCTTTATTATTTGTGAGTTGGAATATCAATGAATATTTTTTTCAAAAAGATAGACAAATCACAATAATTTTTCCGACAACCCTACAAATATAACGCTTATTACTCAAACAGCCGTTTTTATTGGTACAAAGATGTTCAAAGTACTGAAACCCATAGAGAGTGGTATTATCTTTTTAATCAGCCATGACTAAGGATAATATCGTTCTTTTCCTTTTTCGTTTACGGCTATGTTCAAGTGCGTGTCCGGGATTTTGTTCGGCGAGGGGGGGGGGGTTAAAAACTAAAAATGAATCAAAATTTGTTTATATGCATTTTTAAGAGTCAAAAAATTCTGACTCGTAGGGCTTGAACCACCAGCGGGGGGGGGGGGGGGGGGGTTCAAGCCCTGACCCACCTATATACGGCCTTGGCCACGATCCTTATTTTTCAATGTAATGTTTCTTTTCTGGAAGTAGTTCTCGTCTCTTTGGTTTCAACTTTTAGCAATACAATTTTCTCATTCCCTTCCCCCTTGGTCAAAACTTGACAATCTGAGTTCACTTATTGGTGTTCAAAGCCCTAGAAAGGAGTATCAATTATTTTTCAAAAATGAATTGAAGTGACAGGATTCTTTAATGGTTCTATTTATGAAGATCTTGTCATTTCACAGGAAACCGGGGGACCACCCACAGTTGAGAATAAAAGAGCTTAAGTACAGGCGCATTTTTCAGCTAAATACCCAAATTTTCGCTAATTTTTCTTATAGAAATACGACATACACCCTTTTGTTTGGGTGTATGAGCCTATCTTGAGGACTAAAAGGAAGAAGAAACGCAAACTCATACAAGTATTACTTCTAATTTTTTGTTTTTTTAGGATGCATATAAGAAAGGGAATAAACTATAAGGAGTCGTGAATCGTTAATACAAATACTAGGGTATATAGGAGTCCTGTTATTGATGATAAAAGTAAAGGTCACCATCTAGTAGTGTCTAGGGTTAATTTAAAGCTGAAATTTCGGAAGGGTAACTACCTCTCGGGAAGTTATGATGTTGGTAGACTTCAAGATGAGAATTCGAGAGAAAATTTCCAGGAACAGTTCAATACTAAACTTGAGAATTTAAAGTTTGACATATGTGGAAGATGGTTGGAATAATTTTAGAAAAACAATTTGTGAAGTTGCTGATGGTGTCTTAGGGAAGAAAGAATAGATACTACTGAGTATACTTGTAAAACAGCTCTACGCTTCTAGGAGTCGAGAAGGGAATTGTGCGAGAATTATCTGAGTGACAGATCATATGAAAGCAAAAGAAAGGTAAACAAAAGGGGAGAAAGCATTAAAATACAAACTAAGGAGTTGTGAAGTGGAGGCCATGGATAAAATTGCCGAGGATCTGGAAGATGCAGCTAGATGGCATAATAGTAAAATATTGTACATGCATGTTAATAAATTAAGAGGGAGTAGTCAATCCGGACTTGTCCCAGTAAAAGGTAGGAACTGGGCCACAATTAGTGATAAAGAAAGAGCCAAAGAGAGAGGGTCAGAGCATTTTGAGAATGTCCTAAACCAAGATAGGGTTGCAGGAAAGATATAGAGGAAAATGAAAAGTTTGTGATACCTTAGATGTGAAGAAAGATTTGTTTTGTGAGTAAGAATTAGCGACAGTACTAAAAGGATTAAAAATAGTAATGCTCAAGGTGCTGATAGTGTGGTAAATGAGTTTCTTAAATATGGTGGCTCTGAGGTTAGAAATAAGTTAGTGAAGATTATGAAAATGATTTTTGAAAAAGGGAAGTACCTAACAATTTTAGTGAAATCTTAATTAAACCAGTTTACAAGAAAGGTGATAAAAGTGAGGATGGTAATTATCGAGGCACTAGTCTGGTCTCTGTAGGTAGCAAATTACTTAGTAATATGATACTTTTTAGACTGAGAGATGCTGTAGACAAAATTTTAAGAGAAGAACAGTGCGGTTTTAGAAAAGGTAGAGGATATGTCGACCAAATTTTCACTCTTCGGTTAATAACTGAGAAGTGCCTGAGATGCCAAACACCTTTGGTCCTCAGTTTTATAGATTATGAGCAAACGTTTGATTTTGTTGATAGAAGATCTTTAGCAAAGGTCTTATCCTTGTATGGTATACCAGACAAATACATAAAATTGTTTAGTGATATGAACGAGAATAAGCTGCTGCGGTTAAGGTAGGAAATGAGATTAGCAGCTGGTTTTATATTAAATCAGAAGTTAAGCAGGGTTGTCTTCTATCCCCTATATATGGATCATTTTGATGGACTCTGTCTTAAGGAGCACAGGAAAGGCAATGGGAGAACACGGAATCAAGTGGGGAGGAAAAAATCTCCTGGACTTAGATTATGCTGATGAATTAAGCATCCTAGATGAAAGTGTAAGTAAAATGAATGAATTGTTAGAGGTTTTGCGAGTTCAGGGTGCTAGAATAGGTTTGAAAATTAATGTTAAGAAGACTAAGTCACTAAGGCTAGGAATAAGTAAAGATGAAATGGCGACGTTGGGCAACGAAAAGATTGATCAGGTGGGTAGCTTCACTTACCTTGGTAGTATTATTAGTAAAGACGGTGGGAGCAGTGAAGATGTTAAAAGTAGATTAGCCAAGGCTCAGAGTGTTTTTGTCACAGTTAAAGTTTGGAAGAATAGGAAGATAAGTCTGCTAACCAAGACTAGAATATTAGAAGCTACAGTGATGACAGTGGTCAAACATTGCTCTGAAGCATAGGCGCTCCGCAAAGCGGATGAAGATTTGCTAGATGTTTTCCAGAGAAATTGCCTACGGATTGTTCTGGGTACCCGGCTGACAGACCATATTTCGTATTTGACTAACAGTAGGTTGGACGGAAAATATTGTTCAATCTTATCTTCTAGGGCTATAATAAGCAAAATACCGAAAAGGGTTGGACACGTTCTGCAAGCTAACGATGACCATCTTCGAATGATACTACTTTTTACTCAACCGTCTAGAGCTAAACAAAAAGTAGGTCATCCTTGACTGGGGTAGAAGAATGTAATAAAAAAAAAGATCTAAAGGAAATGGGAACTTCCTGGGAGGGTGTAAAAAGGGAGGTTTTGAATAGATTGGGATGCAGGAGGAGCTTGTGTAGCTTTGTTGGCCTCTGGCGGCTTGATGCTGCGATGAGTTGTTAGTAGTAGTAGTAGTAAAATTTTTTATAGTTATTTACATTTTATGGCCATAGCTAGTTATTTATATTTATCGCAATGTCTAGTTATTTTTCACAGCTAATCTAGCAGCCAGGAGGATCCAGTCGTAAAGGTACACAGGGAGATACCAACAATCAAACCAACCCCTATAACATGCAAAATCACCACATCCCCTGTCAGCCTCAATGAAAGAACATCACCGCAGGCCTTAGGATATCAGAGGAAAGATTAACGGCTCCTTCTTGATGCCCTAAGTGACTCTGAAAGCCCGGCGGAACTACGGTAAGGACTAGTAATTTTCTGCTACACAGATAATAAATTTAAAAAGGAAAAAAGAGACAAAACAACAGAGTTCATCAGAAGTTAAGTCCTCGTTTTATTTATTGAAATACGCTCAACAAAAATTAAATATAGCAGCATTAGCAATACTTCTGCAGAGTTCAAAATGCCTTTATTTATGTCGCATTCTGTATATCCAGGAAAAGAGATAATATATACAAAAGCTATCAGAAAGCATTTGAAAAAATAACTCCTTTGTTTAAAACCACGCAGATACATTAATCGTCAAAAATAGTCACAAACTATAAGTGAATTTTTTGCACATATTTTTATGTTTACTCAGTTTTTTTCAGTACAGTATATTTTTCCCCCAGTTATTCTATAGTCGCAAACAGAGTTTTAAGCCATGTCAAACTGTGTAAACAATCAATGAAAAAAAGAAAAGATACTAACCAGTTGGCCATCCCGCCATTGGTAATCCACATTTTCTGTCCATTTAAAACATAATGATCTCCTTTCTTTTCGGCGCGAGTTTTAATTCCAGCAACATCTGATCCAGCACCTGGCTCAGTTACGCAATATGCCTAGAAGAAATAAGTATCTTATACAAGAGCTAAATGAACAATGCTGTGCATACCCGAAAAACTTACATTAACACCACATCAAAACGACAAATGATGCCATTTAATATTTAGCAATAATATTATGAAGAGGATGTTTGTAAAGAATCTAACGAAATTCAAAAATATAAACAATAAGCAAAAAAACACACAAGTTATGCGCACAAACATTTTTTTTGTCCATGGATATTAAAGAAATTCTAACTTTTTTTTTATAAGTATGCGAAATATTTGCTTCAGCCGACCCTTTGGACAAGCACAAACTCCTCGTCTACAATATATGGAGATGCTAATCATGTGATCGCGGTGCAAAAACAAATAAGAGGCACCGAAAGTAGCTTACTGGTGAAAGCGGCTTACTGGTGAAAGCATCTTCAAAACTATATGGAGATGATAATCCCGTGATCACTGTGCAATTACACATAAGAGGTACCGAAAGCAGCTTACTGGTGAAAGCATCTTCAAAACTATATGGAGATGCTAATCTTGTGATCGCGGTGCAATTACAAATAAGAGGTACCGAAAGCAGCTTACTGGTGAAAACATCTTCAAAACTGTCCTCTACTGATTACATCTTGTTTCTTTTTTTCTTTTGATTCCTCCATCAGTGTTTTAATTTTAAATTTATGACGGGAAATAAATGTATACATAGATACAAAATGGGAGTTCCCAGAATCACACAAAGGGGAACTTCCGGATACATAGGTGTCCCCTCCTTCCAAAAATTTTTAGTTAGGCTCTTTTTTCAATTTTTTCTTAAAAAATGCGTTCATAATTGCCGTTCTGACAAATATCCTTTCTCCAGAAAATCACATGTACGTGTCAAAAGGGAATAGCATGAACACGTACTTTGTAGTCTCTATGATAGGTAGAATATGACGGCATTACATTTTCTACATAATGGGATATATCCTTTCCCCCCTGAATAAGGAGGGGGTGTAGCTGAATGCAGGTGCGTATAAAACCAATAATGTAAGGACAATTTTACGATGACTTACTTTGAATTAGGTCTCCTGCCGGGCGCTGCTTGGCGTAGAGAGTGAAGTATGCCTCCTCCATCCACTTCGGTCCATGGCAAGCGTTCGCACATCGCTCAACCTGATATTTGCCATCATCAGGAACTCAGAGAGGCTGTCAGAACATCGTTTCTTCGGTCGGCCGTGAGGTCACTCCCAACCGGCTTTGACAGGGTCGAAGTCATGAATTGTTTTCGCAGGTATGTGTGGAGGCATTCTAAGTAGGTGTCCGAACCATCGTAGTGTTCGCTCGGCTGCTTGGGTCGAAAACTGAGACTGCTTGGTGAGCTACAGCAGCTTCTCATTGCTGACAAAGTCGAACCATCGTAGACCTTCGATCCTCCTCAGGCTCTTTGACTGAAAGACATCAATTGCCTTGAGGGTTGCGGCTGAAGCTTGCCACGTCTCAGCTCCATAGAGCATCACAGAACCGACGAGGGCGTTTAAAATCCGCAGCTTCGTTGTGCGACTGATGTTCGGTTTTCGCCAGAGGTGACGGTTCAGTCTGCCTATGGCAGAAGACGCTTTGGATATTCTCGCTTGTAGTTCAGAAAGAAGCGAGCCATCTGAAGAAATTATGGAGCCCAGGTAGGTGAACCTTTGGACAACTTCGATGCTAGTGGTGCTGTCCAGGCTAACTGAAGGATTGGCAGCAGGAGAGGATGGGTCAATGGCCATAATTTTCGTTTTAGTCCAGTTTATCTGCAGTCCTACTTTTGCAGCCTCTTCTCGTAGGATTCGAAGCGCTTCCAGCAACTGCTCCATGGAGTCCGCCAGAATGGCCAAGCCATCGGCAAAATCAGCATCTGTAATGACACGATCTCCAAACTTGAGTCCAAAGCTGAGACGTGAAGTAGTCCTTGTCATAACGTAGTCCTAGTCCTTGACTTTTTACGATGTCCTGCGGCTATTTTCCCTCCCCTCCTGCTAAAACAATCTAAATTAAATATTCAGCAAAAATAGGAACAGATGCTTTTCATACAAGGTCAGGACAATGTGACACAGGAAGTTACATGGACGTTTCTATGGTAAAAACCAATATTTTAAATATTATGGAATAAATAAACATTGGAACATATTTTGTTCGATTGTCCATCATATGAAAATCATAGAAGGAAGATTCAGTTTTTTTTTGCATTGAACTTCTATCGGAACTTTATGCAAGATATATGAAACGGGAAATGTACAGTGCCGAATCAATAAAAGTGTACATGGTATCCTCGTTTAATTTATTTCAGTCGGGAATTTACTGCAAATTGAAGAAAGGATGGATTCTGCTACCCAATAAGTATAACTAAGACTAGCCAAAATAATACGAAAAAAAACTAAGAAAGTTATACTTCCTACCAAGTTTAGCTGGGATCCGACAACCCGTTCTGGAAAATGTTCTGATATCTAGAATTTAGTAGCCCAGATATTCCCCCACCTGTGGCAGGGATACCAGTTTAGAAGGGGGTCGGGGTGTAAGTTTCCCGTGGTTTTTTCATCTCTCCTTAAATTTTGAAAAATATCCTTATTTTAATATTATCATCAAGGCCATATCCAGGGGTATAGGGGGCTTGAGCTCCCTATCCTTGAAATGATTGTCCGAATCGTAAAAGCGTAACAATAATGTATATAAAAAAAATTGTTGGTGTTTTTTTAAAGATTCATTTGTTTTAAAGATTTTAGAAATCTGGTCATAAGGTCATTGAAGACAAGAGGTAACCTCAAATCAATTCAAATTTAAGCAGATATGTTGTACAGCCTACAGTGTGATTCTAATGATCAAAATAACCCATTATGACATAAAAAAAAAAAAAAAACAATAAACAAGTTAAGGAGGATTTAGTGCACTTTGCCTTAGCTATCCATGCTTTAATCCAAATTACAGAGCTAAAACAAAAAAAGCACAATAAAAACACTAAAACCTTTTTGGTATATCAGAAATAATTGTAAAAAAAGAGGCTTAAATCACTTACACACATTAATGGTTCGTCAATCATTCTTCCAAGGTATTTCTTCTTTTGTTCCGTATTACCTGCTATTAAAACAGGCATTTGCTAAAAAAAAAAAAAAGTAAAAGCCATACAGATAACCAACAGCATTACAAAAATCAAAAGCAAAAATATCGTACCCAACACAACTTTTGCAATGGACTAGTATAAAATTTCTAGTAAGTATCCGTGAGTAAACAAATGCAATAGCACTTTCTTTCGTAAAACTAACATATACCGAATTATAATAGGCTGAAAAAAAAGATCTTAGCGATATTTTGAATGAATAAATGGTTTCTGTCAGTTAAATGGCATTGATGTTACGATTTTGGACTCGGTTCACTCGTGATTACTGTTAAAAATATAATCCAAACAAATCAAGGGCGTCAATAGCCACAATTCTGGCGTGAGGAGGGGGGGGGGGGGAAATATTTACATACTGGCTGGTAGTTTTTATAGATTATTTTACTCAACATGTATACAAGATTTGTATCTAGCTCCCTAACCGGTTCCAAGAAAAAAGACACAATCTTGAAACTGGCTGATGGTAAAAACCTTTAGATGCACTTAAACACTATCAACCATAGGTGCCAACATGAATGGGCACACCTTCCCCATCCCTCTTCTTGGGAAAAGGACGGCAGTATAGACTTCACTTCGAAACCTAGATCTCTGTGAATTTTCTCCCCTGTTTTAGAAGATTCATTTTCATTTTAATGAAGTTACTACTAAGCGTTAACACATCGAAAGGGCATTAATTTATTTCAATCACAGCTATTCATTGGGGTTGTCCCTTCGGCAAAATTTACTGGCAGTGTTTTTATATCATACATACAGAGGAGTAATTCTGCCTTTTACATCAAACATTGCACTTAAGGACGTACATCAGTAAAGTATTGGATATTCAAAACAAAACTACGCAAAGCTTGGATGATGCATCCCGTGCTGGTATTTTCGAAGACCACACTGCCTTTCCACCACGTAAAGATAACATTTCGAATAGGGATTAATCCTTTTATTAGACAGTGAAAACAATAGCAAAAACTCTGGATACTTCGATCACATACACAGTGACCGTCATCTGTAGATAAGGTCATCTGCATGATGAAAGCCACTGTGTGTGATCAAAATATCCAGAGTTTTTGTCATTGTTTTTCACCTTCTAATTTAAGGATTTATCCCTATTTAAACTGTTTTGATGCATTCCATGCTAAGCTTCAACCATATTCTCGTACAAGCAAACAAAATAAGCTTCTTTTCAGAACCTTTATTTTATTTTCATTCTCTTCAATTTACGTCCTGGCAATACAGAAGCCAGTCTCGGCGTTTCAGCAGCAGCTATTAACATTTGTATATTTTTAAGGTTTCTTTATGAGACTTCCAGACGCTACATGCTATTAAGCAAATTCCATTTTGTACGTCATGTTCAAGCTGTTTATTTAATGTTTGTACCAGAATTGTATAAACATTAAGGATGTAAATCTGTGTGATCTTTTCCTTCTAAAGGCTTATTTAACTCCTCCTTCCCATATCTCGTAAAAGTCCTTTTAGCAACAGTAAAAAAAAACCTTGTCATTTGACAAAGGTGACAACAGAATATAACTAGTCGTCGGTTACAAAGTATGCGAAATTCCAAGTTTTATTTTTTCAATGAATCAAAACATCCAAAGAAGCTAATTTTCTTTTCTTTGTTTCTGAATTTTTTAAGAAAATTGATCCTCCCCCCTGATAAAAAAAGAAAAAAAAATAAGAAATAAATAGTGAAAATTCAAGTGAACAATCGATTTCCGGACAAACTTTCTTTGATATTTTAAAGAAAGTAGTAAAAAATGAAATTTTTGGAACCAGTTTAAATATAAAATCTGGAAAAATGTTTGTGTTATATTCACCTGACTCAACTACTTTACGATATTAAACAAAGTTTGTCAGGGAGGCAGTTTTCTGCTTTTTACAAGCCAGTTCTTTTATCCTCGATTTGCAATCCATCTTTCCGTTTCCCAGTTGCATCTTTCATAGTAACCAAAAGTCTCCAAGAGATTCAACTTCACGAAAATAATTCCTTAGAATACATCTTTTTCATTTACAATTTAAAACAAAATATGTAGCGAAATAGTATTTCTATTTAAAACTAAATTCTTAAAAATAACAGTCTTTAACTACAAAATTTAAAAACCATATGGAAGATATACAAATAATACTATTAATTTTACTAGAATCCCATATCAGGATATAATCTGATGATAATTATTTTCTTTCCGTTAATTAAGGCTTCCGGATGTGAAGCCAAAATATTCGGAGTTTTTATTTTATTAACATTCGGAAATATCATTTTTAAAACATTAAAAAGTTTTATTTTATTTTCACTGTCTTAAAAAAATTTTTTTTTACCTCTTTTTAACATATTTCCATTTCGTGAAACGCTGTATCTTTAAAGTTTTCCCGTTTAGTAAGCATTTAAAATACAACTGATATGTAACTTTCGGTGATTTTTTTAATCTATTTGTTTTCTTTCAAAGTTTTATATGTTCTAATAGTAACAGTAGAATGAAAGAACATTTTCCATAATGATTTGACAAGTAAGAAATAATTTACAGATCTAGCAGACATACGAAACAGAGCTAAGAGAGATGCAGTAGAGCTAAACAAACCGGGTGAAAATACACATTTTCATTTCCATCTTTTCGTGTGATAAATACTATTGAGTCCTAGAGATTTATTCCATTGGAACAAAGAAGATAATTACACCTAGAGGATTAAAAAACATGATAAAAATCAAAATACGAAGCAATTCTCGGTATCCGGGAAAAAAGAGTAATATGAGTAAAATAATTCTGATATCAGAAAAAAAAGAAAGGTGAAATGAACCAACATGACGACAGTGTAAATATTTGCCATATACAATTTAAGCTAAATTTTTCTCGTAATAAGTAAAATCCAATAGTTACAAAGAGACAGAAAAAAATTAAATAAATTTCAATTGCATAAAGAAAAGTAAAAAAAGGAAGTAATTGCTTCCTTCGGGGATATACGAAAAGCATAGGCTCGAATGAGATCTTAATATTATTTATTTTAAAAACGAGAAATAATTACTCCAAGTCCGTTAGCTTCCAAGGCAGTTGCAATCCCGGTACATCCCCATGCAAGTTCCTCACCAATCAAGCATCCATCTAATACGCTCAGACCTAATCCACCTAAAAACAAAAGCAAAGTAAATCTATACAAAAAAAATAATTTCATCAGAATGGGACACAGATATGGATTTTTCTAAGATCCATGATTTAAAAAATAGAGCGTATAGCTAGCCTTAATCCTCTCATAAGATATACCTTGTGGAGCTGTTTTATATGTACGTAACAAGCAGAGTTTTTTTCCTGCATAAATAAACGAATGGAATTGTTTTTAGATTTTAGAGTTTTCTCCTAAACTTCAACGATTTTAATTTTACTTGAAATCATGCTATACTTATTTTATACTTATTATCTCCTCCAACCTAATTTTAGAATTGTTCCATTATTATTTAGCAAAACGTTAACACTATTATTTAACACCATAGGCAACGATCCTTCGTTATCTTAGTAAAGACACATGTGCCTCCAACAATGTATTATTTATTTCTTTTTTTTCCAAGGCCACTTCGCATGGAAGGGATGGTCGCATGAACTTAAGGAGGGGTCTTCTTCTCTTCTTCTATTTAACAGCAGGCGGGCTTTTCAGTAAACTATTTAGCCCTTTTCCTTCTGCTTCACTCTGTGGGCTAGAGAGCTACTGGCTTGATTGCTTCATATTTATTAGATATATTCAGATATCTTTCAGCAGATCTTTCGACTCTAGGAGTTCAAATATAAGATGATAGATGTCGATTTCTATGCTCTGTGTGCAGGTATAGTTGGCTAGGCTCTTGACTGATAGTGGGATTTTGTGGTGTTTGAAGTATTTTAACAGTTTAGAAAGCAAGGTATGTTGTGCAGACGTCAGCATATTACATTCAAATAGGCAATGGTCAATTGTTTCATTATTCATATTACAATGCCTGCAAAGAGGGGACAGGGGAATTGAACCGCTTGAATTAGAAATCTTATATGAGAATGCAAGGAAATTTAGTCCATTTGTTCCAGAACGAATTCTATGATAAATTTTAGAAAGATACTTATTGGGAAAGGGGGAAAGGATAGGAATAATCTTGTTAAAATTAATATCTGATAGCCTCCATCGGTAAATATCTCTAATTGGGATTGGTCTCCCACTTGGCTGGTCAATATTTATAGCATTTTTTGCTATTTCATCAAGCTGATGATTACCACTTATGCCAGAGTGGCTAGGAATGTACTGAAAGTAAGTCTTTATGCCACTTGAAGCAAGATCATCAATAATACTGAGACAATGATAAGTGTCAATGTCCAACTTATATTGAGGAGCTGAGGCCAGCAACTCAAGGCTTGATAAAGAGTCGGAATAGATGATAATATTATTCAAATTTTCAATCAAAGATTGGTTTTGCTTAAGGTGTTCTAATGCCATGATTATGGCATTTAACTCAACAGACATTATAGATAAATTATTAAATAATCTCTCGCCCATTGCAATTTTCAGGTGAGGAAGGAAAACACCACTTGCAACCTTCTCATTCATTTTTGACCCATCAACAAACATTTGGAAGTGATTTTTATAGGTAATTGTATTAAGTTCTGCAAATTTTTCTGAACAAAAGCAATGGGGGTTAAATCTTTATTCCATTTTGAAAATTCAGTATTTATTATGGGAAATGACCAATTCCATGGAGGGGATTGGGGGAAAGTAGGTGGAATAGACTTTGCTGGTACAGGGAACTTCTTTTGAATATTGGCATACTCATCTGCAATACCTCTATACATGGCTGGATTTCTTAACCAATTATGTAATGTGTGTGAGCTATTTGATTCAATTTTTGTAAGATGTTTTATCAAGAGAAAGCTACGTCTCTCCCTTATTGTTGTTAATCCACTCTCCATAATCAGAAACTTGGTGCTTTTGGGTTTCCTAATACCAAATATGAGACGTATTATATCATTTTGTGTTGTTTCAATTTTTTGCATCTGGGTTTTTGCACATGCACCATATACAATGAGCCCATAATCAATATGGGGTCTTATATGTGATTTATAAAACTGGAGTAAGGTTTTCTCCTTACAACCCCAGGGTGTGAAAAGAAGTCTTTTTAGTATATTTGCTTTTCTATAACATTTTTTTATTGTGTTTGAAATGTGGAGGTGGAAATTAAGTTTTTGGTCAAGCATGAGACCTAGGTAATTAATATTATTATCTTCTGGAATAGTGGTTTTATTTAGAGTTAGTTTTGCATTAACATGGTTTCGCTTCCTGTGAAATTGGATTATTTTTGACTTGGTGGGTGCAATGGGTAAATCTGAATGTTGAGAGAATTTTTCAAACTGGAAAAGTGACTTTTGCAGATTTGACTGTGCTATCCGAAAGGTGTTGCCAGATGACCATAGCACCAGATCATCAGCATATTGTAGATTCGTGTGGGGTAGGTTCATGTCCCAGAGATATAGGGCAAATAGGAGGCAACTGAGGACTGCTCCCTGAGGTAGGCCTTTGGATATTGTCTTTTGGGGTGAAGAGGCTGAACCAACACAAGCAATGAAACTTCGCACTTCTATGAAGGATTTAATAAAGGATACTAGCTTGGGAGGTACTCCAAGGTTTGCAAGTTTATTTAAAAGGATTTGGTGGTTCACATTGTCATATGCATTGTCATATGAGGGGTTCATTTGATCGATATTGAAAATTCTATTGTTTCAAACAGTTCGTGGTAACGAACTGTAAGTAAGGAGCGACCCGGCTCAATAGTAACCGAAACTCTTAAAAAACGGAATTTTGATACCAATAGATATATCAAAAGAATTGGCTTTTAATGCTGATTTCAAACATTTAAATTTCATTAACTTTAGTCTTACCCATCAAAGGTTACGAACCTGAGAAAATTTTCCCGATTTTCGAAAAAAGGGGAAAACAGCCTCTAATAGTCAAGTGATCTCAATGAAAATCACTCCATAAGATTCAACGTATCAGAGAACCGTACTGTAAGGATTTGAAGCTCCTATCTGCAAAAATGTGAAAAGTAAATACAAAAATGTATTTTTTGCTAGAAGAAAGATCACGGATGCGTTTTTATTTGTTTTCCCCAGTTGTGATCGTATCGACCAAGTGGTCCTAGAATATCGGAAGAGGGCTCATTAAAACCGAAATTCGAAGTTTTAGCTATCTTTTAAGTGACCAAAAAGAACTGGTGGACAAGTAGGTCCTCTCCCCCGCCCCTTTTTCATCCAAATTATCTGATCGAAATTTTGACAGATCAATTTTTTTCTGCATTATTGAAAGGCCCCAAAAACATGCACTTGGGAATAACATGACCCCCCACCCCACAACCCCAGGGGAAAGGTCTTTAAGTTATAAAATTTGTCCACTTTGTCCACTGTTTGTGCATAGTATTTGTTATTGGGATGTAGACATACATTTTCGGATGGAGATTGGACAAATTTCCTGCTGGAGCTTTTTTCACGGGGGAAATTTTCATTGGTAAGGAAGTTTCAAGGGGGTGAACTTGTCAGGGGAAATTATATATGGGGGGAATTTGCCAGAATTTTTACACAAGATTCTTTTTTTATGTCTTGCTTTCTCTTTTCCGTCTCAATTTTACGCGCAGAGTAGTTAAGAGTAATTCTCCTGGGTATATTTTCACCAGGATTGGATTGCCTAGAGGATATTTCCGTCGGGAGGGAGTTTCTCGGTGGAAGTGGGGCCGGATTTCCTGGGATTATTTAAAAAATGAACAGAAGTTAAATAAAAAAAACAAGTTTTTTCAACTGAAAGTAAGGAGCAACATTGAAACTTAAAATAAACAGAAATTATTACGCATATAAAGGGGGCTGCCCCCTCCTCAACACCTCGCTCTTTACGCTAAAGTTTGAATTTTGTCCGGATTGTTTAATAATGACTCCTGAAACACAAGGGCCGTTTAATTAGAACAACAAGACGCTTTTTTTTAAAAGTACTAACAAACTTCAGCGTAAAGAGCGAGGTGCTGAGGAGGGGGCAATCCCCTTTATATACGTAATACTTTCCGTTTGTTTTAAATTTCAATGTTGCTCTTTACCTTCAGTTGAAAAAACTTGTTTTTTCTATTTAATCATTTTAAGGTTTGATAGCGATTCGAGGACAACCAATCACTCTCACTAGCCCTTTTCCATTAAAATTTTGAGCTATTCATTTTGTTCAGAATAATTGAAAGAAGGCTCAATAAATAAGTTTCGGGGAAGAGCTGACACCTAACCCCCCAGGGACAAGGGCCGTAACTAATACAAGTTCTTGATTTTTCGCAAATATGTTCCATAGTGGAAGACGATGAGGATGTTTGACCATGGGCGTGTGATAGGTACGAAATTTTCAGAGTGTGTTCTCTAAGCCAAAAGGGTAATACGATGGAAGAAGGTGCTACGGGGCTCGGGAAAGGGCCAAAACAGTATGACCCTAATCAGTTTGACAATTACATCCATAAGTCCTTGGGATCCAAAGGAAAACGGGAAATCCTCGTAAGGGGATCCAGATGCGGAAGAAGAAAAGAAGAAAATACTAGTTCTCCCGAAAACAAAACGCAAAAAAGGGCCGACTGAACTTTTTTTGAAAGGCTTAAAACTTAAAACCGTGGGTCCCTGGGTAAAGGACCCCAATGTAGAAAACCAATTCTAGTTTACAGGCATGGGCCCTCAAAAACAGGAATTTTCCCTAATTGTCTTAAAGCCTATATTATCCAAGTCTTTGGGTTAGAGCACGATAAAAAATTGAAAAACAAATTTGGTTCCTGCGAAACTGAGGCCAAAAAAAGGGCGATTTTTTTCTTAGTCTGGGGCGCAAAAAAGGTCTAAATTTTTTTCAGACTGGCTTGAAACTTTCCAAAACTATTACTTGGGCTAATATTTCGCCGGAGGGAGGGGACCTGAAACGGGCCAAGAAGCTTGTTTTCCCTGATCAGTTTCAAACATACAGCCGCAAATGCCTGGATCAACAGAGACCTAATGCCAAAAAAAAAAAAAATAATTTAAGGGCACGGTACCTCCAAAACGAGAGGAAAACGGACCAAATTTTTTTCTAATTACCCGAAAAACTAAGGAAAATAGACAAAAAAAAACAACTTAATAACCAATCAACTTTCTTCCCAAACCACTAGAAACTTTCACCCAGAATTTCCAGGGCCAAGGGAACCCTCATGCGCACAACACAATTTAGGCTTGGGGCACTGGCGATCAGCCACTTAATTGGAATGACATGTATCTCTGGAAGTCCTTGGGTCGAGGAGACTCCAATTCGCAAAAAAAAAGGAAAAAAAAATATTGGTCTGCCAGGAAATGAGGCCCAAAAAGAGAATAAGTTTTATTCTACACGGGTTAAAACTGAGACTATAAATCACTGGCCAAGGGGACCCGAATGTTCAAAAATATTTTAGTTTGAAGACATGGGAGCCTCAAGATTGCAGCTGAAATAAGGGTCATTTTTCCAATTGGGTTGAAACTTTCAAGGGTCGTTACCTCAGCTAAGGGGACCATAAACTTTTGTTTTTGGGTGATTAGAGCTAAGAAAACCTCGATTCATACAGAAAAAAACATAAAAAATTTTTGCACCTGAGAATTGGACTCTAAAAAGGGTCCACAAATTCTTTTCTTGAACAGATTGAAATTTAAACCTTACTTCCTTGGGTTAAGTGTATCCTAATGTACAAAAAAAATTATTCAGGGGGCATAACTCTCCCCCCAAAAGATGTTTGCCATAAAAAGTGCTAAAAATTGTTTTCTGATTGACATGAAACTTTCAAAGATCGTTAATCGGCCAAGGGGATCACATATTATAGCTGAAAGGATCTTAGAGGCCCCAGAAATGGGCCAAAAAACTTGTTGGCCTTGACCAGTTTGAAACTTACAACCGAAAGTCCCTGGGCAAAGGGGAATATACCGCAAAATATTTGCTAGAGAGATTGGGCAAGAGGGCCAACGAACTTTTCTTTTTTCTAACGTAGCTGTCTCTCCTATAGTCTATCCCCGACATGCTACATCGCGTTTCTAGTCAAGAAATGAGACTTGTTCTCGAAACATGCTTTAGATTATCTTTTCTATAACAGCTTATAAGCTATAACACCTTTGCTACAACAAATGAAAGGTAGAACATCCTCCATCGGTGAAATCATGGCACAAGTTCAAGTTGCTGTAATTTGAATTTACTATCGGTACAAACTTAACTTATTGAACGAAACTGAACGAAAAAAGGATGAGAAGTGTAGAATTAATTCATGACAAAGAGGCCAATAGGATCTTAGAAAAGATAGTAGTTTTATCTTACCAAACTCTTGCGGGATGTGGCCATTCATGAGGCCCAGAGCGTGAGCTTTCTTGATGACATCCCATGGGTACTCTCCAGTTCTGTCATGATGAGCAGCAACGGGTGCGATTTCTTCTCTAGCAAACTTGCGAGCCAATTCTTGGAATTCCCTTTGTTCAGGGCTAAGATCTAAAATAGTTTAGATAGAATAGACTATTAGTTTGTAGAGTGTTATGTAATTATTTTACTGATATATGGAAAATAAATCTATCTATCTATCTATTTTAACTATGAGCGTAATAATAATATTTGTAAGTTTAAAAAAAGAACAAGTCATAAAAAGTAGATAAATAGGCTCATGTATCTGTAATTATTCCCCTTTCAACAAATTCTGTTGTGCGAAGGTAAACCAAGAGTTACAATTGAAAACACCCAAAATATGCCAAAATTAAGATTATACCCCTTTTAATTAACACAAAACCTCTTAAAAATGGCATCTTTCCAAAAAAGGATACGACTACTTTTTCCCTTGTATCTCAAATCCCTGATCAGCAACATACCCTCCTGTGTGGCCTAAAATCGATGATAATTACATTGGGGGAAACTTTCATTTTTAAGGATGATCTCGGCAGAGGCGTGGGTAGGTTTTTCAGATCAGAGGGCAATGTCGGTTTTTATCTCCCCTCTCCTGGACAACATGAGCGTTCTACATGGTATATAATGTAAAAGGAGCAATAACAGACGCTGGGTCCAGGGACAAGAGTATCCCCTTACCCCCAAGCTATCCTATTGCCTCTCAGCCTCCAACAAACAAAACCAGTTAGTAATTGCAGTTATTTTGTTGATCGACTGGCTTTGGAAACATGTAAATTGAAATTGAGTCATATCTTCTGAAGCTTAAAATAGACCGGGGTGGAGGATGAGCGTGCATAGCTGTGTTGGCCTCAGGCGGCTTGGTGCTACAGTAAGTTTTAGCAGTAGTAGTAGTAATAGGTTTTAATAACAAACTTTAAAATTAATAAATTTTACTTATTTAGACTTAACATAAATAATAGATTCTGTTGATGCACATTCATAATCTAAACTTCGTTCTTCAAGTTTCGGTTTTTATTGACAAGGGTTGATCTTTACTTAGCTTGTTAATATTTTACTGCTGTTTGACCAAGGGCTAACTTAGTTTCCTCCCTCCCCTCCCCGTTCTGTAGAGGAAAGCATGCGAATGTGATATTTTGTGTCACATATAATCCATGTTACAGCTAAAACGGATCTACCAACATGCAGGCTCTATATTGCAGACTTAGTTTAAAACATTCTTCAGAATTAATGCAGATTATACAGAAAATTGTCCTCCTCAATCCTTTCTATATTTATCTAAAATCCCACTTACAGTTAATAGATTTAGGGCTAAAAAATGTCCTTTTCGAGATTTAAAGCACCCCGTACACATCCACAGGCCCTCCTTCTAAAATTAGGATCAAAATATAAACCCCTTTAGGTAATTTTACAAAGCCTCAAAAGAATGGTTAAATGAAACTTAAAATTAGTCAAACAATAAAAACAGGTGTTTTTTTTTTCAAACGAAGGTAAAGAGCAGCATTAAAACTTAAAACAAAAATAAATTGTTCCATATATGAGGGAGGTTGTCCCTCCTCAACCCCTGCTCTTTATGTTATAGTTTTTATACTGCCTTACTGAAAATGTTTTATTTATACATTGTCTTTTAACAAATTTGAACTGAAAATTTTAGTGTTAGAGTAAATAAACATTAATAAACTCCTACGTTCGTTGAAAATTTTTAAAAACAATACTTTTCCTTCCAAACCAGTTGCATTTGTTCTTGAGCAATATTTCTTAGAGCATTAGGGGCAAAAAGCGCAACTTTAGCAAAAAGAATAATGATGTTTGGCATACCAGAATTCGATCTGGCTCAAGAGGAAGAAATGGGAGGGACTTTCAATTCTAGACATCAGGCCATCTTACAAAAGAGGTTATTGTATCCCAAGAGAATAGCAAGAATAAGTGGCCTATTTGTTTTGGTTAGGGGATTCTGCAGCCTTCCTAGCTTCCATTAGGGCAGAGGCTCCCTAATACCTGCCAGACATACCTACAAGAATACATACCAGAACGGGCTAGTTCTCTATCAAACTTGACGGATTGTTTTGGGCCCCTTCAGAGTGACCGTATTTGAACAATACGGTCAGTAAGCTGTACACAAAAAAAATAAAAAAAAGTGACTCTATCGCCCTCTCTAGGGCTAAAATGAGAGAAAGGTTGAGATGGCAAGGAAACTTTCCGCAGATGAAGGATAATATATTGCCAATGATCGTCTTTTTCGCCAAACGAAACGAAAAGCAGGTCGTCTCCAAATCGAGGGGAGGGGGGAAGTCATAAGAAAGGATTTAAGGGAAGTTGGAACTTCTTGGGAGGGTGTAAAAAGGTGGTTTTAAATAGATTGGGATAAACCGTATTTTGAAAACTAAGTTGCAAAAAAAATTAAAAAAATAAAAATAAGAAATGTGATTCTACCGTCCTTTCTAGGGCTATAATAAAAGAAAGGTTGAGAGAAAGGATGAGATTACCAAAGATCAACCTTTGGACCAACCCACTAGAGCCAAACGAAAAGCAGCTCGTCCCCGAATTGGGTGGGAGGAAGTCGTAAATAAGGATTTATGGGAACTTGGAACTTCTTGGAAATTGTTTAAAGAGGGAGGCTTTAAATAGATTGGGATATAGGAGTGTGTGTGGCTGTGTTGGCGTCAGGCGGCTTGGTTCTACAGTGAGTTGTTAGTCGTAATAGTAGTACTAATCAGATTTAGAAAAAAAACTCGTTTGAAAATAAGAGCTATAATCCTAGTTACAGAATGGCTTTTGGAGACCAGATCCTGATTCAAATTCTATGGCGACGACAATGAGGGTGTCCATAATTGCATGTCATAAGAACAATAGCTAATTAGAAGTGTTTGTCAAAGCAGAATACAGTTTAGTTAGAAGTAACATTTGATTTGCTATTTTTAGTCTTTTGAGTCAGGGACCAATCTTACCTATAAGGAAGGGGAAGGGGGGGGGGGGGAAAAAACAGTAACTTTTATCTATCTTGTCAAGATACCAGAGGCAACGCTGCCCATAGTAAAGAGCAATACAGCTTTAATGTTTTATTATTATTTTTTCTCCATAGGTCCTACTTGTGGAAGGGGTGGTCGCATCTAATTCTAAGGGGGCTCATCCAATTCAAAATCAGAGCGGCTAGTGCCCTTTTTAAGAGTCAAAAGTGATCGGGGGCAACTAGCCTCTCGTCCACACCCTTTTTACCCAAGAGGAATCAAATCCAAATTTTGAGATAGCCGTTTTGTTATAAAAAAAAAAGAGTCCAAAGGTTAATTACACCTCCGGGGTTGAAAAAACCTCCATGGTCCAGGGGAAAGGGTTGTAAGTCATGCAAGTTTTGTTATGTAAGTTATGTAAATTATGCATTATTAACCCATAAGATTTTTATGGAAGAGGTTGTCGTATAAACTTTGGAGGAGGCTCATTCGAGAAACCAAAAGGTTTCCCATATTAACAGTTAAAAGTAAACAGAGGGCGACAACCCCCTCCCCCTTGTTTATTTTTCCCCGAATGCTTCCGATCAGAATTTTCGAATATGTATTTTGTTCAAAATAGTCCGAAGGGCAAACAACAATGCTTCAGGGTTTACTTTGAAGCTGAGCACAATCAAAACACACTATGTGCTTGCTGGTTGTGAACAAGGGAATACCAAATAAAACAAATAAAACTTAAAACAGATAAAAATCACAACAAACAAGAGTTTGGCAACTACCCCCTTTCCCCTCTTCTAACTGTAAAAAGCCTAAATCCTACTGCATCATCTGCACTTTACTGAAAACATGATATTACAAATATTGTCTTTTGTACTTACAAGATTGAAAATAAAAATAAATTTTCAGTGAAATAAAAATATTAAACTGCCAAGCTTTTAGCAATTAATATTATTATATATCAAATATTCATTTACGTTTTATTAGTTTTTTTCCCATAATAAAATGCAAATGGTGCAAAAAGCTTTAGACTTCTACAGTTAGAGGAGGGGGAAGGGGGCAGTTGAAAAACTCTTGTTTGAAGTGATTTTTGTTTGTTTTAAGTTTGATTTGAATATTCGATTTAAGTTATAATCTATTTGAGATTTATTTATTCATTTACATCAATACCTGTTGTATGTTTGTTGGCTATGATTGTTTATATAATATCTGTCCGTTTTGGGTTTCATCTACTCACTAATACTAATGTCTGGTAGTTCTGAGTTTGAGTTATTATAAGAATTTATTTCTGCTGGTCTTAAGTTTAATACAGCTCTTTATTTTACTTTGAAAAAATTCGTTTTTGGAAAGTTTTTTTTTAAGTTAATCTTGTAGAAGATGTCGTCAGAATCTCAACCATACTGAGCGGGGGAGAAGAACTAATGCCATAACTGTCTTTTAGAAGTCCAGGCTGGTTCAAGCCTCAATGGTGTGCAGGGAAAAAGGATTCCTATTGTCTTGTCCACAGCTAGTAGTTTTGTTAGATTTCAAATATAATTTATTTCAGCGTTTTAATGCCCAGAATTCTGAAAGAAAAAAAATCATTTCCAAAAACGAATTTGTAGGAAGTTGCCATTCAAATTTTCAAAGTTGCTTCCTACCCCCCCCCCGCCACAGTAAGTTTCAACTCGATCTAAAATGATGCAATGCTAATAATCAACAGAATAATTACCAAAGCAGAGACCATAAGCAGGCTTTGACTCATTGGTTTCTGCTGTGTTTGGTAAAGTTGAGGCACATCTTATAGGTTGAAATCGTGCTGATGCCCGCAAAACCTAGAAGCAATAATAGAACACTTTTTAAAGCACAAGAGCATCTATAAGAACATAACGCATGAAATACAATGAAGAAAAACAACAAACCACAGAAGCAAAATTAAAATACACAGAAAATACATACTTTCCCAGCAGAGAAAGTATGTAACTAATATAATTGGTGGTGAATGGAGCTCCTCCGGAGGGATACAAACTTTGTTTGCTGGCCACGTGCCACTGGATATGAGGCTTAAACTCCTAATTAATCGCTCCCAATAGGGCTTCCCCAACCTCATGGGTGTGGGTGGAGCCCACCCCAGGGTTTCTTAATCAGAACCCGGGCCTAGGGACAGTTGGGCTTGCGACCCTCTTCCTGAAAATAATTGTAATAAAAAGAAATGAAACTCAAGTCTCGGATCTTATTGGCTTTAATTTATTACGACCTCGGCACGTCCCTGGACATCCTTTGAACCTTGGTGACCAAGGTGGGTTGAGAATAGCCACCTGGAATGTTTTAACCATGAATAAGCCGGGATCCAAAGACTTTCTAGGGATGGAGATGTTAAGATGTGGGATTGACATACTTGGAATGACAGAAACACATTACGGGATCAGGCGATGAAGAAATCACTAGTACAGTTCACAGTATGCTTTGGTCAGGGCAAACCTCCAGAAGAAGCAGCGGTGTAGGCCTGCTCCTAAACAAGAAGGCAAAGAAATGCCTCATATCCCACAACCCAATATTGGATAGACTACTCACTGCTCACTTCAACTATAACCATGGGAATATGTCGGTTTTTGTGTGCTACGCACCAACAATTGTCTCTCCGGTGGACGAAAAAGACAAGTTCTACTCAGCTCTGACATCTGCTCTATCTCGGATTTCCCCTCATGATGTTTTGGTCGTGATGGGCGATTTCAATGCAACTGTATCAAACCCCAGCAGAGCTTTTAAATCTGCAATTGGACCGGTTACCCCTGACTCTTTGAACGAAAATGGGACCCGACTCCTCCGGCTGTGCGCTATGCACGAATTGGTCATAGCCAACACCCTGTTTCACAGGAAAGCCATCTATAAGCCAACATGGTATAGCAACGATGGGCGAACACGAAAGATGATTGACTATATCATAGTCAACCAAAGATGGTGCTCATCACTCACGAATTGTAGAACGTATCATGGCGCTGAGATAGGGAATACAGACCATCGATTAGTTGCCGCGAACTTCCGCATGTGTCTTAAAGCGCAGCCTTTGGAACGGCGCCAGCCACAATTAGACATCCAGAAACTAAAAATTGAAGCATTCCACCAAAAGTACACAGTTGAAATTCAGAATAGGTTTGAATGTCTGGATACACTTGTTGACCCGGACACGTTCTGGCAGACTTATAAAAAGGGTCTATTAAAGGTTGCAACTAATACCGTCGGTCGTATGATGTATTCAACGAAGCCCTGGCTATCACAAGAAGCACAGCAAATCATTGAACAGCGCCGGAAAGCGCGGTTGGCCAGAGATATGCCCTCCTACAGACAGCTAAACGGGATTAGAAGCAATATTATTCACCGTGATAAACAACAATTTGTTGATAAAAAGCTGAAGAGCTAGAAGATGCGGCACGAAAAGGTGACGTCATGTCGCTTTTCAAGCTTGTCAGAGATCTTAGCGATGGGAAACCACCAAAGATAGGCGCAGTTAAAACCTTCTGTGGCGAAATGTTAGAGGGTGAAAACGCGCAACTTGATCGATGGAGGGAGCACTTCACAAAGGTATTAAATGCCAAAAGAATCGTCGTTGACCCCAACCTAACTACATCCACTCACCAAACAACATATAAAAATCTACCAGAGCCTGATCCTCCCTCGGTAGAAGAGATACAAAATGCCCTGTGGAGAATGAAGGCACCAGGAACCTGCGGGATCACCGTCGAGCTGCTAAGGTTCGGAGGACTGGCAATGCTACTTTGGCTTCACATGCTGTTCTCCTTCGTCTGGTCAACCGAATTGATACCTGAAGAATGGAAGGAAGGGATAATCCTTCCTCTATGGAAGCTGAAATTTAGCCGTAGCGACTGCTCGAATTACAGAGGATCACCCTCCTGTCAGTGCCTGGCAAAGTTTTCACCATGACATTGCTTGATAAGAGTATCCAGTTCATTCGTAAGTGCCGCCGTATTCAGCAAGCAGGTTTCATGCCCAACAGATCCACGACCGAGCAGATATACACTATTCGACAGATCATCAAAAGAGCCCGCGAGTTCTAGCATACAGCATATATTGCATTTGTTGACTTTAAAGCAGCTTTCGACTCGATCGACCGTGAGTCCCTTTGGCTGATACTAAAACAAACGGGACTCCTTGATAAATATTGCCGTCTGTTCAAGGCGCTATACCCTAGTACAAAAAAGCTCCTTTCAGGTTAATGGTCGCCAAAGCCCACTATTTGAGATAGATACTGGTGTCAGGAAAGGCTGTGTTGCTGCTCCTGAACTTTCCAACGCGGTGATCGATTATGTCATGGATCAAACCACGAATCAGCTCCAATTCAGACTAAAATATGGTGATAGAATCCTAGCCAATTGCGACTTCACAGATGATATTGCCCTGATATGCACTTCTGCAGTTGAACTCAAGGCAGCTCTCAATACACTGTTGGAAGAAGCCCTGAAAGTGGGACTACAAATTAGCTGGCAGAAAACCAAAATAATGATCATCAACCCGGCAGAAAATTCTGTCAACTCACCATCACTCGATGTATTAGGGCACACTATCAAAGTTGTGAAGTATTTTACTTACCTTGGATCTGTCGTCTTGGATAACGGCTCAATAGAAATGGAAGTCCAGTAACGCATTGCGAAAGCTGCGTCTATTATGGCTTGATTATGCTGTTCCTTGTGGTCAAAGCCCAACATTGGCCAAAAAACAAAAATGCAGATCTACAACACGACCATAACGCAAGTCCTTCTCTATGGTACTGAAACTTGGCCGGCAGCTGCTTCTGTTCGTGATTCCATAGTTCGTGACTTTGTCTCAAACACCCAACTGCTGACACTAATGGATCAGACCCCCAACTCTCGTCAGCTTGCCATAAGAACTCTACGGTGGTTTGGCCACTTAATTCACATGCCAGAAGAAGCACCCGCCAGCATACTTTTCAATTTTGATCCCCCTTAACATGGCTAGAAGCGCCCCCGTGAAAGACCCCAGTTCAGATGGAGGGACAGCCTTACCCAGTACTTCGTCATGATCGTTACTGATCTCCAAGAAGCAGTCACGCTTGCGCAGGACTGTTCGGAATGGAGGCAGAGTCACATCTCGCTCTATGCTGAACCCCCAGTAGGAGCCTTAAGTCAAGTTAGTCAAGCCAGCAGAGAGCAGAGCTCAAGGGACTGAGAGAAAGTAACTGAACATAAACAAAATGATTCCCAATGGTTTAATAGAACAATAAATGAGAACAATAGAAAAGAAGGAGAATGGAGAAAGTAAACGAAAATAACAGGGAAAGGAGGAAAAGAACAATTAAAATTAAAACAAATTAAGTCCTGAATAGCAAATAGGTTGACAAACACCCAACAGAATAATCTAATCATAGTAGCAGCAACAGTTGTAACATAATAAAGAGCAAACCATGACCAAAAGTAACTAAACATTAAAAAATGCATTTTGTAAAAAATGTTGAGTGGGAAAATTTGACAGTTAAATGTTATTCAAGAATGGTAGCTAATATTTTATTATCTAATCATAAACTTTCACTAGAAAAATAGATTTATTTAAATTTCGAAAAAAAACCCTTCAAATCCTTCAAAAATGGTGGCAGATTGAGACGAAATATACACCAATGAAATCACGATGGTTGAATGCCTAAACTAGAGTTTTTCAACCCCCCCCCCCCTGTCAAAACCTAAAAAAAATGTATTTTAGCTGGTGTATCAATGACATGTCTCTTTTTTATGGTACTAGTGGGCACTGGGACATTATGGAGAGCCATTTAAAGGATCATTTGATGACTAATTTTTATATCTACAAGTTTTGTATTAATTCATACTGATAATGCTATTGTAAAGCATCATATGGCACCAAGAAATGCACAATTTGAAGGTGTTTTGGGAGTAAAACGGCTGAGAACGATAAAAAGACTATAATTAGAATCTCAACAGTAGAAAACCCTGAAATAGATTTCCAAACACTCTCAATACCTCCCAGCCCTCTTAGTAAGTAAAAAAAAGATGTTCTGAAAAAAAACATACCTAAAGAAAAAGGAATTCATTTAAAAATGATCCAGGACTGCCAACTATTATTTATGTTTACCTTAACAGTAAAAGGTTATCACCAAACATTTTTTGGCAAATTAAAGAAGAGCTTGAAATACTGATGACTTTTTTTGCAGCATTAGCAGGGCGCTTAAGCATTATATACAATTGTTCAAGAGCTCATTTGAAATCTAATGCTTATGTCTTGAGGCTTTGCATAAATTTGTCCTGAAAACACCATTGTGAAGTGCCATATGGATCCAAGAATGAGATCTTTGTGTCATTTCTAGAGTGAAAATGCTGGTAACCATAAGCAGAGTACACCTGAAATCTCCATGTTCAAATACTTTAACAAGAAGTTTACTATTCCCGTACTGAATACCACCCGTCCCAGTCCTCTTAGTTGGTTTTGAAACTAAGGCATTTAGTTGGTTTTAAGGCAGTTCAACAAATTGATTTTGAAATGCTGCCTAGTAAAAATAAATTTATTTAAACTGATTCAGGAATAAGATCTATTTTTATGTTTTATCTTAGCAGTAAAGTTGGTAACATTTGTTTTTTTTTTGGGGGGGGGCGGGGGAAGAGTTTTTTGAAAATAAGCTTGAAAAACCTTAAAAATAGCAACAAATCAATATGAAAAATTAACCATCAGAATCACCAAGGCCAAAAATTCTTAACCAAATGTTTACAATCCCATCCTGAAAACTTCCGCCCCATCCTCATATTGACAATACATCCTTCTTGTTTAAGAATTATAAAAAAAAATCATGTATGTACCCTCCCAGTACTGCAGTTTATAATGCTGAATATCAGTACACTACATGTTGGTTTTGATCATGGATGTTACCAATCTTTTTTTCTAATTTACTGTGATTTCTTTTGAAAATATGTTTGTTGCTGTAGTGCCTTCTGTCTTTTTTCATTTATAGTTGCAGCATTAGCTGCAACTAAGTAGCAAGTAAACTGTGTTTCTTTGTAACTATATTCAAAAGAAGTAACCTACTATAAGACTTTTAAACTTTTTTTCACAGTTTCCACATGTTCATTTATTTTTGGCTGATTCTTTTATGTTAAGAGTAAAAAGACAATTGCAGAGCTTTCAAATGCGTTTTTTAGTTAACTTCGAATGGTATTCTGACTTAACAAACTGCATCTTAGAATAAAGTAGTTCCCGTCAGCATGTTGTCCAGAAGATAGAAAATAATCAGCAAGTTGTATTCTTCAAGCACTGATACTTCAATACTAATTCCAATTTCCAAATTCCATTTGAAACAAAAACTTCCGTTGCAGTTCCAATGCAATATTCTTCCATCCCTAATAACAGCATTTCACCTTTCATCCCTAATAACTGCATTTATTATAAAATAATGCTTCCAAAATGAGAATTCTTGTTCTGTTAGTCTGCATCCAAATGGTATTATAAAGAAAGTAGGGGAGAGTACCCATACTTGGGACAGACCTAAAAAAAACACCCATGCCATCTTGCAAAAAGAAATCCCCAAAAAATTGCACAATGATATCTTCGTATTATGTGACACCTGCAGAAGTTTCAAATCCAAACTCATCATTTTGTCCTAAAGTGGATAGGTCCTAAATTTTAGGTACATACTCCAAATGTTTTGTGATGTTCTGTGAACTGTTTAGGGACATATAGGGTCTGAAGTAACCGTTTACTTTCACTTCCTTATTCATTAGTTCCTTATGAAATAAAATTGGTGGGTCTGTAGAGTTCTTTTTACCATTTTAGATTAATATTGAATTATTTCAGTGACAATGTTTCGTACCATAATTGGGACTCTCCCAAGCAGTGGTACTTAGGTCATGTCCTATGTATGGCAACTATTAAGAGAAATGCTTTCCCTCTCCAGATTATATGGAATATAGATAAGAGTGCCTTGACCACCATAAAAAGGCTAACTTCTGTAGATAGAGAACAAACTCTGACAATTCTTGCCTCTGTTTCAGCACCTGGAAGCTCAATTCCACCAATACTGGTCTTCCCAAGGAAAAACACAACAACAAAGATGACTTTGTTGTAAGCTTGATTTGCATATTAAATTTAAGTTTTGCTCGTTTTAAGAATTATTTATTCATTTACATTAATATCTATTGTATGTTTGTTTGCATTGATTGTTTATTTAATTTATGTTTGTTTTAAGTTTCATTTATACTTCAATAGCAAAATATTTTTTTTCGTTTTTAGCTTAATTTTCATATTCAATCTAAGCATTAATCACTTTAAGATCTATTTATTTATTTATATTATTACTTGCTGTACGTTTTTTCCTATGATTGTTTATTTATTTTCTGTTCGTTTTGGGTTTCATTTATTCTTTAATAGTAATTTCTGGTCGTTTTGAGTTAGAAATTAAAAGGTATTTGTATCTGCTGAGCTTAAGTTTAAAATGGCCTTTACTTTTTTTAAAAAAATTATTTTACAGAAAGTTTTTTTTATTAATTTTTGTTCGTTTTTGATTGCAAAAAGTTTCAAATTTTTAAAAATTCCTTATTTCAAAATCAATTAAAAAAAAAAAAAAAATCAAATCTTCATCAAAGTATCAAAACTGGTATCAAAGTAACAATATCAAAGAGAAAAAAGTTTGCTCCCTTTGAAATGAGCCCCCTTTGAAGTTTATACGACGACCCCTTCTATATGAAGTGCATATGGGAAAAACATAAATCGAGTGTGGGGGGAGCCTAGCTGCCCTCTGATCACTTTTTAATCTTAATAAGTAAATTACAACTTTCAATTTCCAATCAAATGAGCCCCCTATGAAGTTTATACAAGGATATCTTCCATAAAAACCATATATGCCCCAGGGCATAACTTACAACGCCTACCCTCGGGCCCTTGGGGGCTGTGTCGACACCGGAGTTTTTGTTATATGAACTTTGAACTGACTATTTTTAACAAAATGTCTATCTCAAAATTTATATCTGAGACATTTAGGGCATGGAGGGGGGGGGGAGCTAGTGGCCCTCCAATCTCTTTTGACTCTTAAAAAGTGAATCTAAAAAGCTTTTGACTCTCAAAAACTGAACTAGAACTTTGAATTTACAATCAAATTAGCACTCTCTGAAGTTTTACAAGCATCCCTTCCATAACCACCATATATTCCCCCATGGCATAACTTACAACGCCTGCCTTTGGGCCCTGGGGGGGGGGGAGGGGGCTGAGTCGAACCTAGAGATTTTTCTTATATGTTCTTTGAACTATTTAAAAAAAATGGCTATCTCAAAGTTCTTGTCAGACAGGTTTGCGAAAAAAGGGCGTGGAGGGGGAGGGGGCTAGGTGCCCTCCAATCTCTTTTGACTCTTAAAAAGTAAACTAGAACTTTAAATTTCCAATCAAAAGAGCCCTCTTTGAAGTTTATACAAGCATCCCTTCCATTAAAACCATATAAGCCCCCAAGGCATAACTTACTATGCCTTGTGTTGACACCAGAGATTTTATTATATGATCTTTGAACTATTTTTAACAAAATAGCTATCTAAAATTTTTTATTGGATGCATTTGGGAAAAAAAGCGTGTTGGGGGGCTGGTTAACCTCCAATATCTTTTGACGCTTAAAAAGTGAACTAGAACTTTCAATTTCCAATCAAATGAGTCAACTCTGAAGTTTCCTTTCATAAGAACCATATTCCTTCCATAAGAACCATATATGCCCCCAGGGCATACCTTATAACCCTTGCCCTGAAGACTGTGGGAAAGTGTCATGCTCAAAGATATAATTTCCAGAACTTTCTACTATGTTGAACAAAATTGCTATCTTAAAATTTTAACTAGATTTGATTAGGAAAATTGGGGGCTTTGAGGGGGTGTTACTTGCCTTTCAGTCACTTCGTCCATTAAAAAGGACTATAGCCATTTAAATTTCCAATCGAATGAGTCCTTTTTGAAGTTTCTACAACAACACTTTCTATGAAAACTTTATATGCCCTAAGGGCATAACTTACAACCCCTGCCCTGACAGCTGTGGGGAGGGGTTGTCATCCTCAAAGACCTAATTTCCAGAAATTTCAACCAAGTTGAACACAATGCTATCTAAAAATTTTGATTGGATGTGTTTGGGGAAAAGGTGGGCATGAGAGGGGGGTTACTTGTCCTCTAATCACTTTTGACTATTAAAAAGGGCACTAGGCTTTGAATTTCCAATCAAATGAGCCCTTTTTGAGGTTTCTATGACAAAGCTTTGTATAAAAGCTAATATGCCCCCATGGCATAACTTACAACCCTTGCCCTGAGGGCTGTGGGCGAGTGTCCTCCTCAAAAACAAAACTTCTATCTGGAAATCAACTATGTAGAACAAAATGGCTATCTCAAAATTTTGACTAGATGTGTTTGGGGAAATGGTGGGCATGGAAGGGATGTTTGTTGCCTTCCAATCACTTTTGAACCTTATAAAGGGCACTAGAATTCTTGATTTCCAATCAAATGAGCCCCCTTTGAAGTTTTTACAACAACACCTTCCATATGAAGTGCCTCTGGAAAAAAATAATAAATAAATAATAAAACATTGGAGCTGTATGGCCTTTACTATAGGCAACGCTATAGCTTTGCCTCTGATATCATAGGCAGTGCAATCATGCTGCCTAATTCAAGCAAAATGTTGGCACAATGTATTATTTATTTTATTCATTTATACCAGGGCACTTTGTATCAAAGGAGTTGTCGCAGAAACTTCAAAAAAGGATCGTTCGATTGGAAATTGGAGTGGCTAGTGCCCTTTAGAATTGCCGAAAGTGATTGATAGGCAACTAATACCCCATCCACACCCACCAATTCCCCACACAAATCCAATCAAAATTTTGAGACGGCCATTTTGTTCAGCATAGTTGATTTCCAGATAGAAAATATGTTTTTGAGGACAACCCTTCCCCACAGCCTTCACAACAAGAGTTGTGAGTTATCCCCAGGGGGCATATAAGGTTTTTTATAGAAAGCGTTGTCATAGAAACTTCAAAAAAGGTTCAGTCAATTGAAAATTCAAAGGGCTAGTACCCTTTTTAATAGTCGAAAGTGGATGGAGGGCGACTAACTCCCCTCTCACGCCCACATTTCCCCCAAACACATCCAATAAAAATATTTAGATAGCCATTTTATTCAATATAGTTGAAAACTCTGGAAAGTAGGTCTTTGAGGATGACACGCTATCCACAGCCCTCAGGGCAAGGGTTGTAAGTTATACCCTGGGGGCATATAAGGTTTTTTATAGAAAGCATTGTTGTAGAAACGTCAAACTTTTAGAGATAGCTATTTTGTTCATAGTATTTGAAAGGCCCGGAAATTATATCCTTGAGGATGTCACTCCTCCAATAGCTCTCAGGGTAAGGGTATAAGTTATGCCCTGGGGGCATATAAGGTTTTTTATTGAAAGCTTTGTCGTAGAAACTTGAAAAAGGGCCCAATCGATTGAAAATTCAAAGGGCTAGTGCCCTTTTTAATAGTCAAAAGTGATTTGAGGGCAACTAACCCCCCTATCACATCCTCCTTTTCCCCAAACACATCCAAACAAAATTTTTAGATAGCCATTTTGTTTGACATAGTTGAAAAGTCCAGAAATTATGTTTTTGAGGATTATAATCCCCTCAGAGCCCTCAGGGCAAGGGTTGTAAGTTATGCCCTGGGGGCCTATAAGGTTTTTGTAGATAGTGATATTGTAGAAATTTCAAATAGGGATCATTCGATTGGAAATTAGAAGGGCTTGTGCCCTTTTTAATAGTCAAAAGTGATTTTGGGATAACTAACACTCCTCTCACACCCACCATTTCCCCAAACACATCCAATCAAAATTTTGAGAGAGCCATTTTGTTTGACACAACTAAAAATTCCAGACATTATGTTTTTGAGGATTACACTCCCCCCCACAACCCTCAGGGCAAGAGTTGTAAGTTATGCTCTGGGGCATAAAAGTTTTTTTTTGTAGAAAGCGTTGTTGTAGAAACTTCAAAAAGGAATCATTTGATTGGAAATTGAAACGGCAAATGCCCTTTTTAATAGTTGAAATTGATAGGAGGGTAAGTAACCCCCCTTTAACAACCAACATTTACCCAAACACATCCAATTGAAATTTTGGGATAGTCATTTTGTTTAACATAGTTGAAAGGTCCAGAAATTATGTCTTTGATGATGAAAATCCCCTCACAGCCCTCAGGGCAAGGGCCATAAGTTATGCCCTGGGGCATATAAGGTTTTTATAGAAAGTGTTGTCGTAGAAACTTCTAATAAGGTTTATTCGATTGGAAATTAAAAGGACTATTGCCTTTTTTAGTGGTTGGAAGCGAATGGAGTGCAACAAGGCTCTCTTTGATACTTAGTATTTGTCAAAACACATTCAAACGTATGCTTGAGATAGCAATTTAGTTAAATATAGTAAAAAGTCATGGAATTTAGGTCTTTAAGAATGACCCTCCCCAACCCTCAGGGCAAGAAATGTAAGTTATGCCCTGGAGGCATATAAGGTTTTTATTGAAAGTCTTGTCATAGAAACTTCAAAAGGGCTCATTCAATGGAAATTGAAAGGGCTAGTGCCTTTTTAATTGTTGAAAGTGATTGGAGGGCAACTAACACCCCTCTCATGCCCTCAAGGGTTGTAATTTATGCCATGGGTTCATATAAGGTGTTCATAGAAAGCATTGTTGTAGAAACTCAAAAAGGGCTCATTCAATTGAAGGCTTGACATTTTTATAGTAAAGATTGATGTGGGTATAATGTATAATTCTTGGGGCTCCACCCCTGTTTCTTTTCTTTTCAGATAAATGACCCATTTTCTTTTCTGTAATTACATTTGCCTACAAGATAATTTTTAATCCTAAGTTGAATTCTGGTAGCTAAGCTGGATCCTTCTGCAATAAGTAAGCTTTGAACTAAATTCTGTTTTGGACTTTCTGGTTTGAGTCATTGAAAGGTAAAGGTAAGAAAAAGTAGAATGGGTTTTGAATGGGGATTGAGAGGATTGGCTGGGCCAAGCGAAGGTCCACCCCTATGAAAAGTTGCTTTACAGAATATTATTTTTGAGTAGTCTACTTTGAGACCCCGTATAGGGAGTCTGTAATGGAAATTTATAGATGCGTTTATTGTGACCATTTGGAAGAATACAAGTAAGATATTTTCTACAAACTGTGTAGCAATTTTCCCAGAACCCAGGCAGGGTAGGAACAGAGTTACAAGATATTGTCATTATTATATTGACAGGGGGGTTTGTTACCTCCAAGGAGAGAGATAGAGATTTTTAGTGGCAACCCAGGGCGGGTACACTTGGCCTTAGAAAGTGGCCATTTAAACACTAGATCACATTATCATACCCTAGGGCAGGGTATACTGTAATTTGGGTATTACCAAACCCAATATTCACAGAACCGGTGTGGTAGACGCGGGCATCCCATAAAATTGGGCACCGCCAGGGGCTTTTCCCTACAGTAATTGGTTTAGCACCATTTTTGCACCAATAAGTGGTGACACCCATACCTTACCCCACCAATACTGGTGGCATTGTAACCTACCAGTATAACACTGGTGGCAGTGGTGGTTACTGGTATAATATTGGTGGCAGCAAGAAAATGTCCTATCAGTAAACCTGATAGTAAAAGAATTCCACATTTTCGAAGAGACAAGTTAATTTAGCCAACAGAGTAGCCTATTGTGATTACATATAAAGAGAAAAGAACACGGAATCAATTACTAGAATTATGAAGATCGGGCTGTGCCTTGTTAGATAATAAAAAAAAATAAAAATTACGAATCAATATATCGCGCAACTAATTAGTGTGCAAAAATATAAGGCTAATTGAGACGCAGCAATTTGTCGGGAGAAACCGAAGGCTAAATAGGTAAAAGAATTTTCATTTAGACTGAAGAAGTATTTTGACGTTAACGGAATTTTGAAATAATGTCGGACAGAGATAAGATTAACTCAAGACCGTGAAGGGCGAGTGAAGCCCATAGAAAAAGTAGGAAAATAGAAATAAAGGCAAATATGAAGGCCTTTGAGAGAGAGCACCAAGAATATAAGGAAAAAATTCAGGCTGAGAAAGATGAAATTAGAATGAATAGAAAAGAGGACAAAAAGGCTCGAGTAGCCTATAAAGGAAGAGACAATATGGATAGAGAAAAAACAGATTCAGAAAATGAGATAAGAAGAAATAATGACAGACGGAATCAAAGTAGTCCCAATAGAAGGAGCAGTGTTGAATCAAGATCCAGAAGGGGCTCGCGAAAAAGTACTCAAATAGATATGACACAACAAATATTAAATTTCATGAAGGATGAGAGAATAGCCAGAGAACGAAAAGAGAAAGAAAGAGAGATAGAAAAGAAAGAGAGAATAGCTAGAGAACAAAGAAAAGAGGTGGACAAAAGAAAGCACCTGGAGTAAATGAAAAAATTACAGGATGATAGATAAAATTGAAAAAGATAGTCAAGCCCATGAAATACTTCATCAGGCCTGTATGGACAAAATTGAAAAAGATAGACAAGCCAATGAAATATATCATCAGGTTTGTATGGAAACCCTTACTAAAGCTTGTGAAGCCTGTAAGGGAAGGCCAATGAGTGAGAGATTATCAGAGAACTATCACACAGTAAATGCCGTAACGAGAAAATAAGCAACTTCGTTGAATACGGGGGGCGGTGGACCGGCCCATAAAATAAATTGGGAGGCTGTATCACCCTGTCGGAAAAACGAATTGCTTGATACTCGTGTTCGAAATGTTGATAAGCCACAAAAATGGGATGCGGAAGTAAACAGCAACATAGTAGTGAAAATAAGACGTGCAAAAATAATTTTCAGGAATATTTCCAGAAAATGGAAAACTTGAGAACACTTTTAACAAGTGTGAGATGCCAAAAAATGTTTGCCAAAATGAAGTGCTGATTGTACCAGAGAAAAAGGAGACGAAATTTATTGTATGTGCTTTTCCTCGCAAAGTTCAAGAAATATTAGTACAATATGAAAAACCAAATGTTGGAATTCAGTTCCCATTTGATAACGAAATATTTGTTTCTGCAGTAAAAGTAAAGAGAACTAAAAGAGAGAAAAGAGATTTTAAATGGAGCTACAATGAAGAAATGCAGTCAAAGATGGTGGACACTGGAGTCTAAATCATATTTAACAATGATTTATTATTTTGCACAAATGACAAAATTGAGAAAAGTGAAAAAGAACAAATAAATGCATAAAAGAGACAAAATTTGGAGATTCAGCCTGAAGTGGCAAAAAATAAGAAATGTTGGATGAGCTGTGCCTTAATAACATAAATAATAGGTAGAAAAATAAAATGTTAGATGGCCTCTGCCTTAATAACATAAATAATAGGGAGAAAAAAAGGTTGGATGGGTTGTGCCTTGATAACATAAATAATAGGGGAGAAAGAGTGGTCAAAGACCCATGGGGAATAAAACAAGATGATTACAAAATAGAGACGAATGACCTACAATGGGTTGGGGGGAAGTTGGGGGATATTGAATGTTGAGTTGGATTGGAAAAACTTGGAAAGGAATCTGAGATTAGTATTATCAACTCAAAAGATATTTTGATCTTGGGGAAGATCCCCTGCGGGAAGTCGGGAAAGATAGCCCTTTTCCTCAATGCACAACTGGCAGACAAGTTGTGATCCCTTTACCAAGGTTTTGCCTCTCTAATCTGGAGTCCTTGGGGGATACTCTCTCCCAGTCACTTTCACATTTCACCCAAACCTCTGTCCAGTAGCCCTATTCATAGTTTTTATTCTTCATGGGAATTGACAATTATTTCCGGAAAACCATATTCAGTATCGAAGTTTCATCTTCAATTAGCACCAATGCATATTCTGCATTTGATTTATCCCAGGGGAGGAAACCCAGAAAAAAGGCGATTCATGGTTCGCTCAAAATTTTACTTAATTCCCAGTACCCCTATTGTTTTCACAGGCCTTTGCATGTTCAGCCTTAGATTATTTGAAATTATGCCAAGGGGCAATTTACTTTTTTATTGAGATGTGGGGTTGTTTTCACAGATGGAATTTGAAAGGCTAGTGCAGCCAATTTTTCATGATGGCTGGCATCATCAAATGTGCCAGAAACTGATTCTCTGCTCCTCTCAAATGTAAATTCGTGAGAGCGAGAAAATTTGTGTTTTGATTGTGCTGTGCATGATCATTTTCTACGAGTCTTGGGGACTTCGACTTTCAAAACCAAATGCGGATGCCATACGATAGAGACCAGGTTGGTTCTATGGTAGAGTTGTTGTGAATAATAATAGATCCTAAGCGCAGTACTTAAAGTACAGGCACTAGTGAAAGAGCGAGGACAAATAGAGTCTACAAGCATCAAAGTAAGTTTCATAATTTTACAGATTGACAAGCATGGTGCGTGGGTGGTCGTTTATCTTGATAAGTGGTGACACCCATACCTTACCACACCAATACTGGTGGCATTGTAACCAACAAGTATAACAATTATTTTTTTTTTTTTTTACACCAGGGCACTTTGTATTGAAAGAGTTGTCATAGGAACTTTGAAAAGGGCTCATTCAATTGAAAATGGGAAGGACTAATGCCCTTTATAATAGATTATTTGATTTAATTTTTGCTCATTTTTGGTTTAATGGATTTCTTTACTTTTCTTTGAAAAACTTATTTTGTGGAAAGTTTTTTTAATTGTTTTTTTGTCAATGATGGCTTTTAGCCATCAGCAGTAACTGACCAACCATTGGGCTAGCCTGTATCTGAGACAATAGATGAATACATGACTTCCTTAAATCCAGAAGAAGGGGGAGGTGTAGCCTCTCAACACACACACACACAGGTAACCTGCACTTCAATCTAGACAGTTTCACTTTTCATGGTAAGGCCATATCCAAAAGCTTGTGAAAGGCCACATCAAAAGGTTGATAAAAAGGAGTTTGCAGAATACTGATGGATACTCCAGAGAAAGAAAAGATTGATGAGCAGGCTATGCTTTGACAAGCTAAGAAAGTGAAAGCAGTTCTCACAAACCCTTAATTCTACTCCAAAAGGAGCGCCTTAGCTCCGCCTTTGAGTTCAACTGAGATAGACCTTCGCAATCGCCTTGATTGACCAAAACAAACCCAGTTGACGTTAGCATTCGCTTTGAATCAGACCAAATTAAATAATGAGTGATAGTGAGTTAGTGATTGGATTGTTGGACAATTTAGTCGATGAAGATTATGATCGTGAGAGGCATGGCAGGCAATATAAAGCTCATTCGCGTCGCATAATACTCTCAAGTGAGAGTAATAGCGATCAAACAAATGGCTCTCGGAGCCCTGAGTTTCAAACTTGTGCTCGGTATGGCTCTCAGAGCCCTGAAATTAGTTCTAGGAACGAAAAATCTTGCTCTCGGAGCCCCACAAAAATCCATGACACAAAGTGGAAGGCTTCTCCGAAAAACACAAAGGTAAAAGATTAAAAGAAGACACGTCAAATGACGCTCTATTCAGAAAGATTTCTGAAGAACGTTCTGGTACCAAAGAGGGTCCCAAGATCCATAAGAAACTTACCAAAGTTGAAAATAGAATTTTTTCTGAGCCTTTGGAAATAGTGAAGCTAAAAAAGTTATTTGAGCACCACCCTAGGCCTGCGAAGACCGAAAAAAATTGGTCCTCCAAAGGTGAATAGTGAAATCTGGGCTATTCTCTCATCACAGGCTAAATAGAGGGATGCTAAGGCCCTTCAAGTGCAGCGGACAATTGCTCACTCAACATTTTGTGTTTTAGAGGCAGCAAATGCGATTCTTGAGATAGAAAATGAGCATATTAAAGAAAAAGTTGTCAAAAACCTTACAGATGCAGATCACATGCTTGGCCTCACCAATTACGACCTAAGTTTAAAAAGACGTCATGCAATGAAATTCGAATTGAGCCCAAATCCCACTGTAGCATCAGCTTTATGTGCCCCTGAAGTCAAAGTCACGGAGTATCTTTTGGCAAAGATATTGCCAAAACAACGTCTAAAGCTAAATCCGTGGTGGATTTGACAAAATCTTTTGGAAAACCAAAAAACGTGCAAGGGGGGCCTACCGTTATCGCCGATGGCAGAACGAGGCCCCCCGTCCAAATTATCGCAGAAAGCAGGGCCAGGACCGTCAAGAGAGGTCCAAATTCCAGGATATCCAAAAAAGGGATTGCAAATAGCTGGTATGTACTATTTACCATACCCCGCCCTTTATTTTTATGATTTCGTTGTTAATGTCAATAGGCAGTCACAATGTGATGCTGATAACTTTAAAGCTAGGAGAATTAGTAAGTAAATCTCAAAATGGTATTCAATAAATAGTGATTGAATATTATGAATGTCGCTTCCTCAAGATCTACGATTGAATTTGAGAAAACAACACTCAAAGCTACGAGAACAAAAAACAAAAGTTTTACGTTTGAAGAAATAGAGGCTATAAGAAAGGAATTTGATATTTTATTGCATAAGGGTGCTATTGTTAAAGTACCTGAATTCAGAATAAAGGAAACACGTTGTATTTCTCCTGTTTTTACAGTCCCAAAGAAAGATGGGTCTACCCGGTTTATTCTTAACCTTACAAATTTAAATGAAAACCTTAAATATTACCATTTTAAAATGGAAAGTGTTCATTCTGCGATTTTTTTGATAGCAAAAAATTGTTATATGGCCTCTATTGACCAAGTCGATTTTTATTATTCATTTCCTGTTGATTTTGAAGATAAAATGTGGCTTTGTTTTAATGTTGACCTTTGTTATGTGTTTACTTCAATGCCAAATGGCTTATCATCGGCCCCAAGGATTCTTACGAAACTTATGAAACCTGTTATCTCTCTGCTTCAAAGAAAAGGTTATTTGTCAGTTACGTATTTAGACGACTCTCTCCTTCTGGGAAGGTCATATTTAGAGTGTCAAAATAATGTCTATGAAACAGCAAAATTACTGTCAGAACTGGGGTTTGTGATCCACCCGGGAAAGTCAGTCCTCATTCCAAGCCAACAAATAGAATTTCTGGGCTTTTTGTTAGATTCGCGATTAATGCATATTTTCCTGCCGGAAAGAAAAGTTAAAAAAGTTATACATTTTGTTTCAAAAATTCTTAGTCAAAAATTGACTACAATTCAAGAATTTGCTGAAACTCTTGGCGTTCTTGTTTCAACATTTCCAGCAGTAGAATTAGGGCCTTTATATTACCGAAAAGCGGAATCGTTGAAAACTCAAGCATTAAGGTACGCAAAGGGTAATTTTGCGGCAAGGATAATTTTAACATCCGATGTAATTTCGGTGGTTGTAATGGTGGTTGGATATTGCCAATCATGCTTCTAAAGCAATTGAGTCTAGATCAATTGACAAATATTTGTGTAGTGATGCGTCGAAACTAGGTTGGGCACTTGTGGATGAATATTCCATGAAAATGGTCACAGGTGAATGGTCCTCAGAAGAGAAGAGATTTGATATCAATGTCTTAGAAACGAAGGCCGTTTATCTGGGATTAAAATGTTTTGCCCATGATATTAAAGGCATGCATGTTTGGCTGCGTTCTGACAATATAACCACAGTAGCTTATATAAATAAAATGGGAGGATCAAAATCTAAATTTTGTAATTATTTCGCAAATAAGGTCTGGCAGGTAGTACTGCAGGGCAAAGGATGGATATCTGCAGAACATGTGCCTGGGGTTGCTAATATTGCGGATAAGGCATCACGAAAATTTGATAATGAAAAGGAATGGAAATTGGATTCTGAAATATTTAATATTTTGAATTTTTTGGTCTGTCAGTCATTAGATATTGATTTGTTTGCGACTAGATTAAATTTTCAGATTAAACCATTTGTTTCTTGGAAACCAGATCCAGAATGTTTTTTCGTAGATGCATTTGCAATGAATTGGAAGCATTATTTCTTTTATGCATTCCCCCCATTCAGTTTACTTCTGAGGACCCTTCAGAAGGTGGAAACAGATCAGGCCACTGGTATTTTGATCTTTCCGAATTGTACCACACAAGAATGGTATCCCTTACTATTAAAGCTTTTAATAGGAAGTCCAATATTTCTACCAAATGATAATTTTACTTTGTCTCTCCCACAGAAACCGACCTTGCACCATCCATTGTCCAAGATGTTACACCTAGCGGCTTGCATCGTCTCTGGCAAGGGCTTCACCACCAAGGATATTCTCCCTCCACAGTCAATATTATCATGGATGGGTGGCGGGATTCAACTAAGCACCAGTACAAAGTTTACATTGAAAAATGGATCGACTTTTGTGGAAGAAACACAATCCAGGCCTTGGAGGCAACTCTACCGGAGATTTTGACATTTCTTACAGAACTTTTTCACTCAGGTGTTGGATACAGTGCTATTAATACTGCGAGGAGTGCCTTATCGGCAATTCTACCAAGCCTTCAGTTAGGCAGTAATCACATCACCAAGAAGTTTATGAGAGGTGTCTTTAATAGAAGGCCTAGTCTACCCAAGATTTCAAGTATTTGGGATGTAAAATGTGTATTCGATCTCTTTAGACTGCCCGCTTGGGATATCGAAAATCTTCAATTAAAGACACTAACACAAAAATTAGCAGTTTTATTGATTTTATCTGCTTGTGAAAGAGTTCAGTTTTTGGCCAGTTTATCACTTAATAATATGGTACATAATGATGATGGAAGTTTTGATTTTCAAATCAATGTATTGTTAAAAACATCGAAACCGGGCAACCACAAATCAGTAGTTAAATTTCGACCTTTTCAAGAGTTGTCCCTGTGTCCAGCGACGCACCTAACTTGGTATATTCGACGGATGTCAAATCAAGAGAGAAACGACGCAATTTGTCTTACACATCATAAGCCTTATACTGCCGTGTCCTAGCCATCTATTTCTAGATGGATGAAAGTAGTTTTATTTCTTGCAGGTATATATATCAGTTTTTATGGTGCTCATAGCACACGGTCTGCCTCAACGTCCCACCTTAAAGCAAGAGGAATTGATGTAGATCAAATCATAAAATATGTAGGCTGGAAAAATGCCAAAATGTTTGCAAGGTTTTATAATAAACCAATTGAAAGTGGTCAGCAGTTATCTGTCTTTTGAATTTATTCACTGTAATTTGTTATATTTGAAATATTTTCCTATAAATGAATTTTTGTACAACAGCCTCTTTTAATGAATAGGGCTATAATTCATCATTAGTGTTGGTATAGCTCACGCTGAACTTTAAAATCTCAGTTGAACTCAAAGGCGGAGCTAAGGCGCTCCTTTTGGAGTAGAATTGATAAATTAAACAAAAACTTACCAAGTTTGAAGTTTGATTGTAATTCTACTCCAAAGGAGGGCCAGCATAGCTGAGAGTTCAACTGCCCTCCAATTTCCCTTCCCGTTCAATTCTCAGCGTTTCATCATGAGCTTAACCACCGCATATTATAAAGACTTTTAAATGCTGGGTTTGTTTTGGTCAATCAAGGCGATTGCGAAGGTCTATCTCAGTTGAACTCTCAGCTACGCTGGCGCTCCTTCTTTGGAGTAGAATTACAATCAAACTTCAAACTTGGTAAGTTTTTGTTTAATTTATCAATTAAAATCTAAGAATCATAAGAAATAACTCTTTATTGAAAGTCACAGCAGCTCAGAAGAGGTTTTAGTCTTGGAGGATTTTTTTTATAATTGTTTAGTGCAACAAGTTTGTTAAAGCTTACCATATTTTGGTATTAATGAATAAATATTTGGAGATTATAAAGAGGAACTAAGTAGGCTAGGCTGGTGTGATCACTTTGTTCCTGTGTCAGCTATGGAATTCTCCATATACTTATCCAACTATTTTCTGATATAAAAAAAAACTTCCATCAAGAACTTAAAGAAAATCTGCACGGAGGATTGAAGCTAAAAGACATCACCAAAATTTTAGGTTTTACCCTGTTTTATTTATGTTTGATTGATGAGATTTCAATAGCACAATAGACTTTCCAGTAAATTTTTACCAAATCATATTATTGAGTTTCAAATAAAGTGAATATACTATTCTATGCCTTTTTTTATGCTGATTACAAATAGGCTATGACAATCATTTCTATCGGAAATGAATTTTAGCCCCCCCCCCCCAATATATACCAATTCAGGGTATATAGGCTATTTCTACATTAGGGAGGGGTGGGGGCAAATTTTTTTTCTGATGTAAATGGGTGGTAATTTTATACTTTCCCCCCCCCCCCCCCTAATGTAGAAATATACACCCTGAATTGACATATATAGGGGGGGGGGCTAAAATTCATTTCTGATAGAAATGATTGTTATATTTGTAATCAGCATAAAAAAGGCATCAAATGGTATATTCACTTTATTCCTAACTCAATAATATGATTTGGTAAAAATTTACCGACTTTCCAGTCTGTCCTGAATTTTCATCTAAAATAAGAAAAAAAAAATAATTCAATGTTAATTTACTTTAGAGATTGAAACTGCCATTTCAGAGCTTATACAACTTTTTTTTCGAATAAATTTTGCCAATTCTTAGAACGTTGCCATTTACTACATAGGGTTATTCAGATTTTTTGTCTGAAAATTTTTAAAGTCGAACGCTATAGTTTTAGTAAACTTCTAAGGTATATATATGTTTTAGTAGTTGTTAAGCTATGGAGTAAGCTGCTTCAAGTAAAAGAGGCTATAAAGTGAGACCAAGTAAGACACAACTTCCAGTTTGACTAAACCTTGTAGTTTATAGAAAAGAATTTCGATATGAACACCAATCAGAATTGTATTATCAAAAACACAGTTCTAAGACTGAAACTGATGGCAACTTTCTCTTTCAAATATACAAATTTTTTTATTGATATTGAGAAAAATGTCTTGAGTGCCATATCTGACAAGGTGTATGTTTATAGAGACAGCGTAAACGCTCCTTCGCCTTTGGTCACTATATATTATCCGACCGGGACGTGTGTGTTCGCCAAGAGGAAAGTCTTGGTGTGAGTAATTTTCTTTGAATTTCCCCAATGCTCAGGAGGGGGAGGGGCCTCGCCCTGGTATCAATCTGGGGAGAAGTGGTACATCGGCCTCCCCTATTCAAAAAATAACATAAAGCAGATGTTTTGCTGTGTTGTGTTATTTTGTTGAAGTTTCTTTTTGTAATGTTTTTTTTTGTATATACCTATGCATATATTCAATATAAGAAACTGATTAGTTTTAACTCAGTTTTTCTTGTTCACTGTTGATATTAGGGACACAGAGAGAGATTATGCATAAGTTTATAATTCCATTCAGAGCTTTTTTCTGTGGGTCATCGATGAGTGGACAAACCTTACTTTTGATGAAAATAATTCAAAATCGTGGTGAAATGTAGATGGGGAGTTCGAGAATACAAATATGTACTATTGCCATAGTGTTTGGCAAGAGTCACGTGATAGGATAAAAACTAACGAACCCAAAGATGCATTTATTGAGGGATTGCATGTCGTGTTCAATTAAGTTTAATCAAACTCTTGGATCGTTATTGATGATTTAGCCAAATCGATAGAGTAATAGTATGAGAAAATGATTAAAAACTTCACGATACAATCACATCATGAAAAATTTCCGTCACAGATGTCCTGAACAATTTGCTTCATCAGGGTCGATGTACGCAAACTCTTGCTTTGAACCATACTTATTACATTATGCACAGAGCTGTTTGTGTCTCAACTTTTCTCATAACTTCAAACAAGTAAATTTATCCGGGCTGCCCTAAATTCCTGCTTTCAGATTACAATCAGGCTGGAAGCAAGCCCTATTGGCACATTGTACTCGACCTGAATCAGAACAAACCAGAAGATCTACGTGTGGTTAGCAATATATTTGATCGTGAAATAACTATGTATCTGCCAATGAGCGATAGGAAAAGACTTTAGTTGAGACTATGACTTTGAAGAAATTACATAATAGTAGATATCTGTTCTCTATGTGGAGCCGTTCGAAACTACGACTTAGGAAGGTCATACTTAACAATGTAGATCGGGAATTTATTAAACTAATTTCTGAGCTGTGTTTAAATTTAACTGCAGACAATGTTTAGCTGCATTAGGAAAGACTAGACAACATGAATCCATTGCAATTCCCTGTTGGGAGGAGAGTAACAGATTGTTAAATTATATGAATGAAACCATTGGCGTTCAAATTGATAGGACAACCAAATAAATCATCCTAGGAAACAACGCCACTTACTATCTCATTCATCTAATAACTGGATTTTGTCCCTAGTTGCAGGAAAATTTTATCCATTGACAACAATGTCCTGATGTATCTACACTCATCAAACTTTTCTAAAGCACTTGTGATTAACAAGCAAGATTTAAAATAATTAATACAACAGGCAACAGCAAATGACAACGGCGATGAAAAGATTATTTTAAAACTTTGTTGATGACGACAAGCACACCTAAATAAAGTTACAGCAGTAACTTACAGTGTAAAGTTACAGCAGTAAATAAAGTACAGCAGATTGTAGACGAGAGCGTCTTGCCAACGCTAATATACAAAAAGGTTGTGGACTTGGTAGTAGTACACATTTACTTGCAAAATAGCTGAAACTCTGAAACGTTTCAACGCAAATATTGGTGAGACGGGGAGTCTAAATGCACCCAGTGCACTTGCCCATGTCTTAAACGTCCAACAGAGCGTAGCAAAATACTATCTAAAAAATGAACCCAGCTACAGCCTTCATCGAAATCTTAGACTTTACGGTAATCAATATCGAAAAAATGAGGGCTCTTTACCCCCTACAAATTATGCAAGCTAATAATATAACTTTGGATGAGAAGCAACACCGACACAATAAAAAATATAAATATATTCGATTTACAATTACTATCTTTAGTTGCTATTTCTATGCCATTCCTTTGAAATCTAAGCGTGGCAGAGATTACGAATGCTCTATAAACAATGCTTGAGCAAAATTTTCATAGCGATATTCAGACGCATCGAGGGAGTATTTTATCAATCCGCATGAAAAGAAAATTTTAATAAATATATATATATATATATATATATATATATATATATATATATATATATATATATATATATATATATACAAGGAGGCACACTTGTGCCTCTATAAACAGGCGACCCACCACAATGTTAAGCGATCTCAGGTCCTAGAGGCCGCAGAGAGACGGCGGTGATCGCATTTTGTAGCCCAAGCTCAAACTAAGAAACTCGCAAAATTTCATCCTCCTCCGACTTTATCTTCATGGGCTAAACTGGGCCGGAAGTTTCGACCCTCCCACCACAGCCCCCCTTTAACGTTGTCCGATTCGGCTGAAATTTAGAGGTTAAGCTTTCCTAGGACCCGGGAGCTTATCCTCGAAATTTCAGCTCAATCCGATTACTCCTTCCCTGTTTTCAAAAAACCAAATATAGCCACTTAAACTTCATTTCTCTTTTTTTTGTTATCCACGCCTACAGGCCACAGTTGGCAACTGATCTGGGTGAATGAGGACTCATTCGAAGCAGAATTCCACCTGTTAGGGCCTTTTGATATTTTCAGACCGAAAAAATTATCCCTCGAATTTACATTTACGAAAAACCTCGTTTTCCTATAATAGCCCATGTTAATTTTCCCCACCTCAACCCCCCTTTAACGATGTCTGATTGGGCTGAAATTTAGACGATAACCTTTCCTGAGGCCTGGGAGCTTATCCTCGAAATTTCAGCTCAATCTGATCACTCCTGTTTTCCAAAAACCAAATATCAAGTTTTGTGGGGATTTGCTAGCGTCAAAAGTAGATTCCCCTTACTAAAAAACATTAACAATTGTGTCTCTTTAGTCCAGCGGTCGAGACTCCTGACTGTCAGGTGGAAAACCTGGGTTCGATTCACCGTCAGAGGAAATTTTTTATATACTGAATTTAAAGTTTAAAATAGAAACTCAGTTTCTTTTTTAAATTATTTGAAAAAAATTACGTTTTCTAAAGAGTTAAAGAGGCAGAGTTATTATGAGGCACAGTTGGGGGGCTGTTAAAGAGGCTGAGTCACAAGTTCGAACCTTAAAACGTACAGGGATTAGGAGGCACCCTGTACGAAGTGAATTGAGTATTCAGGAATTGCCCTCCTGAATAGGAGGGCTGTTGAGGAGGCGTTGAGGAGGGCTGTGCCCTCCTCAGTTTAAACAATATATATATATATATATATATATATATATATATATATATATATATATATATATATATATATATATATATATATATATATATAAAAAAAAAAAAAAAAAAAAAAAAAAAAAAAAAAAAAAAAAAAAAAAAAAAAAAAAAAAAAAAAAAAAAAAAAAAAAAAAAAAAAAAAAAAAAAAAAAAAAAAAAAAAAAAAAAAAAAAAAAAAAAAAAAAAAAAAAAAAAAAAAAAAAAAAAAAAAAAAAAAAAAAAAAAAAAAAAAAAAAAAAAAAAAAAAAAAAAAAAAAAAAAAAAAAAAAAAAAAAAAAAAAAAAAAAAAAAAAAAAAAAAAAAAAAAAAAAAAAAAAAAAAAAAAAAAAAAAAAAAAAAAAAAAAAAAAAAAAAAAAAAAAAAAAAAAAAAAAAAAAAAAAAAAAAAAAAAAAAAAAAAAAAAAAAAAAAAAAAAAAAAAAAAAAAAAAAAAAAAAAAAAAAAAAAAAAAAAAAAAAAAAAAAAAAAAAAAAAAAAAAAAAAAAAAAAAAAAAAAAAAAAA